>NC_056558.1:10516634-10611923 GCF_013358625.1 Macadamia integrifolia | reverse complement strand
ACGGAGAGAAGTTGGGTGAGAGTGGTCATGGCTCTGACCTGCATCTCCAAGGCAGCTATGTAATCTGTGGCTTCTTCGAGGAGGTCAGGGAAGGGGAGTTTCCGGCAGCCTGGGACTAAGCTTCCAAGGACACGAACCTTTCGTTGAACCGTCGGTAACTTCTTGTCTTTCTTCAAGGCGAGGATGCTGATCTCCCGTCGTCTCTTGGATCTACAGTTGTCGGAAATAGGTAGTCTCTGTTTCCTCTTCTTGAACTTCAATTTAAGCCTGTTCGTCAGGATCGCTCGGCTCCATCTCGTTCTTCCCTTGGCTGCTACGGCTAAGGCTCTGTCGGCTGCTTCTCTTACGGCACGGCCTCCGCGCGGGATTGATGATTCTGCTGGACAAGGAGAATCAGAAGTAGTAGAAGATGAAGAGGAAGAAGAAGAAGATGCCACTGTTCCCAAGGGTGAAGGTGAAGGATTCCGGCGAACTTGGCGCAGAGCTTCGATGAGTTTGGAAGAATAATTCTGTTGTTCGGCTGGCGACCTCCATCTCGTCTGGTTCTGATTCTGGTTTTGGCTTGGATTTGAAGGTTTCTTCTTCCTCTTCTTTTTGGACTCTCGAGATCTCTCGGTATTCGTTTCGGGATTCAAGATCAGAGGCGACGCCATCTAAAATTCTCAATGCAATCAAGAGAGATTCTCCACTCGGAAGAGAAGATTCTGAATCCTGTGGAACGGATTGGGAATGAATGAATATGTATGGGAATCGAATCCGCCTTCTAAGAAGACCTTGGTAGCAAAAAAACAGATCTCATCAACGATCAGAGAAATGACAAATTACAGTGAGATCGTTAAATTCGATAAGGAAATCGAAATCAAATAGAGAAGTTGGGAAAAACAGAGAAGAAATTATATGTAAAAGAATAGTAAAGGGAGGAGACCTGATAATGTCTGGATTCGAGAGAGCTTCTACCAAAAAACAGAGAGCTTTTACAAGAAGCTTTTCTCTCTCTTTCTCTGTTGGGGAACCAAATTCGATTTGGAATTTGTAGTTACTGTCTTCAATTAAGAAGGAAGTCAGATGGATAAGATAAGAGGAACTATGTCGTGTCCGCTGGATCGCGAAAGAGTCTTCGATCGAAGAAGAAGGAGAAGAAGAACGAGAGGAGCGTAAGAGGAGATGATGGAAGAGGTGTGGCCTGGGGTTAGTGGAGACCTCTATGATGTTGGGGGAGCTTTAATACTTTTTTTATTTGGTTCATTTATTTATTTTATACAAATATTATTATGATATTATCATATTAGATGCATTCAGTGATGGTGTGATGGTGTGCTGGGGGTGGGGGCCTGGTGGGTTGAATGTACATATAGAATTTTGTGGGTTTTGGCTGGGTAAGTTGGAGTTGGTCTGGGCAGCCACATGGCCTTTGGCGGTTTGGCCTGATTAGTTTCACGGATTCATATACAGTCACATGAATCGAGTTATACTGGTGTTGAATAAAAATCATTCAACTTATTGAAAGTAATGAAAAGCACACATGTGTGAGTGGCTCTAAAGAAATAAGAGGAGTCACATACTTACTGAGGCGAAGATCCCTTATCAACTCGACTATCTCTTGGGGTTGTAACTGATACTTTATATGGATTCTTGATTAATAAAGTAGTGATGTATCTATCAGTATTAAAGACAAAATGATCTAAAATTTGTTTTTTAAAATAAATAAATAATTACAAAATCATTTGTTACGATCCATGTCGGTATATACCAAATAATGTTCCAATATCGTGTTTTAATTCATGGGCAATTGGGGGCACTGTTAGCAAAAAACGCTTTTAAAACTCTAAACCCCATTTTAAACACGATCTCGGTTTTTACTATTTAAAAAACGTTTTTCTATATGCTTTTCAAAGATACTTAAAAAAATAGTAAATGACAAGTATTTCCGTTCTAAACACGTTTTCGTTTTTTGGCTTTTTTAAGATTTGACTTGTTGAACATAATGTCTACTTAATTAACCATATCTTTCTCTTCCGAACTTTGATCCACTTGATTCTTTCGCAAACTTGAAGCTAACTCAATGGCCTATATTTCTCATGATATCACTTTTAACTCAATATCAATGTATAGATCCCGAAATTGAGATACAAATTGATCCATGCACTGAAAAATATTTCTAAAGTGATGACTCCTAACTCAAACTGAACATACATTACTCCAAGAATGTGTTGATTATATTGATAACAATGAACGACATCATAGCCAAGCCATATTAATTAATAAAACTTGGACATGTGTGCCGTATGAATATAAAATTGGTAGTGGATGCTATTAAATTATATATCATAAAACTTTTAATGAGACATGAGATATATATGCATTAGTGTTTGATACTATAGTTATTTTGAACATTAGATGTAAGTATTCAAGTAATAATTCCTTAATTTGTACGAGTATAGTACCCTTTTTTTGGTGTTGTTTGATTAAAATCTACACGTTTAAAATTTGTACCACCCGTTTTCCCTTTTTTACTGTTCTCTGTTTTTTTTAACTGTTTATTTGACCGTATCATTCAAAAAATTTACTGTTTAAAACTCTTACCGTCCATTTCTGTTTTTTTGCCATTCCCCTTTTTGCTAACAGGGATTGGGGGCACCCTTGGTCTAGCATGCTTTGGGGAAAGAGTCCCAAAGCAAAAGGGGGAGGATGATTCCTTACGTTCTTTTTTTTTTTTTTAAGCCAACACCTCTTCCTTTTGTTTTCATAGATACCCCTCTTCACCTTTTAAATGGGAATGGGGAAGGAAGATCCATCATCCAAAAGGAAAGCCTTAGGGGGTGTTTGGTTCGGTAAATCAAATGGTGTATGTATCGGATATGAATGTCAATCTTTTGATAGGCGTTCTTCTGAATTATGTTTCTTTCTGAAAAATCGTTTGGTTGCCTTAAGGTTAGTGCATGTTTCTCACGGGTTGAGATATTGGCTTCCGTAGAGAACGCATTTTCGCTTTCTCCTTTTATATTAGATGGTAAAAAGGTTACTCAAATATGAGTTTAAGTAGTGAGGTGAACTCAGATTTGGAACATATCATTTGTAATATGGTCATTCATGGGAAGTAGGATACTCACTTATGAGGGTCATCTTAGTGGAACCAAATCACTCCAACAATTAAGAATTATCATTCTAAAGAATGTCATCCCAAAGATTTACCAAACCAAACACCCCCTTATAAAGCAATCACATGATCCCACGTTTCTTTTCTTTAATCCTATTGAACTCGTGACCTCTTAATTGGTCTTTGCTGTCAGGAGAGCTACCACCTTAGAGCAAAGGTTAAGTGGAGATGCAAGTTGAAACTTGTTTACACTTCTATTCTCTTCTCCGATTTCATGCACTTGTCTTTTTCTTCTTTTCTACTATTTGTTGTTTGGTTTTCTCCTTTGTCTTTCTCTTTTCTTAGAGGGCAAAAGTTTTTGACTCACCCAAGGTAAAGAGTCTCTTCATCTAAGGTAATTTGAGGCTATAATTGGACTCCTAAAACATTAAATGTCATCATTAATTCTAGTCCCTTATTTATGGAAAAAGATCTTCTCCAATCCAACCATTTATCTCCTAGCTATCTAACGGTTGGGACGACTTGGACACGAATCCCCAAATGTTGACATGTGTTGGGATGTGTCTCCAAGTAATCCCAATCATTGGATGGCTGGGAAGTCAATGGTTAGATCCCAAGTTGTTGGAGAGGAGCCAAATCCCCTTATTTACAAAGATCCAAAGTACATTTTCTCAATCCAATAGAGAGAGATCAGATACCATGGATTCGATGGGTTCTTTCTTCATTGTGTGCGGGCGGTGAAAGGAAAATCAATCCTAATAATAATAGTTCCCCGCATAACCTCCCTCGCGCTCTCTCAAAGCTTTTAAACTTGGCTCAACTGATAAAATTTATTGAATGATGAATCCAACTGTTAAGTTTGTCTCGAATTCTTGATCCATTTTGAAGATTGACCTGCTCCAACGTATTTTGGTGGCAATCCGAATGGGAAGTTTTTGAGATCTGAAATGGAAGTAGAGGGGTTGGGGCGATAGGATTGACCGCGACCCGATGGGTCGACCCATGACTTGGGGTATATAATGTATTATTGTCTTGTTGAGAAAGTCATTGTATTTTAGGGGTTTTTCGAGCTAAGACTTCAAAGCGAGTTTTCTCGCCGCTGCTTGTGTGTAATCTCTCTTCTGCATAGTGAAATATCTTCTTTTTCGCCTGAGGACGTAGCACACCAACTGGTGTGTGAACCTCGTTAAATCTTTATGTCGTGTAGATCTATTGTGTTTCTTTTCATATTTTTCTTGGTGTTTTCTCTAACATCCTTAGAAGTCAAAGTGTTCAAATCAGAAAGGAATGAAAAAGAGATGGAAGTTTTTGCTTTTTTCCTTCCACTCTTCTGGGCCCCTTCTTGCATTCGTATATGGTGAAAATTTTTCCATACTAATTGTCTAAAGTATCTAGGGTCATAATTATCTTTTGGGAAAAAAAGAGACTACTACGTTGTGTGACGCTTGAGCCCAAACATATGAAGGATGGAATGACTACCCCACCTTGGTGAGATGAAAATACCATCCTTGTTGGATGCCCCTATGTGTGCTTTCATTGGCCCCAACGCTGATGCAAGGGCCACACATCCTAGTAGCTATCCCCTCCCTCATCTTTTTTATTAAACGAAACCATTGTTGTCACTAAGAGACATCCGACGAAAGCGAGGCATGGGAAACTCCACACTCATGGTGTAGAGAATATAAATCCTTCATTTCGGAAAATAAATAAATAAATAAATAAAAGGCCCTAGTTTTCCTTGAGCCTGTGAAGGGGGAATACCTTAATAGCTACAATAAGGGGTAATTTTCGATCATTCATTAATAGGAAGGATGTATTAGGACCAAGGATTAAAGTATCAGTAACGGTCATCGTATCGGTCGGCCAAAATTAAGATATGTATCGGAGGGTATCGTATCGTATCGGAGATACGCTAAGATACGCTAAAGATACGCACATAAATGGATAGGAAACACTTTTTTATACACTTTTGCATAAAAAAATAGTTAAAAAAAGTTATATAACATGTATTATGCATAAACAGTAAATTGAGAGTATCGCACTAAGAATCCAAGGTTTGTAATTGTCCCATCAATGTAAAATCCTTGTTCCCAACCTTGATTTCCACTTTAGTTAGAGAAAAAAATATTTGGCAGCAACTTTGGAACAAAAACACCTCAAAAAATTGTGTTTTTCTAAAAAATTACCCATTTTGGCCATTTTATGACCGTATCGGTACGTATCGGTGTGTATCGGTCGATACATACCGATACATACCGAAACGTATATTTCACTTCAATTTTGAATTTTTCATAAAGTATCGATATGTATCGATGCGTATCGGTGGTGTATCGGTGTATATCGTAGGATACGTATCGATACATAAGGGTTTTAAAATTTTCATGATACGTATCGGTATGTATCGTGCTGATACCTACCGATATGAATATATATCGGCCGATACGGCACGATACGCACCGATACTTAAAACCATTATTAGGACCCTATGATGGTGGATGAACCCTTATCAATGTCATGGAGGAAAACTTTTTCCAAATAAAAATAAAAAAGAAAAGAAAAATAGACATGCCATCCGCTTCAGATAAATTAACAAGCGACAATAAGCGGCAAACACAAGAAAGAAGGACAGCCATAGGGGGAGGGTCTTTTCATTAGGAGGGGGAGAGATGCTCACACATTGGGGGGTACCTAGACTTTTCCCAAATGAAAATAAAGCAAAATAAAAAGTCTAGCTAGCTAGGTATGGGTGATGCGCATGGGTGATGGGAAGGAAAAGGTCGGGTGGTCGGGTGGTCGGGTGGGCGGGTGGAGAGATCTTGTTTGGATAATTTTAAGGTTTGAGGAAGATGGGGAAACAAACTATAGGGAAGAAGGTGGTGGGGGCCACAATTGATGGACAACAGCAACAGATATTTAAATTTTTAGCTTAAGATGTTGGAGACATAAATGATAAAAATGAATGGTAGCTGAAATAAGTGAGGGATCGTGCAATGCCAAATTGATAAATCAGGACTGTTTTGTATTTTTGTGACTTTGCCACGGACCATATATATGTATAATGCAAACAAGAGCTGGAAAGCCAAGTCTTGATTACGTTGTGGATGTAATGGAACTGTGAGAGAGAGAGAGAGAGAGAGAGAGAGAGAGAGAGAGAGAGAGAGGATTGATTATTCAGGAACGCAAGCAGGGTTCCCCAAATGGACTTCTGAGACACTGTCATGGTGGAGGGGGGGGGGTGACAAGATACCTTTTACTAAGCATAAAAATCTTACGGTCATAAATGTGAAAGAGAGAGAGAGAGCATTGTTCCACATTAGAGAGAGACCATTTGGTCCACATTTGTAACACACTGGCTCTCTTCTTGATGAGTGTGTGTACAAGTATAGAGTGCCAGCCAAAAAAAAAATAGCAAGTAATAGATTCCATGTGGGATGTCGTCAATTGGTTGTGCATCTTATTCTTCCCACAACTTGTTCCTATCTATATATAGGAAAAAGAACCCACAACATCATGGTAGATTTTATTATGTTTCCTCTCGCATAATGAAATGTAGGACCCACACTAATATACACACATGTTTTCTCTTGTTATGATTCATGTAGATCTCACATCAATGGTACCATTCTTTTCATTACCATTGGTGTGATATTGAGATTTCCCCCACACTGTTGTAGTGGAGAATCCTCTCCCTCTATAAATATAGGAAGGAGGTTAGGTATATCGCCTGTTTTCTTAGAATTAACGGCTCAACCAATGAAAAGGCTGAAATGGGAAGAGCATAGGAGATTTTTCTAAGGGAAGGAGGAGAGTGATAGACACTGATCTAAATATACCACTAGTATACCCAGCCTTTTTCCATAAATATATAATGGAAGAGGGTTGCCAAGACCCAAAAGTATAATTTCTCATCCCTGAGGGGTAGACATGTAACAACGAGAGAGAAAGATTTTAAGATCCACAGATGAGATACAAGAGGGTTTATACAGAAATCTGCACACTAACATCGCGAGCTTCTTTTATATATATATATAATATTCTAAAACATGAATTTCTAATTGAAGAAATTTGTACCAACTAATATAAATATAGTGTGTGGTGTGAATTGTGATAATATTCAAAATGTTAGCTCTCAAGTCCAACCCAACCTCACATGCATTCAGAGTGCACACATGCTTGTTTCCCCCCACCTGGGATACACAGAGACATTTTTTGTGCCTTCCTTTTCTTTTGTTCCCTTCACCCCTACTGTTCATATTCTGTTTTTTCTTTAAAAAAAAAAAAATTAATTTTTTTTAGAGAAAAGATGGATGCAGAGAGATTCTCTTCCTTAAAATAAATAAATATATATATATATATATACAAGTTCTTAGATGTTTGTATTGATTCGATATAGATTGTTTCGGATCGAATTGGATCTTTTTGTCTATTAAAATACCGATAAATTAGTTTTTTAGACCATTTTATCTTCTTTCGTATCAGCACCAGATATTCACAAAATTGATACAACAGATACGATACCAATGTATCGGTACCAATACCTTGAACTGTTGCAGAAGTGGAGTGGTTCTAGAGCTGTTGAAACATAACAAAGCTCCTAGATTTAATATAGTCATCGGGTTATGAGGTGTATGGGTTTTATTGGTTACTTCTGAGGTGTGTTGGCCACCACTAATTGGGTCTTCTGTGGGCTCACAATAAGCATTTGGTTTTATTCTCTACAATGATTGAGAGGGAGATAGGGGGAAAAAAAAACAGAAAAAGAAAAGAAAAGATATGTGAAGCGCATGTGGTTTGTTTCAATGGCACTTTCTATCTTTGGTGCTTTTGCCTTTTGTTTTGTTTTTCTTAGGAGTTTTGGACTTTTCTTCCTTTGTAAGGAGTGGACAGGTTTCATCCACATTCCCTATACCTATCCCTCTTCTTTTCCCTTCCAAGGAACACTTCTCTTCTTATTATTTTTTTATTTAATTAAATTAAATTTAAAAGCATAATAATTTATGAAGTTTAAATATCAATAACCATGATATTAATGGAACCCATTTATTGGTCAGGTTAAAGAGCATAACAATTTATCAAGATTAAATATCACTAAGAATGAAATTATCAGAACCCATTTATTGGTCAGTTATAGGTAGCAACTCAATACAGTTGTTAATGAGTTTGGTCTAGTGATGTCACTAGGGTTTTAAGCTATTTGATCTTATGAGTTTTGTCTAGTGATGTCCCTAGGGTTTTAAGCCCTTTGTGGTTGTTAATGAGTTTGGTGCTAGTGATGTCATAGGGTTTTAAGCACTTTGATCCTATGACTGTTAATGAGTTGGGTTCTAGTGATGTCACTAGGGTTTTAAGCTCTTTGATAGCTTCTTGAAGGGCTTCTAGAAATAAGTTTTAGAGGATAAGAAGGCAAGACCAACCACATCACCCGGTTTGGAATAATCATTGTTAAGTATCAGAAAGCTCATACGACCGAGAAGAGGCAGGCTTTCAAGCTTCTTGTTGTTGGGACAGTAAAGAATCCAAACTAAGTATTTTGATTGGTTGGATTCACCTTTCGCCCCTTTAGAAGCTGAGCTTTTTGAAAGCTAAAAACATAAATCAAGAAGTTTACCCAAATGTACCATAAGTATGTTCAAAAAAAAAAAAGTATGCCATGTCTCATTTGGCCCTCTATTGAATCTACTTCATTATTTACCAAAAAAAAAAAAAAAAAAGAAGAAGAAGAATCTACTTCATTCATAATTTGTAATTTGATAAAGGGGGATAAAATCCACTTATAACCTACTTTCCCATACAATGATATTAATCAAGTAGTTAGTTAGGTTTTTTTTTTTTGGAATGAAGATGGAAATATGCATATAAGCTGTTATTTCAAAGCAGAGTCCTAAGATATCGGATCCAACAAATTCTATAACAAAAGCAACACATGGAAGCATACCTGCTCACAAGTGATCATAATTTTTTGACCTAGTTTCCCTCCACCTATGATGAATAGAGAATCTCATCTTCTACCCCATCTGATCCTCCGATTGGACTAGAAAAGGATATTTTGGACCATGAATAATAAGGGGTGACCGTTAAATGATGCCCAATCAAGCATCACATCACTATTGGTGAAGGAAAACTTTTATTTTTGATGAACAATTGAACATGATTTCACAAAGTTTGAAGGTATCCAAGAATGTCTTATCTTTTAGAACAACTGTTAATACTTCTTAAAATTAATGAACAAGCAATGGCTTGGCAGTTCCCTATATTACATTTGTCAACCTAATCCACAAACTTAAACCAATAATCCAATCCAATCCAATCCAATCAAGTATGATTATGTGTGTGTGTTTCAAGAATCATTTAAGACAATAATATGCCAGAAAGCTTGCTCCTCCTACCAGACGTAGGTTACACCATACTAGAGGCACAAAGAAACAAACTAAATAATGAAAACCACCTACAGAAATGATCATTATTGTACAATTAATAACACTTAAAAAACTCTCTCTCTCTCTCTCCATTTGAATCCGAGCAAAGTTGACTGATTTGAATACATTAGTTTTTAAAGTTATCTCAGTTAGAAATGGGGTTTACTTTAAACACTAAAATAAACATATCTTCAATTACCAATCAACACCAAAGTTCTAAGTGGTGAGGTCATTTTACAGTTAATTCTTCATCCATACATTATTAGTACTTATCCCCACATTCAATTCTTTCAATGGAGAAGCCTATTAAATCTTGTCTCGTGTCCCACGACCAAATGGAGTGGAAAAGGATAGTAAACCCCAACCCATAAATCACTCTTTGATTACATATACTAAGACCACTTTCATTGTATCAGGTCATTGCTCCCTGACTAGGGATAATAAGACATTCTTTCTATATTCATTGGATCAGGAAAAAAAAAAAATTGATCTCTTCTCATAAAATAATTAAGGAGTGAGTCTATTTTGACTGCTAAAACTTTATCTATCCTTGGACCAAGTCTTGTTTGTGTCGGATGTTAGCCTAGAATGCATTAATGTTTTGATAGAATGTATTTAGATAAGTTGGTTTAACCATGATAATCCCTGGAGGATGCTCCACCTCTTTCTGGTTTCTTTAAGCTGTTTTAAATGGAAAACTCAAGGAACATGCAGATATCCTCAATCAAAATTAGGGTTTAAAAAATCGAAATCAGATCGGTTGAATCGGCCAAAGCCTGATTTCGATTCCTGTCAATCCAAAGTCAGCGGATCCAGGCGGATCCACGAAGGGTTTCTAGGGTTCAAGTTGATTCTGACCGATTTGAGACCGATCTCATTGCTGATATCACTTATTTCACAATAAAACATGGGCATTCATGGATTGGTTGGTATAAACGCGTTTTAGGTACAATCTTAAGATATTATATCAGTAGTCAAGTTGCTTAAGTTTTTACAACTTTTTATGTAAACCATATCATCAATTGAAATATAAAGTATTAGCTATATTGTCCTGAGATTGTTTGAGAATGTTTCTACCATTAGATATTCCTTGCTTGATACATAGGGTGATAGTGGGGAGGTTGTTAACTCCAAAGCATAAAAAAGAAACATTTTATGAACCCAATAATTGGACAGACATTAAACAGTTTATCAATCAAAAAGACAAGTGCACACGATGCCTATGGCTAGTTCAGAAAACCATACCCCACCTATCAACTGCCTACCGGGTGGTGAGCAGGTGAGGTGTGTGTGTGTGTGTGTGTGTGAGAGAGAGAGAGAGAGAGAGAGAGAGATATTAAAATTAAATAAAATATAAAATCAATTGGTGCAAATTTATCCAAGTCCTCATCCACTTTGCTAATGAACGGAACAGGATTAGAGTGATCAATTTAGGCATTATCATATCCGACAAGGCAATTATAACAAACCTTAATAGGTTAGTAGATAACAATTATTGGCATAAATATGGGTTTCCAGATAAGTGACATTAACAGCGAGTTGAGAATTCCTGCCTGTGTTCATGTACAGGATATGCATGGGTACATGGACCAGGAGCCTGAGATCCAGAAAATCACATATCAACTGGTCCAACCAATGGCTTTTTTATTCTAATCTTCTTCTGGATCGTGGAGAAATACATCACAGAAACAAGTTTTTTTTTTTTTTTTTTTTTTTTTTTTGTTATTCACCACCCTCCCCAGGGCATTGGATCAAATCTTAATTATCATTAGGAACATAAATGTGTTCTAACACGGCCGTAATCAGTCACAAGTATAGGATATGGCATGAACTATGAACAAAATTGTAGCTGGAAGAGAAATAGATATAGATCTCAGTGATGAAGAAGAAGCCCTATTGGCCATCAGAGAGAGAAGAGCACAGCTAATTTGATTAATAGTATTGAGCAGAAAGGCAACATACACTAGGATCTCTACAGTTGCCTCAATATATATACCCTGAAAATAATCAGAACATATAGACATCCTCTTGAGAAATAATAACATCTATATACATGATTTTTTTTACCGTGGTACTGCAAGTTGTAGGCCTCCTTCGGAAACTTTGGGTTTCACAAAATATGGAAGCTTGATCTCAGCTGGTGTAGAGCCTAGAACTTCCTCTCGAAAAGGCACTTCAAAGGCCAGAGATTGGTACAGACAAACTTCATCCTCCTTGCAGTAATAAATCTGCCAAATATAGCATACCATTGATTCTACATTCAACATAAGAAATTGACAAATGCTTAGCAGCATGGGCCATTTTGTCCTCCTTCCCAACAGGTGGGCCTGGAACTGAATTTCATTCAGCTTCATTTAGAGAGTGAAACAACTAACTATACATTAGATCAACAGTGATCAAGTTTCAGAGTCATAGCATCTCACTTCCCTTCCACTTCAACTTTTTAGACAGTGGTTCCTTTTTCAGTTTAGTTTATGTGCTTGAACGAATGGAAGCATATAAGTGTAATAGCTTCTTTCTTGATCCAATAGGCTACCACCATCCACCATTTCGCACCTTCACTTCATGTAAGCCGCTGTATTTTTATTTTTAGTTTTTTTATCCACTGTCTTTAATACGCGTCCATTGACTATCCATAGAAAATCAAGGGAATTTCTTAGTTTTCTGAATGCAAAGTTTGTTACTAGTGGCAGATCTAGTAGAACTTTCTTTTAACACTTATTACATTCTTGATAGTTTATTTAATTTATATATTTTTCAGTAAGTTAGAAGGCGGACTTTGGTGCAATGGTAAGGTTGCTCCATTGTGACCAAGTGATCATGGATTCGAGTTAGGAAACAGCCTCTCCGCAAAGCAGGGGTAAGACTGTGTACATAATAACCCTCCCCAGACCCCGCCTTTTCGGGAGTCTCACGCACTGGGTATACCTTTTTTATTGGTCAGTAAGTCAGAATTGAATTACACAAGCAGTAAGAAAATTGAGCACACTGTAGTTGATTGAAAGGCCCGACTCAAATCATCTCTGAAGTAGGTCTAAAAATGCTTTTGGAAAAGTGTTCTCTGTCCAGGAGTGCAGCCTATGCCAGCGCTCCCTGTGTCTATCTCTACTCCCTCAATAAGGGGCAGAGATATCATTCATAGGGGAGGGAGAGAGAGAGAGAGAGAGACCTGGGAGTGCTGGTATAGGTCACGCTCCCGGACAGAAAATATTTCCTCAATGCTTTTATGCTTATATTTAGAGAAGCAAGAACAAAATCAGCCCAAGGCAAAGCATCTTTGGAGCTGCACAAAAAACTCCCAAAAAACCCACTATAGGAAATTTGGTTATGGCTACAAAATTGAAGACATATCATGGTTTTCTAAGACCAAGGAATGGTTTGGCTGTTGTTAAGAAGGTAGGAGGCTTAGATCTTTTCCTTTTGAGCTAAAATATATGTAAGAAAAATCCAAAAAGCATCTATACTAAGAGGTGCACCTTGCAGTATATTCTACCCATGGCAGAGGAAGCAGAGTATCTTTTAAAATGAAGTGCTGCAGCACCTGCTGGGCTGAGATACCCTGCCAAGGGTTCAATTGTCACTACATCTTCTGGCTCAGTTTCTATGTTGAATTTGGATGGTGCTTCCTGCATTTAAATAGAAGAGCGAATGAAAACAGGAGGGATCAAACTGCTTGGGAATACACGAATAATGAGGAAAACAATGCAAAAGTAATAGGAAAGATGCCATAAATAATGAGAAAGAGAAGACCTTAGAGAAATGGTATCCTTCAGGTAATGATATTTGGATATAGAGGTTTCCCTCAGTGGACAAACCACCATCAACCATAATAGTCTGTGTGTCAGCTAACGACCGCCTTCTGAGGCGTTTCAAAGATCTGGATTTTGGGGATGGAGGCTGAACTCCTTTTAGTTCCAAAGTAAAGAGTTTTGCATCTTCTTTCTTCAAGTCAAAGTATCTGATTATGCTGTTGTTTGTATCAGCTATGAAAATCCTCCCTACAAGATGTCATATGGATTTTCTAGTTAAAGCTCATTACAAGGACAAGAATGGGTTATGCAAAACTGGAACTCAGTTCTTGCCTTCTGGCCCAAAAAGCTTTCACACATGCTAGGAAATGCACATCCATTGATGCCACATGCAGCCAAGGATAAAGTTACATCCGTACATGTACACAAGGTTGTTCAATTAAACATATCTCCAAAATTAACCAAGTTATAAGTTTTAACCTCATTCTAATGATTTAGGTCCTAGTAAAAAGTGAAATCGGAGGCAGTGAAAACTGACCAGAAAACTCTGGGTGAAAAATCTAGATCAAAGCCAAAATTCACAAATCCCAAGGTTGTTTTTTTTTTTATTCCAAAATACTGGTTTTTCTGTTGACACCTCTGAATACCCTCTCATAGTCTAAGAAAAAAAACAGCTTTTGAGTATAACAGAAGATAGTAACGCTCCACCAGTTATTTATAACCAATATTGAAAATATCTACAAGAGAACCACAGTTCAACTCTGAAAAAAAGCAAAAGATAATATTGACAGATGTGTAAGGTAGTCACTCCTGAAATTTAACTTAAATAGATAGCCATTTCATCACTTTAACAAAGCTAGCTTTTACTTGTACTCTCAGATTTCATTTCGGTCTTAAATCTTAATATTGCTTCGACAATATTCAAATTAGAGAGACAAATCAAGTTAATGACCGGTTAGACTAACTACTGAAGAAGTCATGGAAAATGTTGCAAGATAAAACCTAGAAAGATGATAGCATTAAATGTACACTATTTTCATAAACTAAAGAACTGACTTGGGGAGAAAAAGATTAATGCCTCTTAATATACAAGGGTAACAAGGATATATAATGAAGAAGTACTCAAAATGAAATGGTGCTTATGCAGGATATCAAAATTAATACTGACTAGCATAAAAACAACAGAGACAATTTCTAACCAAGATCTGCCACCCCAGTACACTAGTTCAACACTTGGTCCACCAATAGACAAAGGTTAGTCTCTAGATGAAAAGGAAGATGAAATGTTATTGAAGGACTACGTGAAGGCTGACTTGAGATGCAGATCTGGTTGTGATCAATGTCCTGAAAACCAGCTTGTCTACCAACCCATCAGGCAAGGTCCTAGGTCACTAGTGGATGGTCTGGTCTGGGCAGGTCAAAATGGGTTTGGCTTTAGAGCTACAATGTGAACTAATATGATATACATTAAATACAGTAAGCTAGTGAGATAATTTGCAGTAGCTCACAGGCAGAAAAAACATGATTTTGAAGCTCCATGGTTAAGTGTTCAATTCCGGTTATTATGTACAAGCCACTAATATGTACATAAAATAGTCTTGACTTCCAGTCTGTTCAAGGTCCAACTGCATGGGTCAATCGTTCAGCCACCAGGGTTGAATGGTTTGCTGACTAAGTCAACAGGTTCGTGTGATAAGTGGGTGGGTCTAAGACCACTTGTTGATCAGTTGACCCACCAACCAGTTGATCAGCTGGGATGGACTGCTTGGCTCTAAGACCACTTGTTGCCTACTCCAATTCGTTTTCAGAAGAAATCTTTCCAGATAAAAGGTTTCAAAACCGAAAGCAAGAAGGAAATGATCTCTGTTAACTTGGCTAAATTAGCATCTACAATGCAACCGAGTATCCACCCCGTTGTCTTGATCAATTAGATTTTGTAAATGAGGATGTCAGGCATACATATACACCTGCATGCAAGCTTTTCCTGTTTCGAACAAATTGATTCTTTCTTTCTTTCTACTTTCTTTTGGGAGGCCGGGAGGATCTAGCTTCCATCACTTAGAGAAAGCAAACATTGTTTTGGGGTCTGAACCTGATTTAATTGCTGTTCAAGGTACTCCAACATTGAGTCCATGTTAAGAGAGTCCTATTAAATTATGAAAAATTCTACAATTTATCGTGATAGATCTTGTTAACAATTTTTATCAACTATTGAAGTTGGGGCCATACCGAGCCCCAAGACACTGAAAAAATAGAACTGTATAAGTTGCTTCATACAGTGGTTTGAGAGGCTGATGAATGACCAAATTATTATGATGTGAGGCTAGGATTTTTCTGCTTTCAATATCATAATTTACCAAGTAATTGAACCAAAAGCAGATTATGATAGGCAGACATTTCACTGATGCCAACAAAGATCTAACCACAATGTTACAATACAGAATGATGACACTTGACATCAATTTTAGGTTTCTCAACACATTACATTGGTTATTGGTTCTAACATTATTACCTATAAAAGAAGAAGCTACAGCTCAACTCCTGAAACCAGATAAAAGAGAATGCAGTTTCACATAACAGGAATAATGAAGAAAAACCATCTGTGTAGGAGTCAGTTGTAAACATTTGTGAAGCATATTACAGTGAACAAGAGATGGTGAATAAATGCAGATTAATAAGAAATATCATATCACCATTTCCTCCTTGAACAATTCCTGATGGCTCCGAAAGCTGCACGAAAATTAGAAATTCTTCAGAATGGATTTCAAGATACTTACCAAAGCAAACAAAAAATAAAATTGTAGTCATATGATCATATCTATTTACTCGGAGGAAAAAAACACCAAATCTTGATCTATTTAGTTCTCATTCATCCAGAAACTTCACGTGGATATCTAGTATGTCAAATATAACAGCAAGGTAGGTCATATGCAGTGGCTTGAGTGCTTAACCGAAAAAAACTGCCATGCCCTCATATGCCAGTGGCAATACACTTTATGATTCTGTTCTCAAGAAAATGAGAAATTATGCAAAATTTGGGGCTGAGTATGGGTGACAGTCAGAAAGAAAACAATGCACTACCCAACAATACACTTCCTAAAGCCACGGAATACATGATAATCAAAGTGCATGTTTCAACTTGTAATTACGAGAATAAAAGGATGGTCAAGAATATCATCACATCAAGAGCATTTATCCCAACTATTCGGAATTAACTGCCTGAATATCATCCCTTTGTTCTAATCTGAGGATTATGAGCTTCAATAAATCATGTTTTTCATCTCGTTTCTCACTACCACAGATAAAATCCTTTTCGTTCTTCCCTTCGTCTCAGAGTAGTTTTTGTTCTTCCCCAACTACTTGGGATTGAGTCATGTATCCAAGTCCACCATAAGGCCATCTATGCTGTTAGCTCATTGACATTTATCTTTCTTGACTACTTAGTCCAAGTCAGTGCTTGTCCTTCCCTTTTTCTTTTAAGAGCTTTAATTTGCACTACAGTACACCTTCCTGGTGTATTTTTTTATTTTATATTTGTCTCTGCTGCAAATGACAAAACCATCTCAATTAACTTTCTCTCATCTTGTTAGCCGCTTTCCTCTTAGATGCCTTTAAATGCATTCATTTTTTTTATTCTAAACCTTTTGAAAGTCTTTGAACTTATCAGAAAACAAGGAAAAAGATGGGTTAGGGGGAAAAGTTTGTCAAATAATTTCAACCTGAGCTGATAGGGCTGATCCATCCTTGAAACCAGCGCGTCCAGTCCCAGCTAAAGTAATAACTCTTCTACTAACTGGATCAAGTTTCTTAATCTGCCATAAGAAGGTAAGCATTAGTAAATGGATGATGGATCTAGATCTCACTCAGTGCTTATCAAAGACTCTTCAAAATATCCCACAAGATCAATTTTCTTAATCTCTCACATTCTTTTTTGGTTTATGCACCACCTTACTATGATATGGATGACAACGATTAAGTATTACAGTAGAGGAAAAATTAACCATGAAACTGTGAATGTGGATACTTCTTGCAAAACACCATTTGTAATTTAAAGAGCCTCTTGAGTGTAACTGTATTGCACATCAGTAAGTCTCAAATTTTATTCAGTAAAGATAACCACCTTGTGATTGTATGAATCTGCAATATAAATTTGACCATCCTTTCCGCATAAGACACCCAAAGGGTGCTGAAAAAGTGCATCAGAGCCTATTCCATCATGATCTCCAAACTGCAAATGTTGTAAAATAGAAATATACTTCAGATAAGAGCCCTCACTGACTCACAAATGGAATTAACAAAGTGAATCTGTTTCAGGATAATCCATTAATATACAAGTTATCAGAAGAGATTGTGTGAATAACTTGGCATAGAAGATTAAAATAAAGAGCATGTTAGAAAATACCCTAAACAAATTCTCAGAGAAAACTGGATCGCCCCCAGCGAGCAATCTTGTCCCTCCTGTTTTCAGATCAAGCACTCTGATGGAACTACTCTCACTGTCAGCTATATACGCCTCATTGAAATCTACAGTAACAACTTATTGGAGTTTAAACTTCTACAGAAACTGCTTGAAGTTTTTGAAAAGAGTCAAATAACTCCCAACTTATTACCAGAAAATAGTGAAATTCCCGATGGCTGAGCAAAGGATGTGCTAGTAGAGCTTCGCAATAAGTAAAACCAAAATGGTTAGAAATCTTAAGTTCTGAAATAGTATCATAAAAATTGAAGAAACCTTAAAAGTTTATTTGTTAAGGACAATCGATTCAGCGTAGAAAAGAAAAATGCGAACACAATCATAAAAAAATTATCATCAGAAAATCTGCCTATGGACCAAAAAGCAGTACAAAACAGAAATCAATATACTGAAAAGGATTTAAGAGTTATGAAATTCTACAAGAAGGAGAAACAACATTTAAAAAATTCCAGTTTGTATAACAATTCGATTACTATTACTACTACTACTACTACTACTACCACTATCTTGATTGTTGACTTAGGAACCATCGCAGGAATGACACCATATATTCTCTTAAATATAAATTTTCAATGACAATGGAATACAGAAAATTCCAAACTTCATATGTCGCCAGCAAGAACATGACAATAATGCCTAAGATAATGCTTTGCAGCATCAAGAACAAGGCCTGGTGGTACATACAAAGCAGAAAATGCCAAGGAATGTTTGGAGAGCCCGAATAGATTATCACTCAACAAGTGAAAGTTTGTATTGACAAACATTGTTACCTTGATCCATTCATGTTTCTCTCAAAACCATCGCCACTGAAAGCTCTTGTAGTCCCGTCTAAAGTATTGTGTTCCCAAATTTGGTGCTGGCCAGCCATTGCAATATACACTATCTCATTATTGGGCTCAAAGCAGACATCCCATGGAGAGTTGAGAAGCTGAAGGAAAAAAGGAGAGAGGTAAAATTACGTTAACGTATGAAATTTTCTACGAAATTGAAATATTCAACATAAAAGGTTAGATCAAACTAAACTAGATTAAAATTACATGAGAGGCATGCAACTAGATTGAATCAATTTAAGGACAGGAAAAGGGCAGGAATGGTAAGGACTAATTTTATTTAAGGTTGGGCTCAGGTTTCATGTCTTACTTCCAAGGCAGGCTCAGTCAGGTTCACGCTACACCATGACACTGCCCTTATTAGGGGCCTTGATTATTAATGGCAGACATTTACACTTCTCTTCTATTCTATTACTTTTAAGTTTTAACACATAATTTCTTCACATCATCTCCTGCTTGCTTTAATCAGGTCTGTCTGTTGCCACCCTTGCCCCCCCCCCCTTTTCCGGCCCCCCGAGTTGGTTCAGCTTCACGCAGACGTAGGGTCAGTCAGGTACTGACCGTGGTACCAGAAACCATCTGTAAATCTTTAAAATGGGCATACGAGCTATGGATGCTAGTTTTCATAAACCAAGAAAATTTTAGCTTAAAGAAGAAACATGCACACATCTTTCTAGTCTTGCCTGAGTGGTTCCTTTCTCTCCTCCTCTGTAATCAGAACCTTTGGTTCCATTTCCAGCAAGAGTACGCACCATCTGATTGACAAAATCAATCTCCCTATAGAAGCCAGGGGAAGTTGATTAAATAAATCACTGTATATCCACTGATAGAAACCATCTAAAATGTGTTATATGATATTCAAAGCTTAAGGGGGAAGAAGTAAGTCATGTGGGGTAGTCAAATCTACTGGGGCGCTTGTTCTTTCCAACTTGTTTTCAACCATTTGTAATAGAGAATATGCACCAGGATAATGATTCTCACTCAACAAGAGATTAAAAAAATAGGGCTTGTTATCGAGGGATAGTTAACATATAGATGCTTCAATGAGTAGCTTAAAAGTCCTACCAAATGTTATCACCATAAATACCTTACCTATGTTACAACCAATTATCCCAACAGCTTTAGCTGTTGGGAAGGGCACACAACAATGTATATCAACACGCCCCCCACCCCCCCCCCCACGGGGAGGTACGTGCAGGCCCACATACAGGCATGACTCTACATGTGACATCAACGTTTGGCACTGAGGCACAGGATGCAGGGGCACAACAACGCACTCCCTCACACCTACCAGGGAACTCCAATAGTATGATATAACCGCTAATCCCAAAGGGTCAAGCTGTTAGGAAGTGCACAGAACAATGTAGATCAACAGCCTATAAGTTGTGGATGTAAATAAGTATTTACTCTTACCTGATTCATATTGCAATGGTCTAAATTTTTCAAGGCACATCTTCCTATGGTAGAGTTAAAAATCAAATTATTGTGATTTGGATATTTTGTAAAATGAAAAGCCTTAAAAGAAGTTCATGAAAAACATGATGATGGTAACATTTTTGAATAAAGACAATAAAAGATAATTGCATTGCATTTCATTTCTTCTATGTCTCTTGTTTCTTGTTCTCACCCTTCCCCCAGCAGTTTTGAATCATTATTGGTCAAAACTCATGTACTGAACATCAAACCATAGATTGAAAATTTTCAACATACCTCAAGGCATGATTTTCAGTGTCTGCAACATACAGCAGATTTTTCTTCGGGTTGTATGCCAGTCCCTGCAACAAAAGCATATTATCCTAAGGTTTTTATTTATGTAACCAACATGAAAAGCAGGACTACAGAGTATGGTATGCATGCCTACATCTCTGAAACGAAAATCATGTACCCTGATTAAAGAAACTATTGGCATCCTAAAATGTCCAAGAAGAAGATTTATATTATATTTTCAGGTAGTTGACACTTGACAGTAACCCTTACCTGAGGATGATTGAAGGTGGCATCTTCAAAGGTACCATCCCTTAAAGCTTCTTCTCCAGTACTCCCAATTTGGACAATAAAATTCCCATCCAGGTCTGTTACTACCTAACTTCCACACAAAACAAGGTAAAGCATTATCGAAGAGAAATTTCAAAAGTACAATTCTGAAGAAATTTTATAAAGGTTTCCATTTACAAAAAATGATAAAAAGAACTTTGAAGAAGTACAAATACGTAACATACATTAATATATACATCTTTTTTCCCACTATTTCTAACAAACAAACAATTTTATTGATTACTATAAAACTGTGATGTACATCAAGGGATTCAAACCCTCCTCCACACACAAAACACAAAAACACACACTTAGATAAATGGGAAATGGTTTTCTAGGCAGTTAATCTAGAGAAGCTTCTTGACGAAGGATTGAGGGATCAGGATTAAGGACCTGATCATTCCCAAATGATCCCAATCTGGATCAGTCTAGATCTCCCAATCCAAACAGTGGATCAACCAAGCCTTAGCTGATGTTTAGTCAAAATTTCTGAGCTAAATTAGACACATCAACACTTCTATTCTTGTTCTCTATACGGATTTCCTATTTTAAGCCTTGTGTAGGGCAGATTTCTAGGCAGTTACCCACACATATGTGTGTGTGAGTGTGTCAAGCATATATATATATATATATATATATGCATGCCTTTGTGCATGGTGAATACATGCAGAGAATTACATATGTATGTGTCTGTATTTGTGCAAGTGCGTATACATATATATATATATACACACAGAGAAAGAGAGAGAGACTATTATTCCCAAAAAAGGCCAGAAATCTAATAGTGAGCTCTAACAGAATGCAAGAAATTTGACGAATATATATATGCATTTATGTATGGAGACTATTATTTCCAAAAAAAAGATCAGAAATTAATAGTGAAGTTTCTGAAAGAATGTCAAAAATTTGACTAGGTTTAGATTGAATTTATGCAAACTAGAATCTGTGCTTTATTTTCAAGATAGGGAAACATTTTATTCGACTTGAGTTAAGTGAAAGAACGCACAATGCGATTATGGTTACTATCTGAAATAAACAGCCTATTGTTCAAGACGTCAGCTGCTAGCTTCCCTGGAAACTTCAAAGGTGAAGTCAGAAGACGGGCATCATTATCCTTCTCCAAAGACACAGGAATAGGAGTGTTGTCTAAGATCTTCTTTTCACCATAAAACAGAAGAGCTGCCTCCACAAAATCATCAAGATCCTGAAAATTAAAAGATTTTTTTTAACTTTCTTCTAAGTAAACAAAAAGTTGAGAACCATAATGTACATAACTAAATAGCAACAAATACTACTAAACTAATGAGCAATAATATGCAGAAGTGCAATTGGAGAACCACGACCAAAAGCATACACACTTAGACATACAATAAACCACATATCAATTAAAATAATTATAGGAAAAATGATAGACATTGAATGCACTTTCTAGTCTTCCCCTCTCTCTCCCCACCCACCCCCCCCCAACCACCAACCAAAAAAAAAAAAAATGATTGCAGCAGCATCAAAAACTCAAAGAACAAGGATTCTTCTTTGGGGCATCCATATTCAGTTCAGGAGAATCCTGCATGCATGGAACAACATGGCTGATTTTCTTTCGAATTTTAAGTCATTACATGGTCTATTGCATCACTTGCAGGATCCATTTAGCATGATTTTGGTTCTGTTGACAGCTTATTCAATTATCGTCCCAAGAAAGATCTTGTGACCCGAGCCATACTGGAGAAGCTATGGCCAATTTATTGATGGTATTTCAATCTTCAATTTCTATCTTAGGGAATAAAATTGGATTATCAACTTGAACACCAAAGTCTGTTTCTTAAGTTTATATTGGAAACAGGTGAAAGCACTCGAGATTCTGCTAAATTGTAATTGGACTCATATCAGAAGTATTCAAGTAATCAGAAATTAAGAAAAGAGAATTACAGTCACCTGGTCACCCCCAGTCATAATAGAAGGAATTGCAATCCGTCTATAAATATATTATGGAATTAAAAGGTGATTGGTTCCTAGGAATTACTTCATTGTTAGCATCAGTCAAGATTTGGTTGTCATCTCCATATTCACGTTGCTCTTCTCCATTTGTTCTCATTGATTTTAATCTAGATCAGTTTTTTGCAGACCTAATTTACTTCGAGTTTCACATGAGCTTTCATTAGATTTTCAATTTCATAAAACCAGGTTGTAGTTTGTCTTTCTCAATTTCTTCATTTTAACTGTCTATTGCATACCTGATTTCTTCCTTTACTGCCAACACATATATTGCTTGATTACAAAATATTATATATTCACTACCTCCAACACGATTCTCTAACCCCTCATCCCTAAGTTTTCAGATTTAGGTCCCATAATCCACAAAGTTAGAAGGTTTCTTGAATCTTCTTGCATTACCACACGCAACTTAAGGGGGTGATGGTGATGAAAAATTAACCAGAAGCCTTAGATTTTGCAATCAGGTACAAGCCTCCATTCAGCATTCTGAGCGAGTGTACAAGTTGCTTTTTTGTTAATCAATACAATTATTAACTTTCTGTCAAAAGAAAAGTATTAAGTAACCCTTGGTTGAGAAGAGTGAGAAGAGATCAGTTGGCTCTAGAATCTAGATCTTTTGCCCTAGCTTTAACCTAATATTGTCTTACTCAAAAAGTTCATGTGCAATATTATCCATTCCATATTATGGGACTTCAGAAGAAGGTTTGCAGACACTGAGTTGCTAAATGTTGAAAATATTCTTGGTCTCCTTAAAAAAAATATATATATATATATATATATATTTATTTATTTATTTTCTTTGCCGATTCTCAGGACAAGAGAATTTGGAGTTTTGGACCATCAATAGCAATTATATTTTCACATGCAAATCTTTTCATATTTCTCACTATAAAATCAATAATAGGAACAGTTCAGACTTCAGACTACCCTCAGGATATATTCTGGTATTTGGAACTTATATGACTGAAGTTTATTGAGAAATAAATCCCACAAACACAAAGATGATACCTTAAGATACATTAAAAAAAGAAAAAGAGGGGGGTGGGGGGATCATGCATATACTAAACTCTGAATCAGAACTACACAAAGTAATTAAGGGATGGTACAAATACCTTTCGACGGCCTTCACCTGATATTTGGGCCAGAACCTTACCGTTGGGGCTAACAATAGCAAATGTAGGCCATGAATTTACCCCCAGTTCTCGCCACAGATACATATCCCCATCATTGACAACCTACAATAATGTAAGCTTTTATTTAGACAGAAATAAGCAAGATAAACCTGGTGCACACAACAAAATGAGTAACTAACACTGGAGAGATTACAATCTGAAACTTTTCTAAATGTATTTAACATTCAGGACATGGATGCATACAAATGAAGGAAAGGAAATCGAAAAATATTTCCGAGAAAATTTCCTAGCTCAGAGGAGCAACATGCAGCATAAATGATTGAAAATAGCGAAAAATGAGATGTCTCAGTCTATGGTGTAATATTTTCTCCCCTATTGGATGCCGAACAAATGCATTATGAAAAACTGCATGGGAGGTACACAGAGAAGAAGGTTCCCCGAGGAAGCAAGGAAAAGTGCTTCATATAGTGCACGTAGTATGATGAATCTATTCTTAAGAAACCTAGATGCTTATAGAATATCAAGTGTCATCTCGTATGAATCCCAAACGCCTGATTTACTGGATGAGTGACATCATAGCGTAGAACTGCATTACGAATGGCTTCTAGGTCTTTCTCATTATCGAACTTTGCAGAATGAACACCAACAACAGTGAACTGCACAGACAAACATTTAAGCAATGGTTATAAATGGGAGAACAAGTGGTAAATTTAGCAATGCCAACTCAGACTTAGGTGATTGAAAGGAAACAAAAGTACAAAACTAGCGCACCATAAGCACATTTCTGTGCACATCATCATTACCCAAACCTCAACCCAATTCAATGGTACATTAATCCTATTCATGATTCATATAGAGGATTTTCAAACAGATTCCCTGCTAGCTGCAGCAGGAAGCAACTGTTCGGCATTCTCCTTCACCTGGACTAGGGACGGGAATGCTAGACATGGTGGCAGTTTCACATTAAAAGAGAGATATTTTCTATAGGGACAAAAATCCCAGACTGACAGTGTGGGGTCAGTGTGGGATGCTACCCCACACGCTCTTACATCCTGACCAGTACCACATTGACATACTCTCTCCTCCCTAATTATGTGCCCCCCTCCCCCCCCCCCAACTGGACAAAACCATCTCCACACCCTGATTGGTGTAGGGTAGGAGATTCCCCCCCACACTGTTGGCATGGGAAACCCTCTCCCTTTTTTCTTCTTTTTTTTTTTTTTTGGGGGGGGGGGGGTAGAACACCCTTTTTATATATATATCAATATTTAGAAATTCAAGCATGAAATTACCCAGCCACACATCAGGTCAGCCAAGTCAAATTTCAAAGATAACTGATTCGGTTTGGCACTGACTTGAATAGAAAAGCTACTCTGGTAACTAAGATCTTCTCACTTTTCTTTTCTTTCTTTTTTTTCCTTTGGTATGTCATTAACATTGCATTCAGTAACAACAACTGCATAGTGCAGTTGGTGAGCTGTGGTGTGCAAAAAACCCATGCTCACCAGGAGGTCTCAAGTTCGATCCTCCTGGCTGTTACCTACTTCCCTCCCTACCTATCAAAAAATAAAAAACATTGCATTCAGTATGGCAGACTTCATGTGACTTTGCAGACGAAATGGCACAAGATTACTGCAACAATTTTCCAGGGAAAATGGGTAAAAATGATATTCCAGAAATGGCACAAGTAGTTAAGACCTGAAGCTTTCAAAATAAAAGGCCACACAGCAAGAAAGAGATCAAAATACTTTAAATGGAAGAAGTAAATCTTACTGGCTTATCTTTATACTTTTTCTCCAAAAATTCTAGATCCGGCAGCACATGCATACAATTAATACAGCAATAGGTCCAAAAGTCCAGTAGAACAACCTTTCCTTTCAAATCCTGTCCAAGCAAAAAGAAAGTTGAGACAACAAGAACTGAAGCACTTCAAGTAGTCTCTCTCTCTCTCTCTATATATATATATATATATATTCTTTGTGGGAAAATCTGGTACAACATTCTTATCAATATTGGCATAGAACCTATGGGGAGCAGCTCCAGGGTTGCAGTTGCACAATCTCAGGGAAAGAAAAATTTAAGGAGATTAGGACTGTTAACTGGTTCTGGAACTTTATTGAACAGGCAGCAACCAGAATCTTTTTTTTTTTTTTTGGGGGGGGGGTGTTTAAGAAGATATTTCTGAAGAAAATACCATTGAAGATAATAAGTTTTCTGTTAGTGTTTAAGAGGTGGATTACTAGGTTCCAAAAATTAATGGAGAAGACCAATTCTGATTGCATCCTAATGTTCTTCCCAGAAAGAGCAGAAAACAGAGAGGAAATCATGCAAGTAGATAAGAAACACAGTTTTCCTCACCAGAATCAGTATTTGAAAACGCTCCATTATATTTGCACTACATTGAATCAGCAACACTTACTTAATTCATAGCTAATGATAATAACAAATACGTAGTGTTCCCATTCTGCCGCTAAAAATCTCTGAAAACCCAACTCCAACTTGGATTGCAAGACTCAAATACCTTGAACTTAAATAATCTAACGACCATTGAATGCTATTACTAGATATGAACTGACACATCAAAACTGACCTAGAAAAAAAATGATTAAACCTGAAGCCAACTTCTCCAAAGAACATAGACCAAAATCTAAAAGTACCATATCAACTATAGGAGAAAAATATTACAAAGTCACCTACATAGTTTACGTTCCTCCAGTTGAGGTGGTCACCCATTGTACCTAGTGGTAGACTTATGCAGGTACCACACCATGTATCAGCTTCTCACAACTCAACAGATTTCCCCCTTTGGACTGTTCTGGCTAGAAATGCAAGGGGAGGGGTGGCAGGGTTTTTGAAAATCCAGGCCCAGCCCGAAGTCCCAACAGAACAGCCCAAGCCCGGCCTGACCTTGGGCTGGGACATACCAACTCCCTGAAAATCCCAACTTCGGGCCGGGCCTGGTCAGGAATCAGGATGAGCCCCAATTCAACATGAATCACAATAATCAGCTAGTCCCCTATTCCCGTTCTTTATTCACTTTCTTTGTTTGTGGGTATTATTTATTTCTAATGTATATATTGCATATCTAAATTAATGTTAATATGTAATGGATCAATCATGTCAAGTTGAATATCTTCTAGATATACCTATGAATGGCACATAGGTATATCATATATTATAAATGCATAAATGTACACTTGAATAAATTTGAGCAAGGGTTGAGCCAAGACAGGCTGAGCCTGATGCCTCAACCCTAACACAGCATGCCCGAGCACAGGCTGGAATTTCTCAACCCTGACTGGCCCACAGACTGGAAATCTCAGCCCAAGCCCAGAGTGAAAAAAAAAAAAAATGTGGCTTCGGTTACGTGCCCATGTTGCACTCCTTGTTTCGGCAGGATTTCTTCGTCAGGTCCCTATAAGAAATCTTTGAACCAAATCATAAGTTCAAGTAATTATAAGACCCAATGGAGTCTCTTGAACTGGACATGAGCATAATGAGCTCATAGTTCAGTACACATAGTTATTTTATCCAGCTTAAAGAATAAAATAATATGATAACAGTCAACCATTATCAATGATCATAAAATCCTCTGAAGAATGACATGAGCTCCCCCTCCCCCACACTGCCAGACCTGCAAGGTTTTTGGACACCCCTCTGGCAAATGCTCTCCCTGTGCAGCAGCTGCTGTTGATGGCCTCCCAACCATTATCAATGAGCATAAAATCCTCTGAAGAATGGCATAAGCTCCCCCCCCCACTGCCAGACCTGCAAGGTTTTTGGACACCCCACTGACAAATGCTCTCCCTGCCTAGCAGCTGTGGTTGATGGCCTCCCACCCTGCGATGCCTCCCTTCCATCTTCCTATACCCCTGTTTCTTCCATTGCCCCTCCCCCTCCTTTGGTGGAGAGGCTCCACCTGCCATTCTTCTTGTCCGCTTGCTCTGTGCTCTCCTAGCAGAGGCAGGAGAAGATCTTGTCCATGTGTCGTAGTCCACCACCATGCCCCTCCAACGCCTTGACAACTATACTGCATAGTTTTGAGTGTTTTGTATGTGGTTGTCAACCCACGGCCACGGCGTCCAAGGCGACAAGGCACATTTCAGTGCTCTAGGCTTGTTGTTGCCATTATGGATGCATAAAAGGTGCTCGTCTTGGTCACTTGGCGGTCGCCTTGGATGCCTTGGCCTGCCATGTGACGTGTGCGGACCTTATTTGGGGGGCTGATATTTTTATTATTTTGTATTATATTAAAGCGATTCTTTTTCTCACTGTTTTATTGGCTTGTGTTGGGTTATATTAAAGTAATTCTTTTCCTATTTCTTTATTTTATGCTATTATGCACTTAGTGAATTGCCTGGTCTTTTGATGAATATGCTTATATTATATATATATATATATATTTTTTTTTTTCAAATTAAGTCGTTACTGCATAATTATATGATTCTCCATGGAAACATATACAATACATAGCATGCACACCTAGGATGCCTTGGGTTTCCTTGTCATCTTGTGTTGTCGCTTGTGCCTAAGCACATGCAATCCAAGAGTTTAAGGTTTTTAGAGCACACAACTTGTTGATATATTGGACCATGATGAAGGATGACACATATGAAGCCGATATTATAAAATAAAATAAAATAAAAAAGACAAGAAAATCCACAAAGCACTTTTTTTTAGAAGACCATGCACATAATAGCTTAATTGGAAGTATAATTCTTCCAACAGTCACTGTGATTGGTAACCGAGAACCATAACCATGTTTACCCAAAAAAAAAAAAAAAAAAAGGACCATAAACATAAGGATTACCATACCCATTCACAGGAACTCATGAAAAAAATACAAAAAATATTGCTGAAAGAGCAAGAGAGGATTCATGAAACCAATTACCTAAACTACTAAAGGTGAAACATTTTCAATAAACATCAAGTTATATACAAAACTTCTAACCATGACAGATAAGATAGAGAGGTTGGAAAAATAAGATAGACTGAACAAATAAAGAGGTGAATTGGAGGCATCCATATGTATTCCAATTATGTTTTATAGTAGTGAACCAGAGGTCCAACCATTTCTCAATATGATATATGAAGGATTTACCCGACGGAATTGGAGTGGAGCCGTGTTTAGCCAATCAAGTTTAGATGGAAATTCCGGCACAACAGGAGCCGTCCCCCTTAAATAGTGAGAGATGAGAGTCAAAATCGAACTGATCAACTGAAGAAAAAGAAAATCATGAAACTTCTAAATCAAACAAAGAAAATTGCATGAACAACAATGTTTAATACACCTTGCTTCCACATCTGATATATAGTTGATAAATTGTTGAATTCTCCCGGATTGTGATTCTCCTAACAGCAAACAAAAGTTTGTAAGCTTTAACCTTTGCTATGACTTAATAAAAATAAATAAAACTAGGCAAGCCGCTACTTTCATTAGGAAACTCCCAATGATGTTGTGAGACTGCAACATTAACAGACAAAATGTAATACTGCAAACACCATTACCTTCATTCTGTTCAAAAGAAGGACGAGTGACTCCAAATAACAAATTCATAATAGCCTTTGGAGATACATATTGCATTTCCTGCAGAGGTGTCAATTTCCAGATTTAAATAATAGAACAGAAGCCAAAATAACATAAGCTTACTCCTTCCTCACTGTATTCATTGTCAAAAAATCACCAAAAGATTATGGCAACAATATTCGACACAAATACAACATCTGCATACCATGAAATTTATTTTTCTTTGTCTAGTAAGGTATACCTTCCAATTTGTGACTGTGAAAAGGAGACAAGAGAAAGAAATGCCCAAACTTCCATATCTCAAAATGTCTCGGCGTGAACCCTGCAACCTGTTAATAAATTATTTCTACAGCCTAAAGGTTAGATCCATTTGTTTACAAAAACTCCAAATAGTACCACTCAGATTGTGACTCAATCAGAATATTAAGTGGATAAATTTGTCAGAAGTTGGTAACACAGGCCAAAAAGAAAGCCATCTGGTCAGTGCATGGCAATAAAATTAGGTAGGATATTTATATAATGTCATAAAGAGAAACTGTGCTTCATTAAGCATAGTGTAGGGTACTATAAGGCTATTGAGATGTATAGGTGAAAATAAAAGAAAGCAAACTAGTAGCTATAAATACATTCTTGGGGACTTAGCACGAGCATCAATCGATCCTCATACCATCTCCAGTTATCTGGTCAACAAAAGGGCAAGAATAAGGTCACAAAACCCTAACCATGAACAGCCAAATTTATTTAGGTTTTTTATTTTCTTATTTTGGAATTTCTATTGTAATTAGAATAAGTTCTTTCTTCATAGATTTAGATAACATTTAGGAGTACTAGTTGTGTTAGGATTATGTTTTTTAACATTTTTTTGAGGTGTAATTGGACAGGGTTTTCCTATTCCCACAAGGAGTCTTATTTATAAGCTCTATATATGGGTCTGAACTCTTCCTATTGAGCCAAATTTGAATAAAAAAAATAGAGTTTTCTTCTCTGCTATGCTATGCGAATTGGTGGTACTTTGATGTGGACTCCTCAACCTTAAGGTCAAAACCTTAGATTTTTTATGGGTGGACTCCAGTTTTCCATTCTCCTTTCCTCCAGTTCTGCTCTCTAATCTGTTTCAGATCAGTAGTTTTTCCTTTGTTGATCAAATCTATTGCTCTGTTTTGCTGCTACTTTGTAATGCTGTTTTTACTCCCTTCTTTTTCCAGTTTCTGTTCCTGTTAAGCCACAAGGTAGAGGGGTCCCACAGGACCCTTGATCAGTTTTTCTGATACAAAAGAGTCAGGTTCAAGAAGTTCCCAAATTTCTCCTAAATTCCCTAAGTTCTGTACTTCAGTTCTTAGTTTACCTGAGATGTTTGCTACCATTTTCAGTCTACACTATATCAAATCTGTTTCTGTTTATTCCTATTTTTGCACATCTGGTCCACCAATTATTCTGTTCAGATTCTTAGCAGAGGTCCAATCCCACATAACAAGTAGGATCGAAGTTTCAATTTCTGCATTACAAGACGACGAAAGTCGACTGAGCTGATTTCAATCATTTGCCACAAAGACCACATGAAGTGGAGCCAAAAGCTGAAAATTTCCTTTTAAGGCCACCTGCCTAAGGGAGATGGACCTATTCTGCAATAGTCATGGCAAAAAACTGGATGGTTCAGGTCTATGGTCAGACAATGGAACTGGTCTCCATGATTAACTCCAAAACCTCAACTTGGATTGGACCTGGATTTAAATCAGTGAGTCATGTCTTTGTTTGAGACTAGTTTAATTTGGATTTCCCAAATTCACAATTTTTATTATTTTTGTTACAAATGTTCTGAGACCGAGCCCAGTCCAGCAAGTGGAACATGCTGACCTAACAACCAGTCTCCAAAGGGGTGGATCAACCTTATAAACTGCTTTTCACATTGTTACAATCCCAGAAGTCTGTAATCAAAACAGAGAAATAGAGGAAAGAAGAGAAGAAGAAAATAGCAGAGAAGAGAGAGGTGCAATCGAAAGAGACTCCCAAAAGAGAGGAGTGTCCTGCGATTATACCAGAATAGATTAATCGCAGGTTTTAGTCCTTTACTGATGAGCACATTTATGTGTGAAATCTAGGGTAGTAAAACATACATTTTACATATTTAGAATGAAGCTACCTTGGGTTTTACTCTCTTTTTGCAGATTTTATATTTTCAATGCCTTAAGGACTATCGGGCGCTATATCTCCAATTTTACACTTAAAAATGTCCTATTTCTTTTCATGATTGCGAAGAGGACGAAATTCTAAGCAAGATGGATGTGTTCAATTAAAAGTACACATCCGTTTGGTCACCTGTACAAGTGATTATTCTTTTCAGGCCAGAAAAAGAATAATGGATCAGAATTGAACCGAGATGCAGAACTAGTCCGTTTGCAGTTGTCCCAGAGGTACAAGGAATATTCCAAATGCCAACAAGGATCGATGAACCACAGCCTTAAGTGATTGAAGATTCGTTTTTTGTAACAACTACCTAGCATAGTTGGTGAGTTGTAGTGTGCAAAATCCCTTCCTCATTAGGAGGTCTCAAGTTCGAACCTCTTGGTTGCTATTTTTTTGTGGAGGTTTTTTTTGGAATATTTTCTCTCTCCTACTCATCACTCAAAGGAGGTCGGCCAAAGGGTTTCTTACGCAAGAGGAGAGAGAAATAAGGAAATAAAAGAGAAAAAATAGAAAAAAAAGGGAGAAAAAATAGGAAAGGAAAAAAATAAAAGAAAATTCATCCAAGAGGCTGCCCACGTTTGAAGAAGAGAGAAAAAAAAAAAAAAGGAAAAAGAAGCAAAATCATTGGAGATTCCCTACTTCCTACAATTCTCTCTTCTCTCTCCTCCACCTCACCACATAATCGTCTAAGGGGATCCACCCTTGGACGTCCTTCTCTCTCTCCTATTCCCTATAAAAGGGAGTCCACAAAACCCTAAAGGATGGTCCCTCTCTTCCTCTCTACTTCTCTATTGTTAGGTTTTTTTTTTTTAGTTGCTCTTTCTCTCTTTCTCTAGTTTTCCCTTTCTCTAGCTCTAGTTCTAGGTTTATGCTTTAAACACTTTTGTAAGTTCTTTTTATTCAATTAATGCAAGCACTTTTTTTTTTTTTTTTTTTCAATCTCTTATTTTTATTGTTTAAGCAATTGAAGTTGTAATTTTCAAGTTCTAGTTCTAGGCTTAGTTCTAGGTGACAAGAACAAGCCATAGAGCATGTCTTTCAAGTTCATTTTTTCTTCAGATTTGTTTTCTCTAGTACTAGAAATTTCAGATTTGGTTTATTCCAGATCTGGTTTTTAGTTCTGGTAGTATCTCAAATTGATCAAGTTTTCAGTTCAAAGGTTGAAGTTCAAGTAAGTAGGCTCCTTCATTACTCTTCTCACCCCCCTCTCATTCCCTCTTATGACTACCATTTCTTTCTTAATTTAGGATTTTAATTTCAGTCGTTACATTATTGCTTTCCCTTTCCCCCAAGGTTCATAGCTAGTGTATGCGTTGGCTCTGCCCCTCCTAGCCATAGAACCATCATTTTATTGTTTTTATTTTAATTGTCTCCCTTTCCCTAAAGCCAAGTAAGGTAACACTTGTAAGAGTGACTCTCCGGTCAAGTAGGGAAGCTCATATTATGATGCATCCCTCGGGCTAAGTAGAGAAACCTACTTGTGAGTCTCTCTCTAGCTTTATCCCCTTTCTTTTACTTTATTTTTATTTCAGTGTAATTGTGTGAGGTGTTTATTTTTAGTTATTTATTTATTTAATTTTAATTGCGTGGCTTGCGTATTTAAATTCTTAGATGACGAATGGTTAGGACATTATTTTAAATACATATGTTTAAGACGGTAGTTAGAATTAGATCACAACTATTAATCGGTTCACTTTCGCATTATTAAAAGAAGCCAAAAATAAAGTGGCTACTCTCCCTGTGTTCGACCCGTAGCTACACTGATCCGTACGTTTGCGGTTACATTTTAAATTTCAAACATTTACTTATATTAAAATAATGCTGAAAATAAAAGACAATAGTACCCCCACTGCCCAATTACAAGAAAAGCCTCATCACAGAAATATGGGGGCCGATGGGACCCAAAATAACCCTATCCGCCACTATCGGTTTTAGAGTTTAGCACTACGCACTAAACTCAACACTCCCCCTCAAGCTGAAGCATACACATCACCCATGCTCAGCTTGGTACAACCATTAAGAAAACTAGGAGCAAACAATGACTTAGTGAACATATCAGCCAACTGATCTGATAAAGGAACAAAAAGAGTCTCAATCAGCTTCTTCAGAACAGCATCACGAACACAGTGGCAGTCCACCTCTATGTGCTTGGTCCTCTCATGGAAGACTGGATTACTAGAAATGTACACCGCAGCTTGGTTGTCACAATACATCTGCATAGGCTTGGTCACTGGAAATCACAACTCCAAGAGTAAAGACCGTAGCCACATTAACTCAGCAACGGTATGAGTCATAGCTCTGTATTCTGCTTCTGCACTAGATCGGGCAATGGTAGTCTGCTTCTTACTACGCCATGTAACCAGATTACCTCCAACAAATATACAATAACCAAAAGTAGATCTCCGATCATTAGCAGAGCTGGCCCAATCAGTATCAGAATAGCCAACTAGTTCCATATGCCGATTAGGACGATAGATCAACCATTTTCTAGGAGCACCCTTTAGATAACGAAGAACACGGACAGCAGCATCCCAATGTGCTTTATGAGGAGACTGCATGAACTAACTGAGGACTCCAATAGCATAGGAGATGTCAGGACGTGTTACAATAAGATAAATCAGCTTACCAATCAAACTCCTGTACTGATGCACATCCTGAAGAGGTTCACCATCATTAACACCAAACTTTTGGTGAAAATCCATAGGGATATCAATAGGTTTGGATGCAAGCATGCCAATATCAGATAAAAGGTCCAACACATATTTTCTTTGAGACAGACTGATCCCTTTCTTACATCGGATCACCTCAATCCCAAAAAAAAAGTGAAGTTGGCCTAAGTCCTTGATCTGAAAGTGTTGCTGTAGATAAGCTTTCACTTCAGAAATTCCTGCCTCATCATTACTAGTAAGAATAATATCATCAACATAAACTACCAAGACAACCAGTTTATCACCTCTGCGACAAACAAAGACAGAATGATCAAAATAACACTGAGAAAATCTGCAAGTAATTATGGTAGCATTGAACTTGTCAAACCATGCCCGAGGGGACTGTTTAAGTCTATAGATAGCCTTGTGTAAGCGACACACATGACTGTTATTCTCCCCCTAAGCAACATAACCAGGAGGTTGCTCCATATACACCTCTTCCTATAGATCACCATACAAGAAGACATTCTTGATATCCAACTGAAACAATAGCCAATAAAAGTTGACAGCGAGAGAAATAAGTAGACGAACAGAATTCAGTCTAGCAACTGGGGAGAAGGTCTCAAAATAATCAACTCCATATGTCTGAGTATACCTCTTGGTAACCAGACGGGCTTTCAACCGCTCAATAGAGCCATCAAAGTGATACTTAACAGTGCACACCCAGCGACACTTCACCAAATCCTTACCAGGAGGTAAATCTACTAAACTCCAGGTACCACGACTCAAGAGACCATCCATTTCTACATCCATGGCAGTTTTCCATCCAGGAATAGTTAGGATAAAAATCGTCTGTTTTTCCCCATCCCTGTTTTGCTGTGTTTTGCTAGCTGCAGAACACGACACGTGTCCTCCTTTAAATCTACGGTTGAGATTGTTTTGATTGGTCTGTTGTTACTAAATCCGGTTTAGATCAATGGATGACTCGAACCGTATGGAGTGGAACCGGTTCTGACAAACAACTCATAACCAAGTTTGAATTCAAAATCCCTAAAAACAGAGATTTCTCAATCAAGAGGAAGGAGATCGTTGTTGCAGTCTGGCGATCTCGGTACCAAGATTATGGGTTGTGGGTTACTCGCACGATGGATCTCCGTACTCTCGCTGCCCAATCGCTGGACATGAAGGAGCTTAAGAGCTTAAGAGCGCTGGATTTATCAGAAAGAAATCAGAGTAGCAGAAGAAAGATGAATTTCTTGGTTTCCAGTTTCCTCCGCAAAAGCAAAACCATTTCTCCTCTTCAGTCTCTCTCTCTCTCTCTCTCTCTCTCTCTCTCTCTCTCTCCTATTTTTCCGTGGTGTTCTCTTTTGCGTTTCTACAGTTAGAAGAAGAAGAAGAAGAAGAAGAAGAAGAAGAAGAAGACAGAGGGTGAAGAAGAAGAAGAAGAAGAAGAGTGAAGAAGAAGAGAGGAGGAAACGGGTTGGGTTGGAATCTCGGTCTGGTCGTGGTGCCGACGGCTAGGAGCGGTAGATCCGCTGCCCAGAAATCCCATGCTTTTTTCTTTTCTTTTTTTAAATGCAGCCCAGGTGGAAAGGGAGGATTGAGGAGGGAGAGTGAGTGAGATAGAGGAAGGAAAGGCTCTGGGTAACAGAGGGTGAAGAAGAAGAAGAAGAAGAAGAAGACAGAGGGTGAAGAAGAAGAAGAAGAGTGAAGAAGAAGAGAGGAGGAAACGGGTTGGGTTGGAATCTCGGTCTGGTTCACAACAAAAAAACCCGGTTTTGGTAACCTCAACCAACCCTCTTAATCCTGACCGTTGGTGATGCACCATCCACGTGTCGCACTCTGCACCTAGCAAAACATGGAACAACAGACGATTAGCACAACAGACGATTTTTATCCGAATAGTTAGGGCATCATTATGGGTGCGGGGAATAAGGTTAGTAGAAAGTGGCAAGGCAAGACTATGAATGGGAGAGGGAAGATGAGACAAGAAAACAAAATTATCAATAGGATACACAACCATAGATTTTTTAGTGCAAGAATGTGTACCTTTCCTTTGAGCAATTGGCAAGTCATCAGGCGGAGAAGGAGGAGGAGCTTCACCAGAGAAAGACGGCAGTGGAGGAAGTGAATCTTCTGGAGTATTGGTTTCTCCACTCGGTTGTCCAACCTTCTTCTTGCGTTGATAAACCTGTAGAGGAGGTGAGTCACTGGCATTGGGCACATCAGGGAAGGGTATGAGAGATGGAATGGGTGGAGGAGATGGAGAAATCCACTCCATACCAGACTGGGACACCTGAGGAGAAAAGAATGATGTGCCTTCAAAGAATGTCACATCGGCACTAACAAAGTTCCTCTGAGTAATGGGGTCATAGCACTTATACCTTTTCTGAGTACGTGAATAACCCAAAAAAAATGCACTTGGTAGACCTAAGAGACAGTTTATCTACTTGTACATGCAAATTATGAACAAAACACACACAGCCAAAGACTCGAGGAAGAACAGAAAAACTTGGCAAAGTAAGGAACATAATAGAAAAGGGGACCTATCTGAAAGCACTGAAGATGACATGCGATTAATCAAGTGACATGCTGTTAAAACCCCATCACACCAAAAATGCTTAGGAACATGAATATGAATCATAATAGCATGGGCTACCTTGAGTAGATGCCGGTTCTTGTGCTCTGCTACCCCATTTTGCTATGGTGTATGGGTGCAATTAGTTTGGTGTATCATCCCACGGTTGGCATAAAAATCAGAAATATCATTTTGAGCATATTCTAAAATATTATCAGAATGAAAAATCTTAATCAAAATGTCAAACTGAGTTTTTTTTTCATTACAGAATTGCTGAAACACAGATAAAAATTCAAATCTGTCCTTTAACATGTAAAGCCATGTAAGGCAAGAATGATCATCCACAAAAGTCACAAAATAACGAAAACCAAATCTATTACTAACTCTGCAAGGACTTTATACATTAGAATGGATTAAGGAAAATAAAAACAGACTACGAGACATAGAGCGAGATGGGAAGGACACACGGTGATGTTTTCCCAACTCACAAGCCTCACATTCTAACCTAATCACAGACTTAAAACAAGGAAATAAAAGTTTCAACCTAACTAAAGATAAATGTCCTAAACGACAGTGCCATTGGAAAGGAGTCACATCCCCAACAGCAGTAACAGCAGCAGAAGAAGTAGGAAAACCACAGTTGAGATTATATAAACCATTTTTTTCACGCCCTCCACCAATCGTCTTCGTTTGAAGATCCTGAAAAACACAGTAAGAGGGAAAGAAGGTTACTGAGCAATTTAATGAGCTAGTTAACTGGCTCACAGAAAGAAGACTTAATGGGAATTGTGGAACATGTAGCATAGAGGATAAATTCAGTGAGGATGTGGGTGATACAGTACCATGGCCGAGAACCGATGTGGAAGCACCGTTGGCAAGAATAACAAATATAGAACTGGTACTAGAAAAAAAGGTTTTAAAAAGCGATGACTTACCAGTCATATGGGCAGAAGCACCTAAATCAATGATCTAGAGGGTAAAGGTAGTGGTAAGAAGGGCTGAGGTACATGCATGAGCTAAGGTGGCAGTGGATGTAGACCCACCATTGGATGTATTAGAGGATGCCTCGAGAGTGTGCAAGCGCCGGAGCAACTAATTGATGTCATCGCACAGACTGATAAATGAATCTCCTGATGAATGGCTCAGTTTAGTATCAATGGAAGACCCTGTGTCAGTACCATCATCTGACACTGCATGATTGGCTAACTGGGTGGCCCACTCGGGCTTGCCATGCTTTGCCCAACAAGTCTCGACAGTATGGTCAGGCTTTCCACAGTAAGTGCACTGGCGAAATGCACGATCAGACGACTGTCCACTAGAACCTCGACGAGCCAACCCACGTCCTCCCCCACGATAGCAACCACATCCACGGTTGGCAAGGAAGGCAGAATTGTCTTTGAAAAACTGATCAGGTTTTGTTGATGAAGTAATACGTTGCAGTCGCGAATAAGTATCATTCAGAGTAGGAACAGTATCGCCTATGAGTAGATGGCCCTTCATTGCTTTCAAATCATTATTCAAACCAGCCAAGAATTTGGAAATAAAGAACTCATTATGTTGAGCTTTTAATTTGTCAATGTTAGTGGTCAAGGGTTGGAAAATATTGAGTTCTTCAACTATTTCCCTGAAAGCACTATAATACTCTGGAAGAGTTCTGTCAGACTGGCGAAACTGGAATAGTTTCTCATAAATATCATAGATACGAGTTATGTTCTTCTCCTGAGAGTAAGTTTCTTTCAAATCGTTCCATGCTCCTTTTGCAGTAGAGTAAAACATGACATTGGCAGCAACATTTGGTTCCATACTATTCCATAACCAAATTAAAATCAAGGCATTCTCGTTCATCCATTCATTATAACCTTTGTCAGATGCTAGAGGAGGATCAGAAGTAGTATATTGAAGTTTATCCTTGGCCATAAGGTAAACCTTCATAGACTAAGCCCATAGTAGGTAATTCGAACTTCCCTTGAGCTTGATAGAAGTAATTTGGACATTAACATTGTCCGAGGAAGATGTAGCAGTGGTAGTTTCGGTCTCAGCCATGAGGAACAAAAAAAATATAGAAAAGAAAGGATTGTTGATGTAAAGGCAAACAAAAAATCATCTATAAGCAAATCTTTATAGTACCATAGAATGGGGGATTCTATTACAAAGCCATATTATTAAGACTTATCTCTCCATAGTCATCACCAAACAAACAATCACCTGTAGGGTTTAGGGTTACATACCATGGTATAAAAAACCCTGTCAAAAATCAGTCTTCGATTGTCAGTTAATAATATGAGCAAAGGGACATTATCTAACACCCATGTGATTTAAGCCATAGCAAATGCAGCAGTAGGCGGCTACACACCAAAGAGGTTAGTGGAAGAATGAAGTCAACAGAGAGGAATGTATAAACCCTAGGCTTGATCACAGAGGCTCTGATACCATGTTACAATCCCAGAAACCTGTAATCAAAACAGAGAAATAGAGGAAAGAAGAGAAGAAGAAAAGAACAGAGAAGAGAGAGAGGTGCAATTGAAAGAGACTCCCAAAAGAGAGGAGTGACCTGCGATCATACCAGAATAGATTGATCGCAGGTTTTAGTCAATTACTTATATTAAAATAATGTTGAAAGTAAAAGACAATAGTACCCCCATTGCCCAAGTACAAGAAAAGCCACATCATAGAAATATGGGGGCCAATGGGACCCAAAATATCCTTAGCGGCCCCTATCGGTTTTAAAGTTTAGCGCTGGGCACTAAACTCAACACACATAAACCCATATGGTTGACTCAACATCTACTCATCAGTTTTATACAGTTTTTGAACAATAATGGAAGTATATGGGCTGCAGCCAAGTGAAAAAATCCCCACAACATGTAGCTCAAGCTTTCTTGGATCAGAAATTGTAATACCGAGCAGCAACTACCCATTATGGGCCTATCTAACCATGGGATGTTTGATCATAGAAAGGAAACTTATTTAAGACTTAAGAGAACCAAAGAAAGGACAAGAAAAGTTCCAAGAGGAAAAACAGGATGACACATTTATTACACAACTTACAAAGAACAATAAATTGGAAGAGGTATTTCTAGTAGTTCACATCTTACCCTTCAAATGAAAGAACCATTTCATTTCTTTCATTAGTAGAATACGAGTCCTCAGCTAAGCCACAATCTGTTTCCTCTTTTACAATAGCTGGAGAAGTTTGTAGCAAGGAATCAATACTCTCAGATCCCTGTATCTTCTCATCTGCAGTGGTTTTTCTTCATTAGACAGCATTGCACCAGAAAATAGGAAAATATTAATGACTACCCAACAAAATATCATTATCTGGCTATAGATGCACTAAAAAAAAGACTTCAAGAGTTCGCAAATGTCTTGACTAATCTAAGAGACATATAACAATCCACAGTCAATGTTGTAGAATGGTACACCATAACTGTAAGGAGGATATACATCACCATGTTGAACCACATTACAAATTAATGCTAAATAATTCTTAAGAAAAGTTCTTTAACAATTAGCATCGAGTAGAACAACAATCCACATTCTTCATGGATGCAAAGGACTTCATATTTTGTCTTGAGAGCTACATACTATGACAACCAGAACCACCAACACCACCATTGAGAATGTCATAAAGTGAGACATTTCCTATGTCCTTTCTGATAAGTGATGGACCAGCTTGTTTTAGAGTTTCTTCTGCTAATGTAGTTGTGACAGCAATACATCTGCAATCAGCATAAAATGGAAAACATTTATCAGGAGAAACATAATCGTTAAGTCTGAAGTCAAAGTCAGGGTAAAGAACTGAAGAGTTCATACCAATTTTTTGGATGATAAAAGTATCAGGGAAAAGAAAGGAATAAACTCAAGACTCAAGGATCAAGACTTTCACCCAACCCGTTATAGGAAAAGGAAGAGAACAAACCCAGAAAAGGATCAGATATTAATGCAACTCACCACCCACTTGATTTGCAACATAAAAACTTGAACAAGAATTCCACAAAGAAAAAACAACCCAGAAAAAGGTAATCTTATGGAAGAAAAAGTGCAGCAGCAAATTCTGACCTCATTTGTGCAGCTTTGGCAGCTTGAACTCCAGCTAACGCATCTTCAATTACAATACACTGAAAGAAAGTAGACATGTAATCCTTTATTTAATAAGAAATTTTCATATAAAGTATCTACTCAACTCATCCTTGTCTTATTTCAACTAGATGGGGCTTGCTACAGGAATCCTGTTTCACCATTCAAATCTATTTAGAGTCATATTTGTTGTTTCGAATTGACTAAAAACTTCCAACAAGATTCCACATCCACAGTAAAATTCATGAAAATATCCAATAAAAGTATGAAAGTAACCAATGAAAGTACAAAAATAAAGTATGAAAATATCAAAAAAAGTACGAAAGTATCCTGTGAAAGTACAGAAACGTCCAATATAAATACAAACATACATTGTTGATACTGATATAGAGTGATCCTATTGTAAGATTGGTACCTAGTTGTCTAGTTGGGTACTCGTCTTACATTACAGTCATTATAGGAAATTTTTTATGATAGAATCACAAACTTAACATAATTTCACTCACATACAAGTGCCCTTTCCAACCAAATTATTTCGGAAAAAAAAAAAAAAAAAACCCTCCATTGCCAGTTACAATTTATAATGCTTTCTGTGCATAACCTATCTGTCAGCATACCTCACTAGGGGGTATATTCAGGATTTCTGATGCAGCTAAGAAAATATCTGGAGCTGGCTTTAAATTCTCAAATGCATCTGCTGATACAATAGCATCGAAACTGATTCAAAAAGGAAAAAAAAAAAAAAGTCAACAGCATATCAGATCTAGTAAATGGTTGTAACAGTATAGAATTCAAAACCCAAATCTTAGGAAATATCAAGAGAAATATCCCATTTTAAACTTTTTCCAAGTATCCATTCTGTAACCAACCACTGAAGAAACAAATCAGTCCCATCATTCATAATATGCGGTAGGCTGTTCATTAAAACGTAATCTTAAATTTAGATGCTCTTTGGACATTGGGTGACTATTCTCCTAACCTGCCCCCAACCCAGAACGCAAGCACAAAATGCAATCAGTTCACCAATAAACAATGGTTTTGAAACCATATGCATTTTATTGGAGCTCATTGCCCTAGAAAAGCAAGCTAGCATCATCAAAGAGTGTATACTAAACAATAATTGCATTCAATTTCATGCAGGCGAAGTACAGAAAAGGGCTCATTTAAGTCAAACATTTTAGTCAAAATGAGGAGTGGGATGTGTAATACTTATAATGGGCTTATGGTCCAATAGCTTTTCGTTGTAATGCACTCCTTTTTACTGGCCTATAATGTGGGTAAGAAATTGAAATACAAGTTTTGTTTTATTGTAGGTGTTCTCGAGTCTAGTTCCTTTTTTCTTTAGCTTCTATTTTACATTTCCTATTGAAAGTAGGATTCCTTAAGTTTTCTATAGTCTCTATTTATGTCTCCTTACGGAATTACGAGCATCTAGGTCAATTTGAGTTTCTATTTTCCATTTTGTAGTCCAATATCACTATGGAGTTGAGCCTAGGGTTTTAAGTTTCTATTTTAGAGTGGTATTGCCGTATTGGTACTTTATAAATAAGCTTTCTGATGTAGATCAAGAAAGGTTTTCAGCACAAGTATTCATGCCGGAACAAAGCCCAAATCCTAGTTTAATGGTTTAAATAAGTAGCCTAATGGATTATACGGACCATGTGCTTAATATTTTATATTTTCTACTGTAATGGGCCTATTTTGAAAGCCCAAATATATGAAGGATAAGTGACTCATACGAATTCAACTAGTTTATATCAACAGGATAATTTCATTGTTAGTTGTGAAAGACCTTGAAAAAGTAAAGTCATTAAACATCTTGAAAAGAGTCCCAATGTAAGTCCTTGGAAATGTCTAGGCCATCAAGTCTAGGGGGAAGTCCCAATGAGATCTAGAACCCTCCCACTGCTCCATAAAAAAAAAGCTGCATGTAAGTATCTGAAATCAGAATTTGAATAAAATTGAGTTTATACAGTTCTTCTGTGAGACACAAAATTGCAATGAGATTCTGTTCTTGGTGAGATACCAGACTAAACTTTGGGTGAACTCTTCAAGTCATGTCCTTCTTCTATCTTTTTCTTTTAGATGGGTAAACTATTATAAGAGGGTGGGGGGGGAAGGTAACAGCCAGGAGACTCGAACTTGAGGCCTCCTGGTAAGTGGACTTTGTGCACCACAACCTCACCAACTACGCTAGGCAGTTGTTGCTTCCTTCTTCTATCTTATTTCCTCTATTCTGTCTCTACGCTTTTAAGTGAGTACATTCAGTTTGTTAACTTTGTTTCAATTCAGTTACTGATTGTTCCTGTGGGTTATCTTTGGAAACAGCCTCTCCTGCAAAGCAGGAGGTAATGCTGTGTACATGCACTGTGTTGCACCATTTTTATTTTTTTTTCTGTGGGTTGTCTGAGGACAACTTATTGTTGATCATTCGGGCATGACATAAACTGAGTTCATACTGATTTACTGCAGTCAAAACAGACCTATAATACCCCTGTTTTCAACAACTTTAAAATGTTCTGGACTTCTCTAATCAGCAGCATCTAGTCTATTTTGAGTTCTGAAATTTTCTCTTAAATCTGATCACTTTGGGTGTTGTGATCCTGTTATTTGGACTGGTTCTGAACTTATTAGAAGGTTAGACCTCCCTTACTTGAGTAATAATATCAGAACTTAAGAAACCAAATCCAGAGAACGAGAAAGGAGAGGAATAAGATGGAAGAAGTCGAGAGGTAGGACCATAGGAGAGAAGGCTATGCGATGAAATAGAATAGTTCCTATCACACCAACCAATGTTATTTATTCTGATTTGAAAAGGTTACATAGGAAATACAACTCTACTTTAGCTAAGCCTAAAAGTCTAATCACAATAGGGACCTAAAATCTAATTACAATAGGAAAGGTAAGAAACTAAACTACTTAGATAAAGACATAATCCCATAGTATAAAGGTCCATGGACACCCATTGATCTCCAACGAAGAAAAACACTCTTAACAACTTGCACACACAGCCTTTAGGGAACAATAGTTCTAGGAGTGAAACCATAAAATTTCCATTTCGTTTATCCCATGTGGATTCATGGATGGTGAGCGATGGATTTCTCTACATGCTAAGGTGGATTTCTTAGAAAACTAGGATGGATCCCTAAGGTTTTCATACATGAAGAAGAGGAAGGTTTGATGGACTATGTAGAAACAAGAAATCAAATTAGGATCTGAAAAGATATTGAACAGAAGAGCAGTGCTCTGTTTTCTTTGAATAAAACAATAGAATGAGAGATGTCCATATCACAGGCTATTACGTTGTTTAATAGTTAATCCCTAATCTGATCAGATAGCACTAAATAACCCATGAAGATATTACTAAAGGGGCAAAACAGTTAAACAGAAATAAAATATAAAAAGAACCTGAAAACGATAGCTAGCGTTGGGAAATTAAAAAAAAATTTTACAGGGGGAGAGGGAATATAAGCCCAAACAGAGGATGCAGATATGCTATTGCTGATCTGTATAATGTTCTGCTATATCCCTTACATTATTTTCTCTGGGGTGGATTCCCGAGGACTATCTGTCTTCTTCTTTAACTTACTCTTTTTTGCTTTCCGCTATCAACAGCAGCTATTTAAAAGGTCAGAAAACCTTGGTTCTTTTCCACTCAATTCTGGTTGATTTTATAAAAGTGCTCTGCAATTCCCTTGCTTTCAAAAATCTGTTCTACTAATCTACTGTTTTTTCTTCCTCAAGTTCTGATCTATGATCAATTCCAGGAATTTGTATTAGCCCTTCTTATCAGTTCTGAGTTCCTTCTTCCAGACTTAATATCATTTCTAGTAGTTTTGTTACTTCCCCTAGTCCCAAAATCCAAGCCTCACAAAAATTACAACCTGGTCTAATCGCACCAGCCTAGGAGACTGAGAAATCAGTCTTTCTTGTGGTACCCAAAGACCAGTTGACTAGAGTATCAGCCCTAATGGGTTTCAAATTTGAAAAAATATTCAAATTCTCCCTAAACACAAAGCTGCCGATCTGAAGACTCCTGGGTTTTCTGATAAATAACCCTTCTGTTTTGTTAATCCCTTCATCAACTCTTAATCTGATAAAGTCAGTTATCAAGTCCAAATTCAGTCCTAAACATAGTACAGATTAATTCCCCTAATTCAAATTAGGGAAGGGTTTTCCATTTCTGCATTACAATTGCAGCTAATCCTCTCAAGTAAAAATATCTATCACGATGAGCACAGGGTTGGGTTGAAGATCCTGTGGACAATAATACTTCTGAAGAAACATGTGAAAAATCATTAGGATCAACCTTAACACTGCATAATTTTTCAATAATTTTATACAAATTGAGATTCATAACAGCAAAAAAGTCCTTGGCGTACATTGACAAGGGTAAACCAGCAGCAGCCAAATTTGCATCAACCTTGATTCGGTCAGCACTAGATGCAACAGCAACTTTAAGGCCTTCACTTTTGCACTGGTGCATTGCAGCAGGGAAAAAAAAATAAGAGAATCACTAATTGCAGTAGTGGATAAATAGGTTTATTCCACCCAAAAAAAAACAGAAGAGATAAATAGGTTTATGATATTTAAGGCCATCAACCTCTTTACCTGCAAAATGAGTTCAAGAGCACCAGGAAATCCAATTCCAGAATTTGGTTTTGCATACTGCGAAAGAAATTTTGGGATCAAGGACAATTTGAGAACTGAAATGTAACACAATGTACACAATTTCCCCCTTTTAACATGTAAAAAAGTGGTCCAGCAAAATTGATCACCTTTTCCAGATATATTTCAAAAAACCTTTTTTTCGCTGCTTCAGGAATGAATCCACTAACTCCCTTCACAGAAGCAACACCTCCCAGAAAGTTCGCCTCACCTAATTTGTTGTCCCAAGGAAGAAAATGTAAGTCCATATGCCAGAAACTATAATTTAATGCCAACAATAACCAGAGTCTAATCCATCAATTGCATTTTTTCCCCTACGGAAGTGTAGCAAAGGTTGTGCATATTCTGAAAAAGAAAAAGGCCTAGCTGTCACTCACCTGACCAGAACTAATCCAATAAGGACATTTCCCACAAATGACTGCTATAATTAGGTTTCATAATCCAAATTCCAATCAAAATAACTTATCCACATCATCCCATTGCAGTTTCCTTCTGCATCTGTGGCTGTAAAGCATGACCAGCAAACTTATGGATTTATTCCGTAGCGGCCAGTCCTTAAGTCAGGCCCACTGCCCACTGCCCACTGCCCACTGCCCACTAACAACCTTTAGATCTACCAGTGTTAATATTGCAGGTGCTTATATTTCTGGTTTTTTGTTCGTATTTAATTTCTGTTGTTTTGGGATAGAAACGCATTTCTGTAGTAAAGGTCACAGGCATTAGAGTTGAATTACAGAAGCAGATCAGAAAAAGTGATGAAGGTTTGTATGATTGGAGAAAACTAATAGCCAGCAGGACGATGGAGTGACAGCTGAAGTTGCTGGCAGTGATGGGCGAAGGTGATAGTCATTAGTGATCAAATAAAGGGGCTTGAAAGATAACCAGCACAGACAATTAATCAGAAGGTAAGTACCAAGAAACACAAACTTCTCAACCATTACTTAACATAGCAAAACCACAAAACCATCTCAACCTTCATCAGATACCCTTGTTGCCCTTTATAAGACTTCCTATAAATCCAAAAATGGCTAGAAAATATCCAGCTAATAATTAGCTCCAAATTACATTCAAAACTCCCTTGAGTCTTCTTTATTAAGGCCCAATTGAGGAGAGAAACCAATGCCAACCAAATCCCCTATTAGAAAAGGAATATTGAGCTTACTGGAGAAATAAATTCTGTAAGGATTTGAAAGACCCTAGGAATCCATTTGGAATCCAAGACAGATGGTATTGACTGTCCTATAAGATGAATGGACTGCCTGGATGTGGACAAGATTAACATATTTATCTGGAAAATAACATCTTTATCACAAAGAGAAATACACAAGATACAGCACAGGCAATGATCTTCGGCTTTCGGGCTTTAAAAAGAGGGGTGGTAACTTTCTCATCAAAATTTGAATAATGATGAAATCATGTGATTGAAGGGTCCAATACATCAATATTATCTAATTTTTCCACACAAAATACCTTCCTTTCTCTGCTACACTGCTCTGATATATATCCAGACATGTCGACAAAAGGGCAATGCGGCACAAAATTTCAATTGCAGCAACTCAACTAGGCCTTTTCTCAACTAAATGGGGTTGGCTACATGAATCCTGTTTTGCCATCCAACCCTTCTTAAAGACATTATGGTTAAACCTAAGGCATCCATATCTTCGACCTACCCTAGTTCTTTTAGATCCTCCAATATGCAAACTATCACTCTTCCATGTCGGTGCATTCAATGGCCTCCCCCTAACCGGTTCAAACAACTCCCCTTCGACTTGTTACCCATCAGGTCAGCCTTAATCATCTCCTCTACTTTTTCCACTCATCCACCTTAAAAAAAAATGCAATGCAGCAAAGCTTTCCAATAGAGAGTTGATTGGCATCTAAATGTGCTATCAATTGCTACAATATGTGGACGTTATGGCACTATTCGCTGTCTAGAGAACTTAATGTTCTGTTTATAACTCAATACACTCATGGATTATGGCGATTAAATTATTAGTGACAGCCTTTGCATAATTGATTGATTGAAATCAACGTCGAGTAACAGCGACGGAAGAGATCATAGATAGTGAGATGTATATAGAGCGTACCCGTTCCCATGAATGGTACAAAATCCTCGGGCGTTACAGAGACGCCCATTTCAGCAAACACATCGACTGCGGCCATTCGAGAAGACTCTTCACTATTGCAGAGAACGCCATCCATATCGAAGAAGACAGCGGATACCTTGGTCCACTCATTTTCAGTTTCAGGGGTGTTTTTCTCTTCTAGTTTCAGACAAGCCGTGGTAGTCTTGATTCTGGTTCGGCAGGGAAGCACAGGAGTTCCTCTTCGCCATTGGAGGCGGGGGTTAAAACTCGATAGTGATCTGCAGGAGATGAAGAAACTAGATTGAAAGTGTGGGGAAAGTGGAGAGTGAATTAGGAAGGGAGTCGGAGGTGGTCTGCAGAGTGTGGAAGATGCGCTGTTCATGGGTGGGAGTGGCATCTTCATCGCCTCTTACAGACTTAACTCCTCTTAGTGGCGGGTAGTAGCTCTATTCAATATATCCACTTGGTGGTAACCCCATTGGATTAGCATGCGTTTACACCTCTACTTTCTTGGATGTCCTTTTCAGGATAGGGAAGAGTTCTTCCTGAAAATTCTGGTAATATTGGGATTTGGTAAGGATAAAGCACACAAATAGCATGGCTGTGCGAACATTTTCAAATCAGGGCAGGATGGTATTTTTACATTCTTTGTCTCTTCGCACAGGTAATTGATGCATAAATTAGGAATTGAATCTGGACCGTCCAACCATTCACACAATCCCTAATCTTGACAACCCACAGATGAATTCGGCTCCTCTATAGCACGGGGGTGAGCCATACATCGTCTAGCTCACCCCAGGATTGTGACATTTGGACTTTATTGCTTTTGCGATGTGGGTGGCTTAATCCTTAGGGAAAAAGATACATCAGCGATACACCATATCATATTCTGAATCAAATCCCTGAGAGATGGATGCAAAATTTTAAATAAAAGAATAGGGTTTGTGGCGTGGGAACTTCCTCCCTACCTTTGGCGTTCATCCCACAGTCTCTAGTAGGCTGTTGGCGTTCATCTCGCGATCTCTAATAGGTGCCGGTGACTTCTCCTTTCTTTGTGCGACCATCGTCTGGAACGTCCTCTTGCATTGTTCGACAGACAAACCCTTTTTTAGTTACTGAAACTCAATCTGGTGAAACCAAAATGGCATGAACTGGATGCTTATTTCAACCTCACAGTAGGAAGGTTTAATGGAATAAATTTCAGGGGGTTGGATTGCCTTGAATAAAGAGCTCACGCTCATGGTATAAGGAATAATGGAGGATGGGTGAGGGAGATCGAGTCCACGCAGTGAGGGACTACTAGATTGCCAATACAGAGCATGATATCAACATTGGTGAATAACTAGAAGGAAGTAAATACAGGTTTGCAGTGTTCTAAAACCCTTTTTTAATTTTTTTAAATATTGCATTGATCTGAAAGGGTTGTGATTATAAGAAAGTGATGATCGCATCTTCAAATATTGAATGAAAGTAAGAAAAAATGGGTTCGGCCATTGAAGGATTTTATAACACTACAGACCCATTACAAGCATAAGCATGGGGCTAAAGCTTTCTCTTGTCACAAATGTGGAAAGGCTTTTGCAGTGAGAGGATATTGAACTCATGAGAAGAACTGGGGTGGGGGAGGGGAGGGGAGGGGAGGGGAGGGGAGGGGCCTCTGGTTTTGGTTTAAATGAAGTATAGAACTTACCAGTTCCAGACGATGATCGCATCGAGAAAAGAGAAGTCGTCGGCGACCCATTAGAGACGGCGAGACCAACGCCGGCAGCTTATTGGGGACGGTGGGATGAACACCAAAGGTAGAGAGGTTCCCCCTATAGAAAAAACCCTATTTTTTATTTTAAAAATCTTGCATCGATCTGAAAAGTTGCAATTATGAAAAAGTGATACGGTGTATCACCAACATTTATGTTTCCCTAAGGATTAAGCCACCCACACCATAGGATCAATAAAATCCAGGTGTCACACTCCTGTGGTGAGCTGGACGATTTATGGCTCACCCCCGCGCTATAGAGGAGCCGAATCCCCCACGGATGGGTGACAAAAAGTTCTTTAAACCATCAACGTGAGTATGCTTGCATATATATCTGTATCTCTTACCCCTTCGTATGAAATGATGTTGTTATCACACTTAATTGGTGCACTCCTCTATATCATTTGTTAGACAAGATTTTCTGAGCAAATCGCATAAAAGAACACACCAATGAATTTTATCAATATAGCTTCATACATAAGAGGACAGTAAGGTTATTTTACGAGGAGGAAAGAGACATAAAAAAAAAAAAAAAAAAAAGGGCAATTGTACCATCCTGCTGGAACCTTATCCTTATTAATTATGGTGAAAACGACATTTTCATAAGATGGCTCTCTCTGCCTCAACTTTAACGGGGGGGAGAGAGAGAATATATTTGGAAGCAGATAAGCAGGTTGTGGAGTGGTTTGAATTTTGATTTCTCTCTCATCTGTGAAAAATGCAGGCCAAACATGAAACGGGGAGAGAGAGAGAGAAGATCTACTTCGAAGCTGGTTGTGGTTTGAAGTTGATCTCTCCCACACGCAGTGCCATATTTTTTAAAACAGAACCATAGTCCCCATGGTTCAACACAGGATAGGTCTTAATGTCTTATCCGGACCTGGAAATCCCAAACCAAGCTGAGTCATCAACTTTGAAATAGAAAAGCCCAATATGGGCCTGAAGTTTTGTGCAGACTTGGCTTGTTGTGGTCCAGAGTCCAGACTTCAGATTCAAGTACATCTTAATTCAGACTTTTCTACTGCTACACAAAAAACTGGAATTACAACAGGAGGTTACAGGGTAACAACGGTTCTTAGATTATCAGAGATGGATTTTGCAATTTATTAACACTCTCTGATCTTACCGATCGATCAAGCAAACAAGAACCAGGGTAGAGCTTCTCATATCCATGACTTCATGGCTCAGCTCTGGTGGTTTGGGGATGATTCACCTTAAGTTTCTTCCTAGGTTCGTCAACAACTGTGAGCTTTGAAAAAAATCCGGAAATCAAATGATTTCAAACTTCAAACAGTACTTACAGAAACGCTGGGATAAAGAAAAGGAAAGAAATGCGATCAAGCAAGGGGGAGAATGATTCTGTCCGTACACGACCAGATGGCCAGAAGCGTAAAGTGGATACATCTACCATTCATGTCGGTGGGGGATCAGGGAAAGAGCTGCCGGCGAACAAATTCGATAGAGCAACGGCAACCACCGAGACAGGAACAAGCCCCAGCAAGAAATATAGGAATCCCGTACGAAGCTTATTCGACATTACATCGGGAGAAGGGACTTTTTCTTCCGGAAAACCATACATATCATCGATAACGATCTTTACCACGGAATCCAAAATCTTCTTCGATCGGAGATCGACGATAGGGGAACTCGAGGCCTGAAACAAAGCTTCTCTGATGAAATCTACTGCTATTCCGACATCAATACTTCCGGTCTTTGGAGTGTCACAATCGACAGTTCCATTAAAGTCGACGATACTACCACTGCCGATTTCTTGGTTCTCTTCCACGATCGTAGACGACGGAGAGACTTCGAACGGATCGAATGTTACAGGTGAGACTGGAAATTCTGGATTCATCGAAAGCTTGAAGACCTGAGATGAAAAAATTATTAATCAGAGAAACGAATAAGGAATTGGCTGATAAAGAGAGAAAGAGTGTTGAAAAACTTACCTCCGAGAGTTGTTTGTTTTGATCAACAGAGGAGTTCACCAATACGGAATTAGGATCGGAATCGATCGAACTAGAAACCGATTTTCCAGGAGATTGATCTTCCGGAATAGCTGCAAACGATGAATCCAAGCATTTCTTGGAGATCTGCGAAGAGCAAAAATGAATTTGTTGATGGTAAGAAAAAAATGATGAAACGAACAGATTTGAAGGTCGATGGTAACGATCTCACCTTTAGAGGCTTTTTCAGTTGGTCGGAGGGGGACTTCGATGGAGCCTCCTTCACTCGCCGAAGTGCAGACTCTGCAGACCTTGGCAGTTCCTTCTGTGGAGTCTGGTTTCCCTTCATGTTTCTCTTTGAGCGGGAAACTTGACGTTCCGTGTGAAATATATATGGGGGTATATATATAGTTGGGTTTTGGAAGCGGTTCGAATTTGTACCACATTTTTTCCACGTCTAAGAGAAATGAATTAAAATGGACACACGGTTGCTATCGTTGCTTTTGGCCAACTCCGATCAGAATTGGGCCGAGATTGAGGCTGATCTCGATTCCGGTCGATCCACACACTAGATTTCTAAGGTCAGGGCTAGGGTGTCAAATTCAGGCCCAATCATTTAAAGTTCAAACCGGCTGGACCTATTATAATCGGTCGGTCATGGTGTGACTATGTGAGTGGCATACCCATCCATCGTCCAATTGGAATCGATCAATTATGAGCCTTAACATGGGTAGAGTTGGAACTTGGAACCCCATTCGAAATATCTATTTTAACCCTAAACTCCAAAGTCCCATAACCTTAAAGCCCTAAGGAATTTGTGCCTTTTTTTCGGTTGCCTACATCTCAACTTTAGATATTTAATTTTTAATAGAAAATGACAATTAGATGCCCCTAATTTGATATGACATTCTAAGGACATTTTAATAAAGGTGTTAATCGGATTGATTTTGATGTAGACGATTCGATTATGTTTGGTGCAAGATTTTTTAAGTAAACTAAAACAGATTCATTTAATAAATGGTTTCATATATTAAAAATAAAATCATTTATAAACGATTTCGGTTTAAATAGTTTTAAACGGTTTTCTTATGTTTTTTTAATTTTTTATCTAAACAACTTCTCTACCTTAAAATTTTTTTGTGAAATTGATGCAAATTGTAACATTGAATTGAATTATTTATTGTTTTATCATTTTTTTTAATATCTATTAATATAAATTTAATTTTCTTATTGAAATATATGTAAACTTAATATTGAATGACTTAAACTCACTATATATTTGCTATTTTTTATTTTGTTTTTTTTGCTAACGACGGGTATTTAGGCCTCCGGTCTGACTAGTCCCGCAATTCCATATTGATCCCACAACCGCATGGACCAAGTCATACCGAGATTGAATGTGAACCATTCAACTTTCACTGAAAGCAGTGAAGAACACTAAACATCCTGTGTGAATAGCCCAAGGTGTGCCTAGTGGGAGTCAAACTTAGGACATTCGAGTTTACGGCTCGTACCAAGTTCATTACTCACCAAATGCACTACCCACTTGTTGACCTTAATTGATTTAACAGTTTATTTAAACGATCTATTAACAGTTTAAACTTTAAAGTTAAAATCGATTCATGATTTCAATTTTAAAACTATAATCGAATCATTAAATAAACAGTTTCATAGATTCGATGTAAATGATTCGATTCAAATTTGATAAACAAATTTATTTAAAATTCACATCCTTACATTTTAAGGACGGACTAAAACCTATTTTATAGGTATTCCCCTCCATCCCAGTCTAAGAAGTAAGAACAATTTAGACATGTAGCCTCATGTCTGACTGCCTGAGCCCTTTTTCTTTTCTCTTTTTTTTTTTTTCTTTTTTGTGGTAGAAGCCCAAGCCCGAGCCCACCTAACCAATATAAATAGTACCATATCTACGTAATATAAGCCTAATCAGTTAAACAAGCAGTCACAATTAAGGGGTTCAAATTGCCGAGCCCGGTCAGACCTGATTGGGCCCAACAGGTTGACATCCTTAGTTAGGACCCACTTTTGACCAATTATAACAGGTTCTGAATCAAAATCGACTGTACCAATTCCAAATCCAATTCCAATTATTTTTTTTCTTTTTTAACTCATGCTAGAAAGTAGAGCTATAGTGGAATTTGATCTCTACTGGAGCTTACCAAGTGGCAAAACATAGTTGGGCCCACATAAAAAAGGAACACCATGCACCCACATCGATTAAGTTTGTACAAGTAACCTTCTTGGGTTACAACTAGAACAAGACAATCCTAACCAAACTAGGTTTCAGTAATTCGGGACGAAGCTTCTCTTTCCCTTATATAGGATCACTGTTCTTCCCCTCTTTGTACTTGCAGACTTCCGAGCTTGCGATCCAAGAAGAAAAAAACAGGGATAACTTTCTCCTTGTTATCTTTTTTAAACTGTTCCAAGAATGTATACGAAGAGGAAAGGGAAGTGGTCCGCGAAGAGAGCTCATACTAATGGTAGCTCATTGCTCAGCCTTGGCCGACCTTACTCACAGAGGTACTATGAAATCCCGGAGAAGAGGAAGACGACGCTTCCTCTTATGAAAGTTTCTGGAAAGCTCCATGATGATAGCGGCGGAGATTTGTGTTGCAACGATGACATTCTAATAGAGATTCTAATTCGTTTGCCACTCAAATCAGTCTTCAATGCAAGTGTGTCTCAAAGAAATGATACTCCCTTATCTCCAACCTTGGTTTCCGAAAAATTTATAGCACATCTCGTCATTGTCAACGCGACCTCTTGGGCTTCTTCCAAACCCTATTAATGGTTGAAATCGTTCACGGATTTGTCAACAAGTTAACACTTAAGTTCGTGGCAACATCTCCACCAGATGGTGGAGATATCATTTGTTAGATCAAACACTAAGAAACACGTATAATAAATAGATAATAGATCCGTACGACACAGAGATTTAACGAGGTTCACACACCAGGGTGGTGTGTTACGTCCTCGGGCGAAGAAGAAGATGATTCACTATGCAGAAGAGAGATTACACCCTAGCAGCGGCGAGGAAAAACTCGCTCTGAACCCCTAGTTGCGTGAAAACCCTAGAATACAATGACTTTCTCAACAAGCAATAGTACATTATATATATACACCAAAATCGTGGGTCGACCCATCGGGTCGAGACAAACTTAACAAATCTCCACCCGAATGGGAATTTTTCTGAGATCTGTGATGGAAGCAGAGGGGTTGGGCCGATAGGCCCAAGCCCGGAGCCCATCATTGATCTCTTATGGGGTGCGGGGGCTATGCCCCCGTGATATGGTTCGACCGGATCGACCGGGACCCGATGGGTCGACCCACGATTTTGGTGTATATATATAATGTACTGTTGCTTGTTGAGAAAGTCATTGTATTCTAAGGTTTTCACGCAGCTAGGGTTTCAGGGTGAGTTTTTCCTCGCCGCTGCTAGGGTGTAATCTCTCTTCTGCATAGTGAATCATCTTCTTCTTCGCCTGAGGAAGTAGCACACCACCCTGGTGTGTGAACCTCGTTAAATCTCTGTGTCGTACGGATCTATTATCTCTTTATTATTCGTGTTTCTTGGTGTTTGATCTAACATCATTAGTTTGGAATTATCTCAAAAAATTATTAATTCTCTCGGCAACATCATCTGTTCTTCCAATGGTCTTCTTCTATGTGGTGTTGACCCTCGTATCTATTATATATTCAAACCTATCACCAAGGAGTGTTACCGACTTCCTCTTCCTCCTCGTTGTCATGAGACGATGAAATTTCTCATAGGTCTCGTTGTCACCGCAGATTATAATGATGTATCCATGCAAATGCCAATATTTCATCAATCCAATTCAAAGTGGTGCATGAAGAGAATTACAATTTCAACATTGGCGAAAGAAAAATTATAGAGATTTCGACTTTCTCCTCCGAGACAGGAAAATGGAGGCAATCTACTGTGATAAGAGGAGTCATTCGCTGGCAGGGTCACGACATTGGAGTATATGATCCTTATAAGGTAGATGGGCATATGAAGATAATCGCACGGCCATCTACTTATACACGACATTGCATCATAGGAGAGTCTATTGATGGTCTACTCCAGATAGCATTGTTCAATCTAGAATTTACGTTAATTAAAGTATGGGTTTTTAATTCAGATAAGGATCAATGGTTGTTGAGATATAGGCTGCCTCTGCTTAGAGGATCCACTACCATCATCTGTTCATCCTGGAATCAAAGTCTATGGAGCTGAGCTAGTGGGATTCCATCCTCATAATCGTGAAGCTGTGTTTATCAATTTCAACATTAATCCAAGATCGGAAAGAGTTTGGTACCATGGTGGCCGTGTCTTCAGAGGTGGATTTCAAACTCTCCTTCACCCTTATTTTCTCCATGTTGGCCCATCTCTCTTCGCCCAAACACTAGGAAAAATATAGACTTCCCGAGGCCCTGAGGGATCTACAACTCCCCCAACCCCAATTTTTGTTTTTAATTTAAACACTATTGTTATATAAATGTGTTCGACATATAAATTGTAATAGGATTTTAACTATTTATAGCATCAGAAATTTGTTTCTTTCCATCTCATGGTGTTTCAAAAATCATATCAGAATAGGTGGAAGGCCACTCCAATTTCCACCAATTTTTAAAAGCTCGATAATCAGATTACAATCTTCATAATTAGATTGTTGGTTTGGGTCAGCTTTCAGAGCCTTCAGGAATTGTGGGTTTTAAGTAGTTAACCTTGAACCTTTTTCTCTTGAGGAAAAAAAGAAAAAAAAAATCTTATTGGAGGTGTATAATATATAACAGGAGGGAACAATCACAATGCCCAAATGGATGTAAACAAGATCAGGCTAAAAAGAAAAGAAGAGTTCTTCCCATTGAAGTCTTAAGATTTAATTGCATGGGAAAAGAATTATCTATCCCATACTTGTATGGTTTGAGGTATTGGTATTAGGTCGACCTGTATTGCATTGCTAGTGATTGATCCTGATACCGTGCTGATATCATATCGGTGAAACAGTATAGATCAGGGTAAAACAATACAAAGTCTCTTCCCTGGGGAAAACTTGTCTGATACATATCGATATCATATTGGTGACCAACACCCAATCCTTTTCCCAGCACTAAAGCATGATTCTGAATAAAAATACATACGGTTTCTTTTTATTAGAGTCGCAAGCTTGTTGTAGTCGGTCCTAAAGGGAGAACCTTGCTGCTTACTTGTTATATCCCTGTGTCCTTGCATGGCCCATTCTTCGAGCCCTGCTTCTCCCTTCCCTCTCTCCCTGGGACTGACCGTATGGAATAGAGCCAAACGGTAAGACATCGGTTTTTAGTATGGCATGTGGGACTCTCAATAAAAATACATGGGAATGTTTGAACACATCTCTACAGGTGTATTTAAAACTGAACATCTTCTCTTTGAATCAATTTTTTTTAGAACGTTAAGAATTTTCTTTTTTCTGACAAGATCTCATAGTTTCATAGTTGAAATTTTGAGTCAAATGACCATTTTTACTCTTTAGATAATTACATTAATTAAAAAAAAAAGGGAGTATTTTGAAATAAAGTTACAATCTCATTTGGCATCTTTACAAGGATCAAACAGACCAAATCAATTCTGAGACATATTTGGGCCTTCAATTACCTTACTGTTTACCAAAACAAAAAACAAAATGCTACCTTTACCAATAATTTCTTTTAACCAGGGTGATTTTAATTTGACATTTTGATTGATCTTAGAATAGTAAACATCATCGTCAACTCTCACCCCTTAATGTTGAAATTTCAAAATACTTCTTTGTAATTCCTTTCAATAGTCAAATCCCATGGATTAAGAGGTTCTCTCTTCACCAAAGATGAAAGAAAACTCAATATATCAACCTTTCCACACATTTGAGAGCCTAAGAACTAACCTTATTTGTTATTAAATTATTTTTGCATACCCACTTCTCCATTTGACTAAGGTGGCCAAATATTGAGTGGAGGAATTAACCTTTTTCATATGTGGATGGTTGATACCTAAAAGATAATTTCAGGCCTTAATTTCTTTCAATGGAGAATGATGGTTAGATATCCCATCATTAGTGTCCATTAACATTGAAATTTGAATACTATATTTATCCTCCTTTTTTTCCCCTGGAGAAATATCAATTAAGATTCTAATCAGTACTAATCAATAGTAATTACTTCTACATGTGGAAGCTCACCAAATAGGATAAACAGATTGTGTTCCTCCACTAGCTACTTACTTCCCTTTGTTCGTAGTGCCCCTACAGTTAAACTTGTCTTCCCACTTAATAGAATCAATCAAATCCTCTATAAATTCCCATCTTTAAACCTAGATTTTATTGTGGCAAGCTTCATCAGATATTGAACTCTGAAGAGGAAGGGAAGACATAGGTATGAAGAACTTACTAGTACTCATAATCATCGGGCTGATCTTGGCATCTGTGACTCATGGAAGGATGTTAGGAAGCGGCGGCAGTGGCGGCGGTAGCAGCGGTGGTGGTGGCGGTGGCAATGGTGTAAAGGTTGCCATGGCCTCGGATTCGGCTGAGATAGGAGGAGTTAAAACCACCAGCAACGTCAGTAACAACAAAGATGATGACCATAACGATAGCTATGGCAATTACAGTAATAATCCTTCAGGATCCAGTAGTAGTTCTCCTGATTCCCACCATGTGTGTCCTTATGATTATAAGCGCAATCCTTGTTATCACCGTAAATAAAGCTCATAATTATGGGAGTGTTAATGTAAAAATATTAGGGTTTGCTTATAATTAATAAGAAGGTGGCCAAATCAACATGTTTGTAATAGCCCATAAATTAGGGTTTGTACGTGTTTGATTAGAAGCAGCTCATGCTTCTTGTGGTTTCACTGTTTCCACTGGTTTTCATGCATGTTATGTATGTTGTGTGTGTTAGGCTGAAAGCCATTAAAATATATGTTAGTACTTGTTGAAATATGTAAGCTATATAAGAGAAGTTTAAGTCAACACTAGGATGCATGGTTGGTTTATGGATGTTTAATACTACCAGCTTTTTTTGTTTTAATAATAACCATCTCGTGATGCTCGACCATAGTTGCTACCTAGGGTTTATTAGTATCATACTTATACCAATAACTTTGCATCCCTTCGTTAAGCTTGTATGGTAGGGAGAATGGTTGCCTTATCTTGTTTATTCTTTCTTCTTTCTTTCTTTTCTGTATAACGTTTTATACCTATAAAAAATAATAAAAACAACTTTGCATCCTAGTCAGGCTACATCTGAGCTGAAAGTAATGGTCTCTTGAAGTTTTTGCATCTATATTATTTTTTGCATTTTCTATACAAGATAAATTTGCAATCAAGACTAATTCCATCTTGTAGATCTCGAAAAGGAGACCCAAAACAAGTGGTTGCACTAACCTAACAAATAAATGATCTCCAAGTTATGCCTTCCCAAAGTTGCCGATGAATTTAACGGTTTTTCAGACAAAAGAAAATGTCTCTTTTGCAATGGTTTATAAAACCATCGCCATTGACGGGAAACTAAGATTCCTACATCATGCACCAAACTTGGAAGGACAAGTACATACACCCCCTAAATGTGGAAATTAGCCCCAAATTCATCATCTCATTCATTAGACAGCCTATAGAGCATATGCTGCCATTTATGGCTTCCGTAACTACATTTGAGTCAAAAGCTACTGCTCTTGAAAGTTGTATTGAAAAAATTAGTACTTTTGACCTAATCGGTTGGACTTCTGTTAGTATAACCGATCGAGAAATTCTTCAGATTCCTTTTCTATATCATATACTTGACATTTTTAGTATTATCCTAAATCAAGGTAGCATTCTTTTAAGAAGAAGAAAAGACTAATTCCATCAACTAAACTAAGAAACAAATGTACAATTAAACGCAAGAGCCTCCCCAATACGCAGAAAAAGTTAATTAAGCTCCTGTGATCAAGGGGTTTAGATGGTCTACAAAGGGTATCAGGGATCAATCAAGGTGTATTATCGATTTTGTATTATAGGGGCAAAGCATTTATAACCCTAGATTGGTGCAATTTACTTCATAAACGGTGCAAGAAAACTTTTTTTCCAACAACAATTATAACGCGAAATAGAAATGAATAACATAGCTCATATCATCATTCGCAATGGCGTTTAATGGGGTCCTTCTCGCTTGTCTCTTGTGTCATAGTGGGCTTTGATGTGTTTATTTATTTTTCTCTAGTGTTCATAATGGGATTCATTAGGGTTGTTTTCTTCGTTATCCCAATATTGATAATGAGGTTCAATGTGGGTTCCAAGTTCCTAAAGGTTTTGTAGTTAAGGATTCATGTTTCTTTGTTTGAGGTTAATTTGATGCAGTAAGTGTGGCTCCAAGGTAAAAAAATTGGAGAGTTTTTAATCCCACATTGGCTGAATAGTATGCGATGACTACTATGCTCACGACCATGGGAAAGACCTCCCACCATGAAACTACGACTTTTGAGTTCCGCATCATCAAGAATTTTTGAAGATTTCCTACTTTTTTTTTTATTTTGTTGAACTTAGAAATTATGGCAATTTTTCTATTTTCTAACATGATCTTACTCCAAGTTAATTATATGCAGTAAATAATAATAATAATAATAATTTGAAATAAAGTTTACAATCTCATTTGGTACCTTTTTGAGGATCAAACAGACCACACCAATTTGAAACAAATTGGGCTTTCAATTCTAACTTACTAAAAATATCTCGCGAAATTTTCTCTTCATCCAGTGTAATTTTATATTTTGATGAGAGAATAGTAAATATCATCATTAACTCCCATTTTCTATTGTTAAAGATCGAATCTCAAATTAGATCCCATAAAACAAGAGAATCAAGTGGTTCTTTCTTCAACTTGGGTCAAAGAAATAAACTCAGTCATCAACCCCTCCAAGAATCACAGTGGAGGAATTAATCTTTTTATATGTGAATGCTCGATACCTGAGGATAATTTCAGACCTTTCTTTCAAAGAAGAATGATGGGTATATGCCATCATTTCCATCGTATCCTCACCAAATAGGGTTAACAGATTGTGTTCCCTCCACTACTTCTCTATGTTCTTAGTGCCCCTACAATTAAAACTTGTCTTCCACTTAATAGAATCAATCAAATCCTCTATAAATTCCTCTTTAAACCCAGATTTCTGAAGAGGAAGGGAAGACTACTACAGGTATGAACTCACCCATTGTAGATGCTATCACTATATAGTTTTGAGTTGAGTAGTTGAACTGTGATTCTTATTCGCAGGTTAGTGATGATCATGAAGAACTTACTCGTACTGGTAATAGTAGGGCTGATCTTGGCATCCGTGATTCATGGAAGGAAGTTAGGAGGCCGCGTCAATGATGTAAACGGTGGCATGTCTGAAGATCCCACGGCGGCTACAGGAGATGGCAAAGACAGTAACAATAAAGATGAAGATCATAACGAAAGCTATGGCAATTACACTACTACTCCTTCAGGATCTACTACTGATTCCCACCATCTTTATCCTTATGATGATGATCGTAATCCTCATTACCATCATTGAAGCACATCAGTTGCTTATAATTAATAAGAAAGTGGAATCAATAAAGTTTGTAATTGCCCATTACAGAGGAGGTTTCATGTTTGATTAGAAGCAGTTGCTGCTCGCTTCTTGTGGTTTCACTGTATCAAGTGGTTTGTCATGCATGTTATATTTGTTGTGTGCTGGGCTTATGGCTTCCCTATTGTAATAGGGTTGTAAGCATCATAAGGAAGATTAAGCAAACACTAGGATGTTTGTTTGTTTTTTTTTTTTTTTTAAATGCTAATGACGGATATTCAAGCCTTCAGCCTGGATATTCCCACGGGTCAATACTGACCCTATATACAACCACATAGACCGGATCATTCTGGGTGTTAATTAATTATGGGTCAGACTGGGTCCTAACTCAGTTCCTTCGTGGGTCGCCCACTTGGGGTAATCATAGACCCACTAAGATTAGGAACCCTAGTTAGTCAATTCTCTGTAAATAAGAGGGTTTTGGTCACAAAGCTAATTAGGGTTTTGACATAATCTCAAAAGTTATTTTTCTCCTTATTATCTTCTGTCTCTCCCAATTGAGAGTGCATGTCTCCAAGGATCTCCATTGCAATAATTGAATTTGGAAGGTGGACCATTGCTTAGCGAGTCGCAATTTTTTTTTGTTCGTCAGTCATCATGCAGATCGACGCATATCATAACCAGATCTATTCTGCTGTGAGGAAAGTTACATTGAGGTAATCTCCGATACTTATTTACTTTCCTTTATATACTCCGAGGTTGAATAAGAACCATTCAATTTTCACCAAAAGCAATGAAGAACACCAAACATCCCATGTGAGTGGCCCCAAGGAGATAAGAGGAGTCAAACTCAGAATTACATGTTTCATGAGGTGAATGTCCCTTATCAATTCAGCTACACCCTTGGGGTTTGATATCTTTCCCATTTGCTTCTTTCTCTATTGTATTAATAGAATTTTAGGGTAACCCAAGTGGAGTTAGTACATTAGTGATTCGTAGTAGGTAAAACACCTAAGAAAATGTCCTACTTGAGTTCCAATTTTTCTTTTGATAAAAAATTCCTATAACTAATTTAATTTAGTATTATCTATCATTTATAACTAATTTAATTTAGTATCATCATATCTTATAATGGATCCTCCATGTACATCTTTGGGTGTTGATTAAGAGACTCGAGAGCTCTCTCTGTTCCATGTGGTAGCGCACGATAACTATTGATTAGAAAAAGGCTTTTTACTTGATTAGAAACCACTCTACTTGCACTACTATCAAATATTACCTATTTGGTTACATATTAATTATGTCCATCATTAATTAATTACTAAAAAAATTGCACGTGTATAAATTAGCTAAATAACCATTTTACTCCAAGTTAATATAGGAAAAAAATTTACCAAAAGAATTAATAGTTAAAAAAAAATCATGTTTACAATCTCATTTGGCCCCTTTATGGGCAACCCTTCAATACTATCTAAGAAATGATATTCTAGGTAAGTTTCTTTTCATCCAAGGTGATTTGACATTTTAATTAGACTTTAAAAAAAATTAATGTCATCATTTACTCGCACCGCCTATTGTTAAAGATCATAAATTTTCTTTCTCAGACTTTTTTTAGTTAGATCTCATGAATGAAGAGGTTCTTTCTTATCTTTATCTGTCATCAGTAATTGTTGCAGACCTATTTTCCTATTTGATCAATCAAGGCTGCTGATATTGTGGAGGAATTAATCTTTTTCATATGTTAATGGTCGATACTAAAAGGATAATTCTAGGCCTTAATCTGTTTCAAACAAGAATAATGGTTAGATGCCATCATTAATGTCCTTTAAGGTTGAAATTTGAATATTATATTTATCCTTTTTACTCCCAGCTTAGAAGTACAAGAAAGATCAATTGGGATCATGGTTTAAGATATTGGAATCGGTCTTGATCAATACTGATTCAATCCTGATTTGTTTTGGTCTAAATCGGGTTAGGAATACATTTTTTTTAAATCTCTTTACTCTTCATCTATACCAATCCGCTGATATTGTCAACCAAGAATCGAGATAGGTATCAGAAGATGCGTACTCGATCCAAATAATTCAGGCCAATCTAATCCGATTCCTTCAATCATGATTGATTGTAGAAACTGTCATAGACAGTAGTCATTACAATAGTGAAGAAGAAGAAAATTATTTTTACCAGAAAATGAAAGAAGAAAATTATGGCTAAAATTATGGTATTCCCATTGCAATGCCACATTAATTTAATCGATCTTAATCAACAGTTATACTTGTAAGCTAGCATTTTCTCTCTTTATCTCTGTCGTCCTCACATGATCTCATGATTGCCTCATATGTGGTAAATCATTTGGTTGCACCTCATTGGTGTGCTCCTCTGTGCATAGAATTCTCTCCTTTAGTTTATTATTAGCTTGTCAAAATGAAATAGATAGCTAGCATAGGTAGCTAGTAGATGGGCACTTTGCCAAGAACCTCACTGCCAATTATAGAAACTATATAGGGACCAAGTAAGGGTTTGAAATCTTAAGGATTACCCGCTTAGAGGGTACATGATTGAAATTCTTTTGAATTTTATTCTTAAAAAAAAAATATCAGAATCAAATCTGTCTATTGACGGATATTTTTTCTTCGAATTGATAGAAGAAGTTGAGATAGAGGGTAGAATGAGTGGATGCTAGCTCCGACGAGGGTGAAAGGCCACCATCGTCTTCTTCCTCCCACCCCCTCAATGTCTGTCCCCTCTGATCTCTATAACTCTCATTCTGGAACTCCTCCCACATAACAACCAAGCGGTGATTGAAATGTTAAAGTGAAGTTTCGTCACATTTTCTCCATCTATTCATTTTTGTCCCTCAAACCATCACCATGTGGGTCTCATTCCCATGACAATCCCACCCTAAAATCCCCACTAAACAAACGGTATCAAAAGGAAAAGTCTAAGCACGCCGGCAAGCTGCCCAAACTGTGTCACTTTCTCTCCCTCACCTCATAGTAAAGACACTTATGTCCATGTATACCCCATGCTGCCATTGGTTGGAACTTCTAATGCCAAGAAGACTAGCCGCGTGCCCAACCTCCACCCATACATAAATGACATAAATAAGACCAAGTCTGGCCTGGCCTTCGCTTGTCAAAGGCTGGATTTGGGCTACAATCCCAAATTCTCAATTCGACCTTGAGCCAAGCTGGGCCTAGGCTGAACCCTGAAGACTTTTTGATTAGGCTTGGGTTTTCAAAAACCTTGCCCAACCCAACCTTTGCAACTTGATCCTCATCCCAACCCACGACTGCCACTTGATTTACATGATAAAATTAGCAAATCCCAAACATTTTTTCACGGGATAACCATAGGATATGTAAAAGTTGAAGAATACTTTATATGGGTAGGGCATCCCTAGAAAAGATGCTCATCAAAATGTACAAAAAGTCTGTATTAAATTAAAAACCTGGTTCTGGTGTCAATCGGTTAGGGTCGGTCGGTTTCGATCAAGCTTAGTCGGCCTATATCAATTTAAGATTTTACACTATTTTTAATTGTTTAGGTGATTAGGCCTTATAGGTCAGAGTATGAACATGTTTAAATTCGGTTAATTTATTATCGGTCTATAATTAGGCTCAAGATAATGAATCTGGCTCCTCTCTTGAGCGGTGATTACTTAGGTCTTGCCATAGTTATCTGGATGATCACCACGTGTCCAAGCACTGATCCAACATATGAGCTTCTAGTGACCAGAACAAATGCACAGTAGAAAGAGATGCCAAGAGTCGTTGGATCACTGCTTGAATACGTGGTGATTGTTCAGATAGCTACGGGCAAGACCTAAATGATCACAACGCAGAAGAGGATCCAGATCCCAAGATAATTGGGTTAAGAAGACTATAAGTGAACTTCAAAAGGCTTAATTGACTAATCAGACTGTAAACGATTCTTAAATGGACTAAAAGAGTTTAAACAGATTAATCAGACTATAAAAGCGTGGATATCGATGTATCATAATATACACACACACACACACACACATATATATATATATATATATATTTGGGTTCATGGAAAATCTCCCTACTCCTATTGAATGGCCATATCCTGCAAGATTATGAGTTAAGGATATCAACTTACTAAGATTATTTAGTAATAAATATATGACTAAATTGATTCAATATTAATCCAATCCCCAAAAGAGAAGTAAAATATAACTCCCAAGGATAAGATTTTTGTCTTCCATTCAGAATTTTAAATTAATTTTTTACAGTTAGACTGTTTCAGAATTATCCAATTACAAGGCACTGTATGATAACGTTTCTTTTGTTTCAGTGTCTAGAACAACAGAAACGGCTTTTCACGTTTCGAAAACAAAAATAGATTTTTTTTATGTTTGATAAACCTATTTCTCGAAACTCTTTTCGCAGACATAATGCCATTAAAAAACTCAATTAGATGCCCAAAAGGGAGAGAGGGTTCGATTCCAATTTTTTAGGTTTAAATGGTTGAGAGATTTATCGGGCACAATAGCTTTTCTTTCTTCTCTCAAGTTCGTTTTTAGAAACGATAAAACAAATCCGACTTGTTTTGTGAAAATTGTTTCTAAAATTATAAATAAACATAATTTTTTTTTTATATTTCTAAAAACAGGTGAAACGAAAACAATTTTATCAAATATTTTTTAAATTATTTCTCTATTTTTTCAGAACAAAAAAATACAGAAATAACAAAAACAGAAACATTGTTAAAAGGTTACTAAATATTCAACGCTTGAACGTAACACATTTAATAATCAATTAAAATGATCTCGAGTTTCAAACAGATCACTTCAAATCGGGCCTACCCTTGCGGATCAAGTTTTGACAACCCTTAACCATCACCGACTCACACGTCGGTTGGCCGACCATCGAGAAGAGCGTGGGCTGATCTACCGAGTTTTAATTGAAAGAAAAATTGGACCAGACCTCTCACTGGTCAGTGGTCCCCTCCCTAGGTTGACCAGTCCCTAGGGAAGTGGAGCTCCCAATCTGGACAAACGTGAGCCACAAGGTAACGGTTTTAAGAATTGGGACCTTTCCAAATCTATCTATATATAGTAAAAGTGGGGAGAGAAATTTTTTAAAACAAAAAATGAAAATTCCATTAACGGTGCCTGGTCCTTCTTAGGAGTACGTGGTTGTTTTGTCCATATAAGGGTTTGCTTCCGGAAAGGGGTGAAAGAGCTTTCTTTTCCGTTTTTTGCATCGAAGAAGAAGAGAAGGGTATGGATGTGACCTTCAACTTCGAGGCTTCAACTCCACAGAGGCAGGCCATTGATGAGACTTATTTTGAGTTTGTGCGTGAATCTAACCCATTGTTACGAGATTTATGATTCTCGATGAACAACGATTGTGTTAGATTCACGCACAAACTCGCCATATGTCTCCTCTGCAATTTGTATTTCCGGTTTGGGTTTTTCTCTCATCATTATCTGTGTTTTTTCCCAAATCCCTATATAATTCTGCATTTTTCCCCCTGTTTAAGCTTTTTTATATGTATATATATATCTCTGTTAGATATTCAAAATCAGTACTTTAGATCAGGAAAGAGGAAGAAGAGGGCAAGGGCAATGGTGTCTGCTTCGGAAGTGGGCTAGGGCTAGGGCTTTTGAGTGAAGATTTCCATTTGTTCGTTGCGATGACCCACGGTGGAGATTTTGAAGCGGGCATGGCGGAAATTTTTCAGTTTCAGCGATAGTTTGGTACATAGATTCAGTTTATGATAGCCCCTAATCTTCCATTCCCTTCTCTCTATCGAACGATTTTCGTTATTGCCCGGCGCTTCTAATTAATGCCATCAATTGATTTATGCATCTCTCTGATCTTATGCAGATTTCTGTTTTTTCAATTATTATTAATTATGCCGCATGTGGGTTGGCGATGATAAGAGTGCATTCACTTGCTCGGATTCTATCTAATGTATTGCAGATTGAAAAATACTTCATCAAGATTCCATAACTGAATTGTAGAACTGATTTTCTGAACAAGAGCAGAAGTTCGTTAAAGGTGAGTTGTTCCACTTCATTTATTCTGTCTCTCTCTCTCTCTGATTTAAGAGGTAGGGTTTTGTGTGTGAACTTATACAATCTACTTGATACAGTGCTTCTGAAGTTTTCTTTGCTATGAACAGTTGTATGGATTATAAGGGAAAACATATCCAGAAATCTATTGTGTCTCGATTATCTTGGCTATGTTTGGTTGTTAGGGAACGAAACTGAAAATTTCAAATCTTAAAAAAGATTTTTTTTTGTAATAGTTACTCCATGTGATTGTATAAACTACTTAAATTTCTTATCATGTTTAGTAATGATACATTTTACATGTAGTTTGTATTTTAATTTTTAAACCGATGGGATTTGGATGCAATATAAAGTAGAATTTAATAAAGTGTGGAATGATTTGGAGTTGGTCAAATGGGTAATGATTATAATTTTTTTTTTTTTTAAGATTTGAAAACTTCACTTCCCTTCCCTTTAATCCCTCTTGTCAGTAGACCGAGAAGTGTGATGGTGGGATGGGGAATACTATGGTAATTATCAAATCAAGAGCAACAGTGTACATGATACGTATTTTTAGTCCCAAATCAGTTTGGTTTGTATATGAAAAATGCAGGCCCTTGAAATTTCTTTTTGTTTGGGGTGGGGGTTTGTTCATTCCCAAAACTTCTGTTTGGGGGGAGTGGGGGGGGGGGGGGAAGTGGTGGACAAGGAATGGATTGAATCTAAGTCATACGTCTTCCCCTGTCCTTGATCCTAAAAGAGAAGTGATTTCTTCTCCTAGTAATTCTTTTTCCAGACTTCCGGTGGGTATGCATGACTACAGATAAGATTCTTAACGAGAAGTGCTATCTAATTTGTTTCTAAATTTCATTGTATCTTTATATTCTACCGCTTTGAGGTAATTTGAAATAGCTCAGGCTGTGTTTGGTTGTCCAGTGTTGTCCAGTGAGTGTAAGAAAGTTTATGAAAAGTGGGCATTGTGTTTTGCACCTTTCTATACCCTCCTACACTCTGAAATAACCCTTGATACCATATCTGAGCAAATCGGTTGGATTTTGCCATCCCTGATCTCCCATCCTGACCAGTTTCTTGATATAAATCATATTCGCATCATACTGGTATTGATACGCAGTTAGCCACTTTTTGGTGTATGCTTGACTTGGAACCAAAACCTTCACCATTGCTGTTTTGCATGGTTGGTTGACCGTCAAGAAGAACTAAGACATTTCTCTTCATCTATCTCACTCTCACCTATTGTCCTGTGATTTTAGTGTTCCAAGCCTTTGTTGCCACACGCTACTTACGAATTTAAAGGAGAGGGAATTTTTTTTTTTTTTTGGGGGGGGGGGGGGGGGTGGGGTTGCGGCTGTGGTGTTGCAAAACCCTGTTTTTTAGGATTGGGCACCAAGGGGAGTGAGGATGTTGCAGAAACCTTCCTTACAGGGGTTGGTTACTTGGGTTCATCGGTGACAAACTTTCCCTTGTCAGGTCTGAATTGGTGTGGGTGGAATCTTACAAGTTTCTCACAGACAACCAACCAAACAGTGATATGGAGTCCATTGTCTTTAACTTGCACAACACTCTCTCACTTTTATACATTATTCTCTCACACTTTGTGATCAACGAAACACAGCCTTAAAACTATATATGTTAGCTTTCCCATCTTGAAAGTGGAGGTTCTGTGGTTGGTTGTCTATTGTCTTTAACTTTAACAACATTTTCTCACTTGTGTACATTGTTATCTCACTTTCTGAACAACAAAACACAGCTTTAAAACTATATTAGTCTTAAAAGTGGAGGTTCTGTGAAATTAGTTGGTTCTGTGAAATTAGTTAACGGCAATACTTATAAGTGACCTGCATTCAATTTATTTACATAATGGTGTGCCTGGTTCATAGGAATTGAGTTGCTTTGGTTTGCATCCTATGATTGAATTTATCCTCGTGCAAGCTTATTCTTCTACTTATTTGATATGGTTACTATTTAGTATTTTATCAAAAAAATTCAGGCCTCTTCATGAATTTATCATTGTAATAGACCCTTGGTCTCTCTTCTTAACCAATCTGATCCAGTTAGACAATTTAACACTCCTTTTTCAATTAATATGTATTCTTTTTTTTAACTTCTAGTTAAATTTGAAATGCCTTGTTGATGTCTCATCCACATCCCCATCCCCATCCGCATCCTTGAATCTGCCCTGTAACTATGTCAGAACAAGACTGACCAGTAACTATAGCTTAGATAAACCAAGAGAAGAAAAGAAGAAACATGAGGAATAGGCTCACGACTAGGAGAGCGCACAAGCCTAATCATGGGCCCATAATAGATATTTTTAACTATTTAAAATGGTGCATTTACAAGTATGCCCAAACCATTTAAAACATTATGGCCAATGTACCCAAATGAACATAAACTACAATCCATTTATAATAAACACCACCAAAAACATAATAACTAAACAACACCAGTATGATGGTGTTAGCACATCCCCTCAAGCTGGAGCATAAACTTCTTCCATGCTCAGCTTGGAACAACCACCAAGGAAGGTTGGATGATAACGATGTCTTAGTGAACATTTCACCAAGCTGGTTCGCAGAAATGAAAAATTATGTAGCAATCCACTTTTTCATCACAGAATTTCTTATAAAATGGCAATCGACATTGATATGCTTAGTACATTTATGAGAACAGGATTGCCTACAATGTAGATGATTGTCTGGTTATCACATAACATATCAATAAGCTTGATAGTGGGAAACCCAAGCCCTTGAAGGAAGACTTCACCCCCAAAATTCAGCTGTAGTATGAACCAAATCTCTGTACTCTGCTTCATCTCTAGATATTACCATTGTATTCTATTTCTTACATCTCCAAGTTACAAGAATCCCTTAAGCGAAGGTTACAATAGCCAGTAGTAAACCTCCTATCACTTTCAGCACCAAACCAGTGAATACCCTATAAGATCAATATTTTTACTAGGCCTGTATATTAAACTTTTTCTTGGAGCACTTTTTAAGATACCACAAATTTGACAGGTTACCTCCCAATGAGCCCGTTTGGCATATTTGTTTAAACTAGCTTATAATTTCTACTGTGAAAGAAATATCTGACCTGATCATGCTAAGATAAATAATTTACCAACTAGTCTCTTGTGATGATGCTTATCTTTGAGCTCCTCATCATCATTAACCCAAATTTTTTTTATGCGGATCCATAGGCCTATCTACATGTTTGGATGCTAACCATTTTCAGACAAGAGATAAGCACATATTTCCTCTGAGAGAGATTGATGCCTTTATTACTTCTCGAGAGAGACTGATACCTTTACTACTTCTCACAACCTCAATCTAATGTAGACTAGAATAGATAAACTACCAAGCCTTCAACTGGTTTGATGATTAGCAATATGTCCCTTGAGAAAACCTTGAAGAAAGAAGAAGACACTTGAAGAAGAGGATCCTCCTGGGCTTCCCACCGTAAGGAGTCGTCGGATCGAACACCAACCCTTCATTGTGCTCAGACACACAGCAGTTTCTCACAGAGAAGCAGCAACAGTAGCATATTTTCTTTTCATAAAATCATGGGAGGCTTATGGAGCCCTCCTAGCTTTATTTATAACTTTGATGGGAGAGATTACAAAATAGAAACTCTAGTAGTTCCTAAAACTGGAATTAGAAACTAACAAAATAGGAAGCCTAATAGTTACTAAAACTGAAATTAGAAACTAAGAGCTTTAGAAGCTAACTGAAAATAGAAACTAAATCTCATCAATCAAAATCGTGGCCCCCCTTAACTGCCCTTGCCCTGGCCGACTCCCTCCTTCTTCCTCCTTTCATAAGTCCTCATCGCTGCATCACAATCCCTAGATGGTACTCAAGGGTATCTAGATCTTTCATCTGAAAATGTTGTCATAAATAAGACTTAACCTCATCAAATACCTGAAGAGTCGCTACCAGAAATAATAATATCATCTAGGAATACAACCAGCACAATCATGGTGATGAACGACGACTAAATGATCTGAATAACATTGGATAAATCTACACTAAGTACAACCTTGTTGAATTTATCAAACCAAGTTCAAGGAAATTGCTTCAGGCCATAAATTTCTTTATGACGTTTACACACACTGTTAGCATTCTCCTTCTTAGCAAAATGCCTAGGAGATTGCTCCATGTACAACTCTTCAAACAAGAGCTGTTGTAAACACTCAAAATGCCAAGATGGAACCATAGTTATTGGTTAATGGAGCTCTGATACCACATAACAATGCTAGTACAAGACTAACGAGCAACTACAGCTTAGGGAAACAAAAAAAAGAAAGAGAGAATTGTGAGGAGTAGACTCACGATTAGGAGAGTGTTAGTTACACTAATCGTGTGCCCATAATCGTGAGTTACAAGTATGTCCAAACCATTTAAACACTATGACTACCGTAACCTTGTCTTAAATAAAAATATAAAAATATGTCCAAAAACAATTAAGTATCACCGTAATTACTAAACAACACAACTACTATAATTTTATGATACCCTTCACGCAGCCTGCCAAAGTATGATGTAAACCAGTGCAAGTCCCACTTTCATTGTGTTCTGGGAGGGAAATGGATTGGAAACTGTCCTCACCATTGGCATTTCTGCAAAAAGTTGCAGCTAAACCTCAATCCTGTGCCTTCACATCATTTTTGAAGTATGAGGCTAGCATAAAGCTTGATTGTTTAACAAAAAAATCTCATTTTCTCTCTAAAGTATTGATGCTTTTGTTCTTTAACCATGTTAAACTCTCTCTCTCTCTTTCTCTCTCTCTTTTACAGCCGTGCTCCGTTGTGCTCTATTTCACTAAATAAGTTGCTTGAGATGGCTTTTAACTGTTTGATCTTTTTGATTTGGAGGTATTCAGCCCCGGGGCCTTAGTTGGGGAAGAACTTTGGATTCTGAAAAGCAAGTTATCTGTTTGAGAGCTTCCTAGCTTGATGACAGGTTGTCTGTTATGATCTTTATACAGAAAAATATATTCTTAACAGGATATGCTTTTCTGTATACCAAAAAAATATATTCATTCTTACAGGTTGTGCTTTTCTAGCCAATTTGAAGAGTGGGCTGATTGACTTTTTTGTAAGCGTTTGGCATGTCGTGGGTGAAGGCATTGGTGTGTAACACGTCCTTTGGAGAATCAACCTCAGGTGAAGAACCCAGGAAGGGGCAACTGATGATGGCCCTTTATTTTGTGCTCCTAGAAGTATCTTTTGGCTCTAGTGCCAAGCCTGTTCTCAAGGATATTATGTATGATGTGTTATCATTCTAGTGTATCTTACCAGAAAAAGTTATCATTCTAGTGTATTTTTTTGGGTAACACATGATGCTTCAATGTTCCAGAACAGAACATCTACTAGTGTTCAAAGTTTGGTATGGTGTAGATGACACTTTATTCTCTCCCCTTTTTTTTAAGTCTCAGTTTGTGGACAAAATGCTAATGAGTTGTAGATTATCAGGAATTTCCTTTAGTAGTTTGAGATTCCTTTTGAGTGTTTCCCCCAACCCCATCCCCACCACCACCGCCAGTCCTACCCTTTCTGTTTCTCCACCCTTTTATGGTCAGGTGGCGACACTTGTTCCACTTGCATAATTTTTTTAAGGGTGAAGAGGATCATTTATGAAAGCAAAACAGACAAGTGTAGGCAAATATTTTGGAAGGGTCAGTTAAAAAGAGTCCGGATCAAGTGTTTGTACCAGAATGGATGAGCCGTTGCTTGTTTTCTTATCTTAGCAAGTTTCTTCGCTTTGCTAGTTAGGGGGTTTTTATGCACTTGTTGCTTGCTTTGGACTGTTTTATGCCTTTGGCCATAAACTTTTGTGGCCTCCTATCCAGCAAGGCCATGCCATGAAGGAAATGGCAAAACGAGGTTGCTTGCTCTCACCCTCAGTCTCTAACTAAGAACATAATGTTCCTTCAACAACACAAGGCTGATATGTTTTGTAGCAGCCAAGGATGAGTTCAATTTGTTCAGAAAAGAAACGAGAAACAAAGAAAACAATTTTTATTACTATTAAAAAGGAACAATCTCAAATACATCAAGATCCAATTTTGGGTCATGTCTTAGTGAACATGATTTGCTGTAATCTCTTCACTTCATTTATGATAGTGGATTTCAAGTATAGATTAGACATCTTACATATATGAGTGGATTCCAGACATGGATCAAACACTATAGTTCTTGTACGAGACCTGATTCAAACTCTAATATTTCAAATTGAATCAAACAGGGTATGGTCTACAATGTACATAAAAACAACTTTTTTTCTACATTTGTTGAGTGATGTTACGAGGACAAATAAACCACAAACACACATGTGAGGGTATACCATACCCATAGGCACTGATTATGGCATGTCGGTTGCAACAAAAAAAAAAAAAAAAAAAATCCGAAACTCATTTTAGATTTTTTTTTTCCCCTTTTCTTGGCCTTTTTCATTTATGTCATGGCATCAGGCCCTCATGGGACATGGTCGGTGGAAAAATCCAAACATACAAAATTTCAATATTTAAAAAAAATAATGATAAAAAAGAGCCATCTTTGTTGACCGCCGCTAACTCCTCCGATGGCGGCAGCGACGGAGCAGCTTACTCTCCGGCGAGATCGAGGTTCAATATCTTGCGCAGACCATCGAAAGAAATTCCATTACGGTCATCTCCACCGCCCAATTTAATCATGGCCCTGACATCCTCGTCACCAGCCTGGAATCCGGCGGACTTCAAGTAAGTCCTGATATCATCGAACCCAACCTTGCCGTCGCCATCGCTATCCATGATCCTAAACATATCCTCCATCACATAGTTATCCCCACCACCCAATTGGGATTGCGAAGGGACTAGAACTCGCTCGAACTCCTCGTATTCGACGAAGCCATCTTTGTTGGAATCTGCCACCGATATCATGGAACCAATATCCTCATCGCTGGTAACACCAGAGAAGAAGCTTGAATAGAACTTCCGGAGATCTTCTAAACTGATCTTCCCATCCCTGTCCACGTCCAATAAGTCGAATGCTGGCCGGAAATCCAAAGACACCCAATGGGATTCCCAGCTTGAGGTTCTGCCGGAAGGACACATTCTGTTCGATAAAATGCTTCAGAGATTACAAGAGGGAGATAGAGAGAGAAAAAATGAGGAGGGTTTCTTCGTTTTATTGTAAATTTGCCGAGAGTCTCATATTTATAGACGAGAAATGTGAAATCTTGGAAGACACGTTCTTAAGATTGCAGAGGATTTTTGTGCGAGTTGGACACTGCCCAGATGGTTCCGAGATGATATACGTGTGGGCTGACGTCATGTGATGCCGTAAGTTTCTTCCTTTTTCGAGCTCCAATTTGTAGCCTCTCAAATTCTGATCCAGATTTGCAGAAATAGACAAAGAAGAGAGATGCAGAGATTCCAAAACAAGTTGGTCCTGTTCCTTACTAGCGACAAACAGAAATCTCAACCTGTCTTCTTGTTGTTGATGAAGAGAGATTCTCGTCCTCTAACTTCAATTTCCACCCTTAAGCTTATAGCGGTTCACTCGTTCTATTCCAATTTTTAGGTTTTCTTTTTCTTAGACATAAAAATGTTGAAAAGAATATTATTTTTCAGAACTTCACAAGCTATTTATTTAGTTTTGAGATATAAGCTATCTATTTTACCACGTGGACAAGTGATGAATCCATTTTGAAAATAGAGATAACATGATCTAGATCTGCCATGAGCTGCAGGAGCACGGTTATAGATATTAGAATCCAAAGCTGGATCCAGTAGATGGCTAGGATCAAAGAAAGATTGAGAAAATAACCTAAACCTACTCTATTTTGATTCAAAAAGGTATACATACCCCTATTCACCGATGGATGAATGAGTGGATCAAAGAAGGAGCTCGGTCACCATTAGTATAATTTATTGGGATGCCGGTAAAGTATGAATTTGGTATATTTATTTATTTAATGAAATATGTTGTTTTGATTTGGAGTCAGTATTGGTATCGCCATACATACAGTATTGGTATTGGCATCGATTAGTCAATGAGATTGATAGCCTAGTGGAAAGAAGTGCCCCATTATCATTGATTAGTCCTATGGAAGCATTATTTGTCATATGGGGGTTTGAGATGTTAAGTGATACCAATACTAACATATTTTCATTATTTCAAAAATACCCCACTTTCTCACCGTACTTTCCCATTTCATTCTCCCCTTCTCTTCTTTCCTTATCAAAATCAGATGCCAAATTCCGTGACAATAGCATTTTTCCTTTCTTGGTGAACAGGGACCGCCGGTCTATTGGTTCCAATTCATATCAGAACCGACCAGAAATTGAGTTTTTAAACCTTGATGACCCAAGCCTAACTGAATCAGGCCGTGTGGACTCTCATCAAGCCAAACCGATTAGATCTGACCAAGGCTTGACCCATATCGGTATAGGTTGGGAACTTGGGAGAAGATATAGATGGACCCACAATTTATGGTTATCGTCTATCTACTTTCTTAATCTGATTTTGTTTTGGTTTACTGGCCATGTACCTTACCTTTTATATATGATCATGTTAGTTCTCTAATTCTTCTCTGGTAATCTCTATTCTTGTAACAGTATAACAATATGTACTAATTGATATTAACTGATACAGCCCAATTGATCTCTCGGTGGAAAAATGACACGTGTCGCCTCTGAGACACGTGTCGCCTCTGAGACACGTGTCTTCCATCAGATAAGGGTTCCAAGAAATCACTCACGTTCAAGCACGCTCGATCACTCAGGCACACTCAATCACAAAATCACGCGGGATCACGTCGTTTGCATGAGGGGAATATTCCCCACAAGGAGGACGGTCGTAGGGGAGAAGGATGGGGGAAAAGACAAGAAGGAAACCCTAGCCCCGAAGAAGAATATAAGGAGGCCGAGAGGAAGGAAGAAGGTAAGCTCTGATACCCTCACCATTACTCCCTTACTGAACTGTGCGGCCGATCCTGACTTGAGCGTCGGAGGACTAACCCCGGACAAAGCTCCGGGCCTCCGTCGTCTGTGTTTGTGCAGGTCCGACTAGCGGGGTTTTTGGCAGCAACATTAACTATTGCTATAAACCCGGAACTGGTAAGGAAATCTGATATACAATTTAGAAGCAGGGGATCCCAATGATCGATTCAGTATCTACAATTAATGATTAATCTCTCCATCACTCTCTGTAAAATAAGTGCTAATATTAATTGTTTCTCTGTTATCTACATATTGCCTAACAATTTTTAATTATCATACTATTTTTAATTCTAAGGCTCTGAGCCAACTATGGTCAATTGAGGATAAAAATGAAAAGGTAATTAAAGAAAACCCATGAGTACATTATCCCTTAGGTCATCTGGCTAGGGATGTAGCCATGTAGGTATCCTCTACGTAAAACTGATCAATCCTGTCTCATCAGTGTTTGGACAGCGAAATGAAAGGATGAAAAAGATGAATTAGGTCCCACTCCCCTTGGTTTCATAAGATAGACTAAGCCCTATTTCGTATCATTTTTCTTTATTTTTTTTACTTATTTAACAGAAATCATAAAAAAAAAGTTTTTTTTTTTAATTAAAACATAGAAATGATTTGGTAACTACTCAACAAAAATGGTTTTTTAGGAGAAATAGTTTGGAATCTCTATATGTAAAATGATTTTTTGAAGAAATGCGTGAAGTGATTCCTTTTACCCATCTTTTTTATAATTCTCTTTCTCCACTTTGGACTGAAAAAGAAGGGGGCAAGGTATCTGGATTTCTAATTACAAAGCAAATGATTACTTTACCCTCTATAATAGGATTTTAAGCATGTGCTCATTAAAGTTCAGCGCAAAAATAACTGAAAATATTTTTAGTCAAAAGACAAATAACTCTTGATCACTTTTTGTTTTTTGTATTTTATCAATTTTTTTTAATAAAAGCAAACTCCATAAATGATATCAAATGCAATCAAAATCATTTTCGTGAACAAAAATGAAAAAGAAAAATGATACCAAAGAGGGCCTTACTCTCATTACTCACGAGTTCGATCATAGTTAATCACTAGGGAAGGGGAACACCGAGGTTATATTTGGTAATCAAGAAAAGAAAAAATTCAAAAAATTTTGAATTTCAAGAGAGATAGATGCATAAAAAGTCATTGTCTTATTATGTTTCTTGTACTAATTTTTTTTTTTCTTGGCTACCTAACACAGCGAAAGCTCAAAAAACTTAGAAACTTTGATTTGGAGCACTTGAACACAAAGTTCTAACTATTGATATAGGATCTCCCATATCAGGCATTCTGTATCGATTTGACAAGTGTTTAATCCTCCTGATACCTGGTCAATACTGTATCCGTTGAACAGTACAAATCAAAGGTAAAAAAATTTTAAATAAAAATCATATTTTAAGGTAAAGCAAGGGTATTTCTATATATCCGATACCGACTTCTCTCCAATCTCTCCTTCCAATCTTCAAACCCTATTAAATCTTTTGCATGCAAATTGCCCCAATCCTACTTCTACACATCCAGTAACATTTCTTATACCTTCGGATTAGCATCTTTCATCATTTATGTGATCCTTCCTACCAAAAATAAAAAAATCCTTTATGTGATCCTGAGCATATAAGATGAGCTTTATTTGGTGTTACAATGAGGCTACCATTTTTAATGTGGCAAGTGTATGATGATCAAGGAATGGCCAGCCCCTTGATCATGGTATTTACCCCTCCCGAGGTCTTTACAATGCCAATCCAATCTGAATCAGTAGTGGTTGAGACTGATCTCAATCAGTATCAATATCTGTAATTTTTCTTGATACCGAGATCGATAAGGAATGATATGTAGAGTTGAATCTTTGGGTTTATATTGAAAATCAGATATCGCTTCTTAAATCTTTCTTTGGGTTAGAGACGGGGAGCAGAACTATAAATGCACGCTCCCTAATTTTATAGCTTAAGAAAGAAAAAGGTAAATAAGGCAAAAGTTGTCATGGTTAAAGAACCAGTAACTAATATAATTTTTGGTGAGAAGAGAGGTTTTTTTTTTTTTTTTGATAAGCATATTATATTAAGATCCCAAAATGCGGGGAAAAGAGTAATACAATAGTCCGAAAATAAAGTGACTACAAAAAATGGAAAGTTATCCTCTCAAGAAGATATAAACTAATGATGAGATGCATAGGAAGCTAAAGCATCAACAACAGAATTGCCCTGACGATAAGTATAAACAACTTTAACTGAAACAAAAAAGGAGTATAATTTTTTACCATCTTTAATAATAGAAGCAACCTTCCAAGGAATAGAAGATAAACGGCCAGTAATAAGATCATCCGCACCAAATAGTTTTGGGGTTTTGGAAACTGATACAAAATCGAAACCATCCGCATCAACTGTTGAGATTGATCGAATAATAAAAAAAAAATCAACCACAACCAATAAAAACTGAAAAATAAAAAATGATGAAAAAAAAAAATCAAAAATTGATAAGAGCCTGTTAAGCCACACCAGATAGCAAAAAACCGAAAATCTAGCCTTAATAGTTTGACTTAGATCAGTTGTGCTGTGCTTGTCAAATGAAGACAGCTGGTCTCCTAGTGTTTCTTATGTAATGTTAGTTTTCTTGGTTTTTTTATTTTTTTATTTTTTATTATTTGGGATGAGTTTCAGCCATGAAGGAGCCATGAAGGTGAGCATTTTTGTGTTTTCATTAGGGGTAAGGCGGGTTAAGTCCTCCCTTTGCATCTTCCTCTTTTGGAGTTTTTTCAAAATAAAATCTCAGGGGCTGCACCAGGTCCCAGATAATATTTGGATTAATTAAAAGAGAGAGAGAGAGAGAGAGAGAGAGAGTTGAACTGTGCATGCCAATGAACCGATTCAAACCGGCTGAAACCGAACCCAATTGAATATTTTGCACCCCCTATATATTCTTCAGTCAAAACCTACAACTGGCTTTATACAACTTAACATAGGACTAGAAAAAACATAATGTCATAAGTTTGGAACAAAATAAAACTAAAGAAGGATGACAAACATTCCACCGAAAACAACATTGAGTTTAAAGGCTGCTTGTCAAGAATATGAAAGGCTGTCAGCTGTTCCTTGTTAAAAGCCCTGTAATCTCGCCTCCAATCGAATGCAAAGTAGAAAATTATCTTGTTAGAAGTGAGTTTCGCAGCTAGCTGGAAAGGAGTATCTCCACCCATGTCTGGCTGGTTCCTCAATGTTGCAGGACCCAATACCTACACAACATAGATCACCACTATTAAACTTCTACTCTCCACTGCAAAATGAAGAATGGATGATCATTCTGGGCTTAGCTGCTCCATACAATCCGGGCAATGCATGATCAACTCTCAAACTACTTTAAGGTTGGATTTATTGCTAGCTGCTACTCAGCTCCCACCTAAAGAAATGGAATAATTCACTTCCTACAAATACCCCATAGGTTTCGGTTTTCCAAAATAGCCTTAGAGATAGCAGCAAATTTCATTCATCATACAACTCGATTAGCCAACTCGGGAATGGCCCGATCTGTCCCAAATCGGCTAGATTTCTGGTCAGATTCCTCCAGATTGCCAGCTTCTTACATGAACTTACCACTAGCTTCACACACACGTACACCAAAAAAATGAAAAAGGCAGAAACCATCTTATACTACAATGGAGGAAGCTTTTTCAGCTTAGGCCGAGGCTGGGCAAGTTCACGCTCGAACCTGAGAGGTCTGGTAAGGCCAGGGTGGGGATTTTACATTCCCATGGTCATCAGATATTTTGTTCAGAAAAACTGTCAAACTCGTTGACTCATAGAGGAAGCATAGGCGTCCATGCATATCAAATCACAAATCAACAGGAGAACTTATATATCATACTACTATTATATATAAAAATACGTATTCATGTTTGTGGCTAAACTTTTATTGGGGTACTTTATCTTTTTTATTTATTTAAATATCTTTAACTTCTGTATTATCACTTTTCTTTACCTTTCTTATTTTTTCTATTTTTTTGGTACCCTGTCCTTTTTTATAAATATTAATTTCATTATTCATTTAAAAATTAGTTTCTTTAATAAAACTCCTAGGCCTTCCACACTCTTTCACTAATAGTTAGAAACTAATATTAATTTCTTTATTCAGTTAACAAAATAAATAATTTCCTTATTAAACTCTCATGCCTTCTCCCCCCTCTCTCTAATATTTAGAAACTAATATAACTAATATTTTAACAATTTAGCTTTTTTTTTTTAACCTCCCACTTTCCTTTAGTATGTAATAATAAATTTCCTTAATCCCTCCATACACACTCTAATATTTAGAAACTAATATTAATTTCTTTATTCAGTTAACAAAAAAAAAAATTCTTATTAAACTCTCCCCCCTCCCCCCTCCCCCCTCCCCACTCTTCTCTCTGTGAAATATTTAGAAACTGATATTTTTATAATTTAGCTTTTTTATTCTTCTATATCTCTGATCAAGTCCCTCTCCTTAATCTCTCCTCCCCTTTATTTTTATCTCCCACTTTCTTTTAGTATGTAATAACAAATTTCATAATTTCCCGGTAGTTTCCTTTTTATTCTAAATCATTTACGGAAATAACTATCAAAGCCCACCTTCCTTTTTATCTTGGAACCTACCTAAGTCATTCTTGGTGCGTTTTATTTGCAGGAAAGAGTTGCAGATTGTGATGGTTCAACCAACTTGACCCTAGAATTAACAAAAAGCCATTTACAGAAGAAGAGAAAAAGAGGCTCTTTGCAGCTCATAGGATTCATGGAAACACGTTGGCTTTGATAGCCAGGCTCTTCCCCGGCAGAACCGACAATGGTGTGAAGAATCATTGGCATGTCATCATGTCTAGAAGGCAAAGAGAACGCTCCAAGCTCTTAAGTAAGATAAGCAGCTGCCACAATCTTCTCTTTCCCAACTCAACCGCCTCCTCGTCGAATGACTTCCATGGAAGCACCACTTGTTCAAGACCTCAATGGGGCTTTGACAACTCGAAAGAAATCCAGTTCAACTGCAACACCAGCCAGTTGCTTGAATTTCAAAACCCTTCCAAACACGATGCTTTCGGAGGAGTATCGTCCCCCTCAAATTCTTCGTCATTGCCTTATTTGGATACTTTTGATGGGGGAGTAAGGGATTCCATCGGTTCAAGTTGCAGGTTTTACTTTATTCACAGTTCACGCACTCCTCCATACCAGTCTCATTATCCCAACTATTCCAACTCTTTCATCTACAATAGATACAGGAACTTCAATATTGCACCAGGTCTCCCTAAATACAAAAGAGTCAAGAACGACTTAGTAGGTTCCAAGATAGCACAGCCACATTCCCAAAGTTTACATTGAATTCACAGGCGGAGAAGCAAGAGAATGAGTCCATCAAACACAATAAGGATGCCCCTGATGCAGTTAGGCGTGGGAAATTTTGGGAGTAATTGGGTGATTTTTGTTTCCTTAATTTTTAGCGTAGGGTGTGGTAAATTTAGTAGGAGATTTTATTTCCATTGCTATTTAGGGTAGTTTCCAATTTACACTTTTGCTTCACTTTATATTGATGTAACCCAATGAAGAATTCAGAATTTTGGAGAATTATAACTTGATAATTTTTAGGTGAGAATCATGAACCATGGCTGCCGTGGGTGCCAGGCTTTTCCCTTTCTAATAGTCTCTTTTCTTCTTTAACCTTCCCTTCTCTTATTATTTCTTCTTCTTCTTCTTTTCTCTTCCTTCTCTGTTTTGTATTTCCATTCCCTGTTTGTGGGCGGCAGTTGCAGCCCACAAATGGGGATTGATCTCTCTCTTGTGAAATCTATTTGGGTCAAACCTCTGATCGAAGGATGTTCTCCCCATAGCGATCTGAACCCTAGAATCTCAGGCCCTATTCTTGCTCCTACTGTAGGTTCAAACTCTGCAACTGTGCTGGATTTTACTTCTTTCGCCAGATCTGATCTGCAGGAACTACAGCTCCTGTTTGCTGCTATATTGAAGTGTTTCCCAGTTGCGATCACAAGTCCTGGGTGCTGCGATTCTCCCTTCTAAGCCCCAGGTTGATTCCTGCTGGGTTTGTTTTATTTCTCTTGAATTCTGATTTCCAGTTATGCCCTTCTCTGTCTTTAATTCTCTCACGTCCTAAATTCATATGATGTTTCCTAATTTATCCCCATCCAATAATTATTAATTCCTTTTAGGTCCCATCTCCTAAGCAACTCAATAGTAATCTGATTATTTACAATTCTACCACTATTATTATTTCTGTTTATTTACAGAACTGCCACTGCATTTTGGGTTATTGTGTACTCCTATTTGGGTGGACCATTAAGCAAACTGAACAGGGTTTTTTTAAACCCCAGTTCCTCATCAACCCCGTTCATAGATTACAATCTTATATGTTCTTAGTGCATTACCCCAGTTCCTCTCGAGGTTTTTGGTAGACCGAGCACAAAATCTATGCTAAGGTCTTGCCATGGGGTATAGGGCATGGGGAGGGGAGTGTACAAGCCAATGTTTTGTTTCTGTTGTTTGGCATGTCCTACATCGACTCACAACTCTGGTAACATTGTTACCCTCTTTAAACCCAACCAAAAGAATCGGTCCTCAACGAGGGTGATGGTCTTGTCTCGACTGAAGTGGCCGACAATTCCCTTAGCATGCAATTCCTAGATAAGGAATTCTCGAAATGAAGTCCTGGGAATGCACAACTTACTTTAAAAAGGAAGCCATCTCTCAACAGGTAATTCGAGCGACTGACAGGAATGCCTCCACTGAAGGAAGTGAATAACTCACTAAAATCAAGACAGGTGGGATACTGATCCTTGACTCGCTCCAATCCTATAACCTCTATGCTCATGGTCTGGAGCAATGCATTGACTCGATGTCTAGCATTGCGACTGATCAACATGTTCACACAGCTTAATGCATCTGCTATGGTATGCTCAACACCAAGTCGATGTTTGAGAACGAAAGTGTACTATTGGAGGAATTCGACGCACTTATCATGTCTCTGATTTAACTTCTTTTGAGCACTTAGGTACCTCAGAGCCTAATTATCAGAGAATAGCATGAACTCTTGCCGTAAAAGGTAATGTCGCCAATAGCACAGTGATTGGACAACCGCATAGTATTCTTTGTCATATGTTGAATATCATTGCCTAGCATCATAAGTTTCTCACTAAAATATGCAACAGGATGCCCTTCTTGCCTAGGACACCACTTATTCCAATACCAGATGCATCACAGTTTACTTCAAAGACCTTAAAAAAGTCTGAAAGACATGGGACGGGGGTCTCTGTCATTAACTTCTTAATTTCAGTAAAGGCCTTTGAAGCACTTTTAGTCTAGTGAAACTCTTTTTTCATGCAATCCGTGATAGTAGACATAATAGAACTAAACCGCTGAATGAACCTCCTATAAACAGTCGCTAAGCCATGAAAACTTCGCACTTAATGGACATTAGGAGGTTCTTGCCACTCCACAATTGCTCTTTCTCAGAATCAACAGATACTCCTTGTGCGAACACAACAAATCCGAAGAAAATGACGGGGTCACTTATGAAGATGCATTTCTTGAGGTTAGCATAAATTTTCTCTTGCAGAAGCACTTGAAAAACCTGCCGCAAGTGATCCAAGTGGGAAGACGAGGTCTTATTATAGATGAGGATGTCATCAAAGTAGACCTCTAGAAATTTGCCAATGAATGGTTGTAACACCTAATTCATTATCCTCATTAAGGTGCTAGGTGCATTAGACAAGCCAAAAGGCATGATTAACCATTCAAAAAGGCCATTCTTTATTTTGAAAGTTGTTTTCCATTCATCTCCAGGCCTGACTCGAATCTGGTGATACCCGCTCTTAAGATTAATCTTTCAGAAGATTGATGAGTTGGCCATCATATCCAACATGTCATCAAGTCTAAGGATAGGGAACTTATACTTGACAGTGATCTTATTGATGGCGCTACTATCAACACACATCCGCCAAGTGCCATCCTTTGGCATAGGCAAGGTGGGTACCGTGCACAGGCTAAGGCTCTCCCTAATGAATTCCTTCTGAAGCAATTCATCCACTTGCCGCTTAAGCTCAATGTGTTCATTGGGATTCATACGGTAATGGGGTAGGTTTGGTAGAGAGGATCTTGGAACTAGGTCAATGGCACGCTGGATATCATGCATAAGTGGTAATTCGTCAAGTAATTCCTCAAGGAACAACTTCTCAAACTCCCTTAACAAGGGTTGTACTTCTCTAGGGGCCTCAGTAAATTTGCTTGATAAAACGGCATTACTCTGTATGGCAACTAGAGCATCAATAACCCCTGACTTAGGGATGTAAACAGTTAATCGAAAATCTGTATTCAACTCGTGTTCGTAATCGTTTAAGTGAATCCGTATTCGAAAAATCATTATCCGAAAATTATTTGAATCCATTCAATAACTAATCGGATACGAATATGATAATTTCAATTACCGACCGATTATTATCCGATTCGTTTAACTATCAATGATAACAAGATATCCCTATCTATCTAACCGATTAAGTGACTTTATAGAATTTTAATGAAACTGTGAAATGATTTATAAGCATTTAACCGTTAAGATATTTAACACATGATAATATAATATATTAAATGATAAATGGGATGTGAATATATGATATTTTAATTTTTAATTATAATTTATTATATATCCACCGACTGAAGTCTGCTAAAGTAAAAAGAAAGAGTCATGATTACTTCTTCTCTCTCTCGTCTTGGTACCATTCGAACCGGATAATGATTGAATCATCAGATCAGTGATGGAATTCGAAGTCAGAAGTAGTTTTCATCTCCGAACTGATAACAGTTCGAATTCGGTTGTTAAATTTGTAAATGGAATCGAAATCGAAAATGGAACTGTCCTAACCGAGCCGAATTCGAACCATTTACATCCTTACCCTGACTCTCCACACTCTCCTACAAATTATTGTTGACTTAAGATGTTGAGTTTTTTTTCTAGGGGGGCATATGTTTAGAGGCACTTCCCTTGTTTTTTGAGACCTTTGCTTCTCTAGGGGCACTAAGGGTCAGTCTAATCTTCTTCCCTTTAAATTCAGGGCCATAGGTCTTGGACTTCCCATAATTGATGACATCCCGGTCATATAACAATGACCTACCTATGATGATGTGAGTAACATCCATCTCTAAAACATCACACACCACTCGGTCCTCATATCCTGCAAAGTGCAAAGGGACTTGACACCTCAAATTAACAGGGAATATTAGACTGATCTACTCAAGCTACCTTGTAAGGTTTTGGGTGGGGTTCTGGTTTAAGGCCCATCCGAGTAACAACGCTCTTGAAGACCACATTCATACAACTTCCGCTGTCAATGGCGACGCGACAGTTCTTGCCCTGATGACATGTGTAAGTGATAAAGATATTGGTCTGTCGCTAATCGTTGTTCTTAGGTTGTCAAACCATGCATAGAGTCTGGAGTTACCAACCTCCTTAACCTCCCCATCAGATATGGTCTCATTTGGCCTATGATCCTCATACTCATGACCCTGAAAGCCCTCTTGATCATCATCTTCAGGGTTTTGCTCTCCTACATGAAGGTTTCTGTTAGGGCATTCCCTGGATAAGAGACCAAACCCTTGACACTTGAAGCACTGTTGTCGACCATACCTCTTGGGTGCTTCACCTAATATTCCCTTTCCCTTATTGTCAAATTGACGTTAAGGTACAGCATGTGGTCTTAGGAATCCTGATGAACCTTGGGTGGGATTCTCCAACCTGGAAACTCTTCTTCTGAGGATAAGTCCTCATTGAGGATTCTATTTCGAGAGCTATCTGGAAGGCTAGTGGAAGAACTTGCACCAGGTGGTGTGCCATACGTGACTAGAAGGAGCTTGGGAGTGTCTGCTCAACATCCTCACGAGTACGTTCATGAAGATGCCTTCCAACCATAGTGAAACTGGCTGATCATTTGCGGCGGTGCCTCTAGTACCCTCGAATGTCTCTATCAAAACCCCTATGAGAGGGAAATATTTAATTAGATCAATATTTTAAAAAATTCATTTTTTTTAAACAAAATTTATAGGAGGGAAGTTTAACAGCTTATCATATAACTGACAACGTGGTCTAGAGTGCCAGACCATAGCAACCAAATATCCCCCCCCCCAACAAATCAACCAAATATCCCCCCCCCCCAATAAATAACCTCTTTTTTGTTCTCTTTAAATTTTACCCCCTAAAAGAGTATGGTCCATCCACCCGCCAACTCTTTCCCTAATTTTTATTTGGGGAAAAAACAATTAACTCAGATAAGTACTCTATCAGGAACGTGACAAATGAAAACATTATTCCCTAAAATGATCAATCATGCTAATTAACTCAATCATGGTTTTAAAATTCATTCTGACTGGTCAAGATCGTCTAGATAGGATTGATATTGACCGAGACACCCTAATACGGATCTTATCTGCCTCAATCCACTGATAAAATATATAAAATATTATTTTAAAAAAAAAAACATAGGTAAATCCATCCGATACTGATCCAATCTATATCGATATCGATTGAGACCGACCCTGAGTATTAAAACTTTGAACCTGATAGAGTCAGGCAGACGGTGTGGCAGTTATGTGATTCTATTCCCACATCTTCCCATCATATTGCCCCACATCAGAAACACCAAATAAAAGTACAAAGGTAATCGTGCATATGTACTACCATATGGCAAGAATTTGAAGAAAAGTATCACACACTGAGGTGATTGTCAATCTTATCAGGGTTTTTAAGACTTGGAATCAGTTTCGGCATTGGTCTCAACAGAAACTGATACAGAACAGATTGATATCGGTCAGGGACTCAGGATCGAACTAGATTAGATGGATTTACCCTTTTTTTAAATTGATTTTTAGTGCACTATACCTTTATACCTTACTAGTGGTTCAATATGGACCGGATTGGTGTTGGGAATCGATCTCAACTGATATTAATCCGATCCAACTTATAAAACCATGATCACAATCAAAGTTGCCTGATCTAGAGTGATCTTTGATCGATTTCCGATCCATATTATTGGCTAATATCAACCACCAATTTCAATCCAGATCAAAAGATTCAGCTGATTTGATCCCAATCTTCTTTTATGTTTCGTTATAGATAATACCAAATTTATTGGAAAAAGAAAGAAAGTATATGTACAAATACAAAAAGACTGCCCACTCAAAGAAATCATGAGAACAACTGACAAAAGGAGATATATTTCAAATAATCCCAAGTGATAGACCAAGAGGAACAGATTACAAACATAAAGATCAAAACTACATTGAAGACCAAATGGACTGAACGCCCCATTTCTCCACAAGGTATTGATTCCTAGGGGTATTAGGCCCTTTAAGAATGATAGCTCGACAATATTCCCTCCACATCAAAGCGAAGTGTCTGACAATGATTAGAGTGGTGTTGCTTGAAACCATACCATGTGGAGCCTCCCATGAGAGCCTTCAAATTGGACTAAGAATTACGACAGCTCCCACAAAATAATAGTGAAAAGAAGCTTACTGAAACCTTAGGTCTTAAGACGTTAACATTTTTTGTTGGGTTTCATAAAATGTGCTCAAAGGAACATTCAGAATTCCATAAGATACATTGATATACTAACAGCTTCATGGATCACTGCAGAGGTATGGCTGATTACAAGGAGGCCACTCCAAACATGAATAGGTGAGAGGGCTCGGTAGTTATGTCCGAATTAAGAGTCCAATTTGATGGTTTGCACGGATCCAGCAAGAAGAAATAAGTAGGTGCAGGAAGAGGGCCGGGAAGTTTTGTCCTCAATCTATCCAAAATTTCATCTGAGATAGTTAACAGAGGGATAGAAATCGGGAAAATTTTTGCAAACTCGTAAGAGAGAAAATCGGGTGCTGAAATAGTTATTCATGGCTAAGAATAATGGGAGAATTTTGGCTAGGTCGCACGAGAGGGAGATAATCAGGAGTCGGGACAATAATTAGTAGGAGAGAAAATACAGAGAAGTCATGCTAGGTTGTACGAGAAAGATCGGGAGAACAGAGACATTCGAGAAAGGGGTTGTTGGTAGAGAAGGAGAGAGAATCGGGTGCTACGATAGTTATTACTAGGAGAGAAAATTAAGAGAATTTTTGCTAGGTCATGCGAATGACAGAAAATCTGGGGTTGGGATAGTTATTAGTGGAAAAAAAATCGATAGAAATCATGCTAGGTCGTGCGAGAGAAATTGAGAGAAGAGAGAAGGATTTGAGAAAGGGGTAGGGGGTAGGGGAGAGAAAATTAGGGGTTGGGATAGTTATTAGTGGGAGATAAAATCAAGAGAATTTTTTCTATGTCGTGTGAGAGATAGAGGGAGAGAGAAAATCGGGTGCTGAGATAGTTATTAGTGGGAGAAAAAACGTGAGAATTTTTGCTATGTCGTGTGAGAGAGGGAGAGAGAAAATTGGGTGCTAGGATAGTTATTAGTGGGAGAGAAAAACGGGAGAATTTTTGCTAGGTCGTGCGAGCGAGGGAGAGAATCAAGAGCTAGGATAGTTATTAGTGGGAGAGAAAATCGAGAGAATTTTCACAAAGTCATGTTAGAGTGAGACAAAATCAGGGGTTGGAATAGTTATTAGTAGGATAGAAATTTGGGAGAAGTCAAGCTACTTCATTGATCATCCACGACCTGGTGGTCAGGCGATTGAAACAACCTCCTGACATTCTCAGGGCAGCATAATTCTCAGACCCCGAACCTTGCACATACAAGATCCTCATGCTCCGGGTACACACCTTCTATTTTCATCCACGGTAGGATAGTTATTAGCGGGAGAGAAAATCGACTGAAATTATATTAGATCATGCGAGAGAGATCGAGAAAGAGAGATTCGAAAAAAAAGGGGTTGGGGGTAGTTAAGGAGAGAAAATTGGGGCTAGGATAGTTATCACTAGGAGAGAAAATAGAGAATTTTTGCCAAGTCTTGTGAGAGAGATCAAGGGAGAAAGAAAATCAGCTATTGTGAGATAGTTATTAGAGCGAGAGAAAATCGTGAGAATTTTTTCTACCTCGTACAAAAGGGAAAGAAAATAGTTACAATAAAAGTAATGCTAGGTTATAAGAGAGAGATCGGAGAAGAGAGACATTTGAGAAAGCGGTCCAGGTAGAGAAGGAGAGAAAATTTGGTGTTAGGATAGTAATTAGTGTTTGGAGAGAAAATCAGGGCTGGGATAGTTATAAGTGAGAAAATCGAGAGTAATGTTAGGTCATGCAAGAGATATCGAGCGAAGAGAGAGATTCGAGAGGGGGAGGGGGTAGGGGGTAGGGGGTAGGGGGTAGGGGGTAGAGAAAGAAAAAGTAAATTGGGGTTTGAAATAAATGTTAATGGGAGAGAAAATCGGGAGAGTTTTTGCTAGGTCGTGCGAGAGAGATCGAGGGGGAGAGAAAATTGGCTAATTGGATAGTTATTAGTGGAGAGAAAATCGAGAGAACTTTTGCTAGGTTATGCAACAGAGGGAGAGAAAATCGGGGGCCAAGATAGTTTTTAGTGGGAGAGAAAATCAGGAGAAGTCATACTAGGTCGTGGGAGAATGACTAAGAGAAGAAAGAGATTCGAGAAAGGGGTCGGGGGTAGAGAAGGAGAGAGATCGAGGTAGTGATAGTAATTAGTTAGAGCGAAAATCAGGAGTTTACTAGGTCGTGCGAGAGGGAGAGAAAATCTGGGGTTGGGACAATAATTAATGGGAGAGAAAATAGAGAGAAGTCATGTTAGGTTGTACTAGAAGGATCGGGAGAGAGGCATTCAAGAAAGGGGTCAGTGGTAGAGAGAGAGAATCAGGTGCTACGATAGTTATTACTAGGAGAGAAAATAGATAGAATTTTTGCTAGGTCATGCGAAGGAGAGAAAATCTGGGGATGGGATAGTTATTAGTGGAAAAAAAATCGATAAAAGTCATGCTAGGTAGTGCGAGAGAAATCGAGAGAAGAGAGAAGGATTTGTAAAAGGGGTAGGGGGTAGAGAAGGACAGAGAAAATTAGGGGCTGCGATAGTTATTAGTGGGAGATAAAATCAGGTGAATTTTTACTGTCATGTGAGAGAGATATAGGGAGAGAGAAAATCGGGTGCTGGGATAGTTATTAGTGGGAGAGAAAAACGGGAGAATTTTTGCTAGGTCGGGCGAGAGAGGGAGAGAATCGAGGGCTAGGATAATTATTAGTGGGAGAGAAAATTGGGAGAAGCCATGGTAGGTTTAGGGTTTAGGGTTTAGGGTTTAGGAGAAAAAAATGGCAGAATTTTTGCTAAGTCTTGTGTGAGAGATCGAGCGAGAGAAAATTGGGTACTGGGATAGTTGTCAGTGGGGGACAAACTTGGGAGAATTTTTGCTAGGTTGTGCGAGAGGAAGAGAGATTCTGGAGCAGTCATCCTAAGCATGCATGGGAAATTGAGAGGAGAGATATTCATAGATAGGGTTGGGGGCAAAGGAGAGAGAAATCGAGGCTGAGATAGTTATTAGTGGAAGAGAAAATCATGAGAATTTTTGCTTGGTTGTGTGAGAGATCGAGGGAGAGAGAAAATCAAGTGTTGGGATAGTTATTAGTGGGAGAGAAAATCGGGAGAATTTTCGCAAAGTCGTGCTAGAGGGAGAGAAAATCAGGGGTAGGGATAATTATTAGTAGGATAGAAAATTGGGAGATGTCATGCTACATCATTGATCATCCACGACCTGGTGGTCAGGCGATTGAATCCACCTCCTGACATTCTCGAGGATGAGTAATTCTCAGACCCTGAACCTTGCACATACAAGATCCTAATGCTCCGAGTACGCACTTTTTATTTTCATCCACAGTAGGATAGTTATTAGTGGGAGAGAATCGATTGAAGTCATGTTAGGTCATACGAGAGAGATCAAGAAAGAGAGATTCAAAAAAGGGGGTTGGGGGTAGAGAAGGAGAGAGAATCGGGGCTAAGAGAGTTATCAGTGGGAGAGAAAATAGAGAATTTTTGCCAGGTCGTGTGAGAGAGATCGAGGGAGAAAGAAAATCAGGTGCAGTGAGATAGTTATAAGAGGGAGAGAAAATCGTGAGAATTTTTTCTATGTCGTACAAAAGGGAGAGAAAATAATGTGTCGAGACATTTTAGAGGGAGAGAAAATCGAGAGAAGTAATGCTAGGTTATACGAGAGAGATCAGAGAAGAGAAACATTCGAGAAATGGGTCAGGGGTAGAGAAGGAGAGAAAATTGGGTGCTAGGATAGTAATTAGTGTTTGGAGAGAAAATCGGGGCTGAGATAGTTATTAGTAAGAAAATCGAGAGTAATGCTAGGTCGTGCAAGAGAGATCGAATGAAGAAAGAGATTCAAGAGAGGGTAGGGGTAGAGGAGAGTAAATCGGGGGTTGTAATAAATATTAATGGGAGAGAAAATCGGGCGAGTTTTTTCCAGGTCGTGTGGGAGAGATCGAGGAAGAGAGGAAATCCACTAATAGGATAGTTATTAGTAGAGAGAAAATCAGGAGAACTTTTGCTAGGTCGTGCGACAGAGGGAGAGAAAATCAGGGGCACGGATAGTTTTTAGTGGGAGAGAAAATCAGGAGAAGTCATACTAGGTCGTGGGAGAATGACTGAGAGAAGAAAGAGATTCGAGAAAGTGGTCGTGGGTAGAGAAAGAGAGAGATCGAGGTTGTGATAGTTATTAGTTGGAGAGAAAATCAGGAGAATTTTTTCTAGGTCATGCAAGATGGAGAGAAAATCGGGGGTTGGGACAATAATTAATGGGAGAGAAAATAGAGAGAAGTCATGCTAGGTTGTACGAGAAAGATCGGGAGAAGAGAGACAGTCGAGAAAGGGATCGGTGGTAGAGAAGGAGAGAGAATCGGGTGCTACAATAGTTATTACTGAGAAAAATTGAGAGAATTTTTTCTAGGTCATGCAAAAGAGAGAAAATCCGGGGCTAGTATAGTTATTAGTGAAAAAAAAATCGATAGAAGTCATGCTAGGTCGTGCAAGAGAAATCGAGAGAAGAGAGAAGGATTTGAGAAAGGGGTAGCGAGTAGAGAAGGAGAGAAAAAATCAGGAGATCTTTTGCTATATCGTGACAGAGAAAGAGGGAGTGAGAAAATCGGACGTTCGGATAGTTATTAGTGGGAGAGAAAAACGGGAGAATTTTAGCTAGGTCGTGCGAGAGAGGGAGAGAATCGAAGGCTGGGATAGTTATTAGTGGGAGAGAAAATTGGGAGAAGTCATGGTGGGTTTAGGGTTTAGAAGAGAAAAATGGGAGAATTTTTGCTAGGTCATGTGAGAGATCGAGCGAGAGAAAATTGGGTGCTGGGATACTTATTAGTGGGGGACAAACTTGGGAGAATTTTCGCTAGGTTGTGCGAGAGGGAGAGAGATTCAGGAGAAGTCATCCTAAGGCATGCATGGGAAATCGAGCGGAGAGATTCATAGATAGGGTTAGGGGCAAAGGAGAGAGAATCGAGGCTAAGATAGTTATTAGTGGAAGAGAAAATCATGAGAATTTTTGCTTGGTCGTGTGAGAGATCAAGGGAGAGAGAAAATTGAGTGCTGGGATTGTTATTATTGGGAGAGAAAAGCGTGAGAATTTTCGCAAAGTCATGCCAGAGGGAGAAAATATCAGGGGTTGGAATAGTTATTAGTAGGATAGATAATTGGGAGAAGTCATGCTACATCGTTGATCATCCACGACCTGGTGGTGAGGCGATTGAAACAACCTCCTGGCATTCTCGGAGCAGCATCATTCTCAAACCCCAAACCGTACACATACAAGATCCTCATGCTCCGGGTACGCTCTTTTATTTTCATCTACGGTAGGATAGTTATTAGTGGGAGAGAAAATTGATTGAAGTCATGTTAGGTTATGCAAGAGAGATCGAGAAAGAGAGATTCAAAAAAAGGGGTTGGGGGTAGTTAAGGAAAGAGAAAATCAGGGCTAGGATAGTTATCAGTGGGAGAGAAAATAGAGAATTTTTGCCAAGTCGTGTGAGAGAGATCGAGGGAGAAAGAAAATCAGTTGTTGTGAGATAGTTATCAGAGCGAGAGAAAATCGTGAAAATTTTTTCTAGGTCATACAAAAGGAGAGAAAAAAAGTGTCGAAACATATTTTAGAGGGAGAGAAAATCGAGAGAAGTAATGCTAGGTTATACAAGAGAGATCGAAAGAAGAGAGACATTCGAGAAAGGGGTCAGGGTAGAGAAGGAGAGAGAAAATTTGGTGTTACGATAGTAAATAATGTTTGGAGAATATCAAAGGAAAGATTCTCTCAACATCTTATGCAAACTCTCATACAGAGTTCCTCACCAAGTGTTCACATCCTCTTTGGCAGAACTCTGACTTCTTTATTACTTTGCCCTTCAAGAAAAATGAAGATGTTAATCCAACAAAGGACGTCCTCTAGTAGCTCTAGTTCTTGGTGGCAAAGAACGTTATTGTCGTTGAAGTTCTTTAAGTTCTTCAATTGGAAATGTTCTTGGTGTTGAGACAACTAGAGGAGCTAGAGGAGCCAACATAGCGAAGGGATCTTGTTGAATGAAGCTTGGCACTGTGACAGGAAGAGGTTGTTGTTGACTTGTTGCAAAAGGAGGAGGATGATGAGTCCTTTGAAGGCTATGAAGTTGGGCTTCAAGATATCTGAGATGTTTTTCTTTTTGTCCAACAAGGGCAAAGGCAGTAGTGGTATCTGCCACAATTGAAGCAATTCCAGCCAGTTTTGCATGAACCTGATCAATTTCTCGTCGTAAAGACTAGAGAAGATGATCATGTTGAGTCAGCGTGCCTTGAGGGCAATTTTTGGCAAAATGTCCTTTTCCACAGACATAGCAAGAAGAGGATTTATTTTTTCCCCTAAACTGCTTTTTTCGAAGGAATCTCCATTTTTTCTTGAACTTTGGAGATTTGAAGTGGAAGTGCTTCTTCTTTGTGTGATTCCGATTTTGAGAGAAGGGTGGAAACCTTTTGTAATGAGAAGACTTCTTGGTGGAACAATCACAGGAGTTGTTGTCACCTTTGCACTTGATCTTGAGATAAGAGGTATCACAGGCGGAAGAGACCTTGTTAGATCTATCTGGAGGACAGCATATGCATAACCTTGTTCCTTTTCTAAGAGAGGGGGCAATTTTTGGCAAAATGTCATTTTCCACAGACATAGCAAGACGAGGATTTATTTTTTCCTCTAAACTGCTTTTTTCGAAGGAATCTCCATTTTTTCTTAAACTTTAGAGATTTGAAGTGGAAGTGCTTCTTCTTTGTGTGCTTCCGATGTTGAGAGAAGGGTGGAAACATTTTGTAATGAGAAGACTTCTTGGTGGTACAATACTAATACAATACAATGCTTCTTTACAGAGAGATAAGAGAAGCATCCGAACTATCAGAACTGCTGTCTAGGTAGGTACTGGCAGTATCAATCAACCAATCATTGTAGGCTTCTAGTAGCTGTTTGATGCGGGGGTCAGGCAGTCTACCTGTTTGATGAAGTTCCCATGCCATATCCATTCGAGGAAGGAGAGGGGCTGGAACTTGGCTTAGAGAGACATTATTTGCAGAACACAGTGTGTGTAAAAATGATCTCCATTCATCTCTGTGCTGAACTCGGGTGGTAAAGAGATCACAAGGCCTGATGTTTAACACATGGAACATCTACAGCTTCTCCAGCATTTTCATAACATTGTTCAGAAATATGGTCTGATGCTCTCTCCCAAGAAGATGCAGATTGGTGTCTCTTCTATTGATTTCCTTGGAGTTTCCATCTCAAAAGGAAAATATGAACTTCAGCCTCATATTGCTACATCTCTTCAACAGTTTCCTGATGGTCCTCTGACAAAGAATCAAGTTCTAATATTTCTCGGAATTGTGCACATGACAGAATTTCATCTGGTTTAGCCCTTTTCTTTCTCCCTCAAAACCGGCTTATCAGGAGAAGGCACCCAAGGACTTAAGTATAGACCGCTGACGGGATCCACGAGCGATGTGGGACTAAATTCCTTACGCAGGAGATAGACGCGCACTCACTCTCCCCCAATCCTCCAGACTCTAATACCAGATCTGGGTTTAGCCCTTTTCTTTCTCCCCCAAAACCGGCTTATCAGGAGAAGGCACCCAGGGACTTAAGTATAGACCGCGGACGGGATCCACGAGCGATGTGGGACTATATTCCTTACGCAGGAGATAGACGCGCACTCACTCTCTCTCTGGCCGACACTCGTCTTAGGGTTGAACCTGTTTTAGCTAAAGATACAGTCTAGGCCACACCCTTTTGCAAGTAATCACTGCTTATGGTTCCTTCTGTCAGAAAAAGACCCTTGAGCGTGGTGGGCTTTCAGGCTAAGGATGTCGTTTCGTGCCCTTTTTAGCTCGGGTTGCTCTGATATTTGGTACTATGATCAGGGGGTTCTTGATTGGCCTCGACTAGCTGTGTCTTTACCTAGATCAGTTTCTCCGATGAATTGTGATGGTTCAGATCTGGAGCTCGCCTCTTTTACTTCTCTTCAATTCTGAT
>NC_056558.1:10515662-10515892 GCF_013358625.1 Macadamia integrifolia | reverse complement strand
TCGTCCTTCAAGACGTAAGTCTTCTCAACATACCTTACGAGCCCACTATGAGTCAGGAGATTCCACCGTTGGTCCTCTTAGTGATGAATCCAAGTACCCTTTGTCAAGTATGGTGATTCTAAGGTTACTCCCCAACCTTCTCCTCCTACTTGCAAACCTCCCCCAAACCCAAATCTTCCATGTCCTATTATTCCTCCATGTTGTATGTATACACCAGGCTCTTCATCTTC
>NC_056558.1:10445314-10512884 GCF_013358625.1 Macadamia integrifolia | reverse complement strand
ATGAGAACTTCATCAAACAGGTAGACTGCCTGACCCCCGCATCAAACAGCTACTAGAAGCATACAATGATTGGTTGATTGATAATGCTAGTACCTACCCAGACAGCAGTTCTGATAGTTCGGATGCTTCTCTTATCTCTCTGTAAAGAAGCATCGTATTGTATTATTGTATTATCTTGTTTTGTCTTGAGTGTCGGTCGACAAGGTCAAGATGAGTAAGTGGCCTATCACTTTTCTTATATTCTTGTTAGTGAGAAAATCGAGAGTAATATTAGGTCACGCAAGAGAGATCAAGCGAAGAGAGATTCAAGAGGGGGTAGGGGTAGAGAAGGAAAGAATAAATCACGAGTTGTAATAAATATTAATAGGAGAGAAAATTGGGAGAGTTTTTGCCAGGTCGGGCGAGAGAGACTGAGGAAGAGAAAATCGGCTAATAGGATAATTATTAGTGGAGAGAAAAACGGGAGAACTTTTGCTAGGTCATGCAACAGAGGGAGAGAAAATCAGGGGTCGGGATAGTTTTTAGTGGGAGAGAAAATCAGGAGAAGTCATGCTAGGTCGTGGGAGAATGACTAAGAAAAGAAAGAGATTCAAGAAAGGGGTCGGGGTCGAGGTCACGGGTAGAGGAGAGAGATCGAGGTTGTGAAAGTTATTAGTTAGAGAGAAAATCAGGAAAATTTTTGCTAGGTCGTGCGAGAGGGAGAGAAAATCGGGGGTTGGGACAATAATTAGTGGGAGAGAAAATAGAGAGAAGTTATGTTAGGTTGTACGAGAAAGATCAGGAGAAGAGAGACATTCGTGAAAGGGGTCGGTGGTAGAGAAGGAGAGAGAATCGGGTGCTATGATAGTTATCACTGCGAGAGAAAATAGATAGAATTTTTGCTAGGTCATGCGAAAGAGAGAAAATCCGGAACTAGGATAGTTATTAGTGGAAAAAAAAATCGATATAAGTCACACAAGGTCGTGCGAGAGAAATCGAGAGAAGAGAGAAGGATTTGAGAACAGGGTAGGGGTAGAGAAAGAGAAAATTAGGGATTGGGATAGTTATTAATGGGAGATAAAATCGGGAGAATTTTTGCTGTGTGACAAAGAAAGGAGGGAGAAAATCGGGTGCTGGGATAGTTATTGGTGGGAGAGAAAAATGGGAGAATTTTTTCTAGGTTGTTCGATAGAGGGAGAGAATCAAGGGCGGGGATAGTTATTAATAGGAGAGAAAAATGGGAGAATTTTTGTTAGGTCATGTGAGAGAGATTGAGCGAGAGAAAATTGGGTGTTGGGATGGTTATTAGTGGGGGACAAACTTGGGAGAAATTTTGCTAGGTTGTGCGAGAGGGAGAGAGAATCGAGAGATGTCAACCTAAGGCATGTATGAGAAATCGAGAATAGAGATATTCATAGATAGGGTTGGGGGCAAAGGAGAGAGAAATCGAGGCTGAGATAGTTATTAGAGAGAGACAATCATGAGAACTTTTGCTTGGTTGTGTGAGAGATCCAGGAAGAGAGAAAATTGACTGTTGGGATAATTATTAGTGGGAGAGAAAATCGGAAGAATTTTCGCAAGGTCGTGCTAGAGGGAGAAAAAATCGGGGGTAGGGATAGTTATAAATAGGATAAAAAATTGGGAGAAGTCATACTACATCATTGATCATCCACGACCTGGTGGTCAGGCGATAGAAACAACCTCCTGTCATTCTCAAGGCAGCGTAATTCTCAAACCCCGAACCTTGCACATACAAGATCCTCAAGCTCCGGGTACACACTTTTTTATTTTCATCCACGGTAGGATAGTTACTAGTGGGAGAGAAAATCGATTGAAGTCATGTTAGGTCATGCGAGAAAGATCGAGAAAGAGAGATTAAAAAAAAATGGTTGTGGGTAGAGAAGGAGAGAGAAAATCGGTGCTAGGATAGTTACCAGTGGGAGAGAAAATAGAGAATTTTTGCCAAGTCGTGTGAGAGAGATCGAGGGAGAAAGAAAATCAGGTGCTGGGAGATAGTTATCAGAGGGAGAGAAAATCATGATAATTTTTTCTAGGTCGTACAAAAGGGAGAAAAAATAGTGTGTTCAGACTTATTTTATAAAGAGAGAAAATCGAAAGAAGTAATGCTAGGTTATACGAGAGAGATCGGAGAAGAGAGACATTCGAGAAAGGCGTCGGGGGTAGAGAAGGAGAGAAAATTTGGTGTTAGGATAGTAGTTAGTGTTTGGAGAGAAAATTGGGGCTGGGATAGTTATTATTGAGAAAATCAAGAGTAATGCTAGGTCGTGCAAGAGAGATCGAGCGAAGAGCGATTCAAGAGGGGGTAGGGGACAGAGGAGAGTAAATAGGGGGTTGTAATAAATATTACACTGAGAAAATTGGGAGAACTTTTACTAGGTCATGCGAGAGAGATCGAGGAAGAGAGAAAATCGGCTAATAGGATAGTTATTAGTTGAGAAAAAATGGGGAGAACTTTTGCTAGGTCGTGCAATAGGGGGAGAAAATCGGGGGCCAGGATAGTTTTTAGTGGGAGAGAAAATCAGGAGAAGTCATGCTAAGTCATGGGAGAATGACCGAGAGAAGAAAGAGATTCGAGAAAGGGGTCGGTGGTAGAGGAGAGAGATCGAGGTTGTGATAGTTATTAGTTGGAAAAAAAATCAAGAGAATTTTTGCTAGGTCGTGAGAAGGAGAGAAAATCAGGGGTTGAGACAATAATTAGTGGGAGAGAAAATAGAGAGAAGTCATGCTATGTTGTACAAGAAAGATCGAGAGAAGAGACATTCGAGAAAGGGGTTGGTGATAGAGAACGAGAGAGAATCGGGTGCTACGATAGTTATTACTGCAAGAGAAAATAGACAGAATTTTTGCCAGGTCATGCAAAGGAGAGAAAATCTATGGCTGGCATAGTTATTAGTGGAAAAAAATCGATAGAAGACATGCTAGGTCGTGCAAGAGAAATCGAGAGAAGAGAGAAGGATTTGAGAAAGGGGCAAGGGTAGAGGAGAGAAAATAAGGGGCTGGGAGTGTTATTAGTGAGAGATAAAATCAGGAGAATTTTTGCTATGTCGTGTCAGAGAGATAAAGGGAGATAGAAATCGGGTGCTAGGATAGTTAGTAGTGGGAGAGAAAAACATGAGAATTTTTGCTAGGTCGTGCGAGAGAGGGAGAGAATCGAGAGCTAGGATAGTTATTAGTGGGAGAGAAAATTGGGAGAAGTCATGGTAGGTTTAGGGTTTAGGGTTTAGGGTTTAGGGTTTAGGGTTTAGGGTTTAGGACAGAAAAATGGGAGAATTTTTGCTAGGTCATGTGGGAGAGATCGAGCGAGAAAATTGGGTGCTAGGATAGTTATTAGTGGGGGACAAACTTGGGAGAATTTTTGCTAGGTTGTGCGAGAGGGAGAGAGAATCGGGAGAAGTCATCCTAAGGCATGCATGAGAAATCAAGAGGAGAGATATTCATAGATAGGGTTCAAAACAAAGGAGAGAAATCAAGGCTGAGATAGTTACTAGAGGAAGACACAATCATGAGAACTTTTGCTTGGTCATGTGAGAGATTAAGGAGAAAGAAAATCGAGTGCTAAGATAGTTATTAGTGGGAGAAAAAATCGGGAGAATTTTCGCAAAGTCGTGCCAAAGGGAGAGAAAATCAAGGGTTGGGATAGTTATTAGTAGGATAAAAAATTGCGAGAAGTCATTCTACATCGTTGATCAACCACGACCTAGTGGTCAGGCGATTGAAACAGCCTCTTGACATTCTCGGGGCAGCGTAATTCTCAGGCCCCGAACCTTGCACATACAAGATCCTCATGCTCCGAGTATGCACTTTTTATTTTCATCCATGGTAGGATAGTTACTAGTGGGACAGAAAATCGATTAAAGTTATGTTAGGTCATGCGAGAGAGATCGAGAAAGAGATTCAAAGAAAGGGGTTGGCGGTAGAGAAGGAGAGAGAAAATCGAGGCTAGGATAGTTATCAGTGGGAGAGAAAATAGTGATATTTTTTTCTAAGTCGCACAAAAGGGAGAGAAAATAGTGTGTTGAGACATAAATTTTTAAGGAGAATAAATCGAGAAAAGTAATGCTAAGTTATAAGAGAGAGATCAGAGAAGAGAGACATTCGAGAAAGGGGTCGGGGGTAGAGAAGGAGAGAGAAAATTGGGTGCTAGGATAGTAATTAGTGTTTGGAGAGAAAATCGGGGCTGGGATAGTAATTACTGAGAAAATCGAGAGTAATGCTAGGTTGTGCAAGAGAGATCGAGCGCAGAAATATTCGAAAGGGGGTAAGGGGTAGGGGGTCGAGAAGGACCGAGTAAATCGGGGGTTGTAATAAATATTAATGGGAGAGAAAATCGGGAGCGTTTTGGCCAAGTCGTGCGACAGATCGAGGTAGAGAGAAAATCGGCTAATAGGATAGTTATTAGTGGAGAGAAAATCGGGATAACTTTTGCTCTGTCGTGCAACAAGGAGAGAGAAAATTGGGGGCCGGGATAGTTTTTAGTGAGAGAGAAAATCAAGAGAAGTCATGCTAGGTCGTGGGAGAATGACCGAGAGAAAAAAGAGATTTGAGAAAGGGGTCGGTGGTAGAGGAGACAGATAGAGGTTATGATAGTTAATAGTTAGAGAAAAAATCAAGAGAATTTTTGCTAGGCCGTGAGAGAGGGAGAGAAAATCGGGGGTTGAGACAATAATTAGTGGGAGAAAATAGAGAGAAGTCATGCTAGGTTGTACAAGAAAGATCGGCAAAAGAGAGACATTCGAGAAAGGAGAATCGGGTGCTACGATAGTTATTACTGCGAGAGAAAATAGACAAAATTTTTGCTAGGTCATGCGAAGGAGAGAAAATCCAGGGTTGGGATAGTTATTAGTGGGAAAAAAAAAATCGATAGAAGACATGCTAGGTCGTGCAAGAGAAATCAAGAGAAGAGAGAAGGATTTGAGAAAGGGGTAAAGGGTAGAGAATGAGAAAATTAGGGGTTGGGAGTGTTATTAGTGGGAGATAAAATCGGGAGAATTTTTGTTGTGTCGTGTGAAAGAGATAGAGGGAGAGAAAATCGGGTGCTGGGATAGTTATTAGTGGGAGAGAAAAATAGGTGAATTTTTGTTAGGTCGTGCGAGAGGGAGAGAATCGAGGGCTAGGATAGTTATTAGCGGGAGAGAAAATTGGGAGAAGTCACGGTAGTTTTAGGGTTTAGGGTTGAGGAGAGAAAAATTAGAGGATTTTTGCTAGGTCATGTGAGAGTGATCGAGCGAGAGAAAATGGATGCTAGGATAGTTATTAGTGGGGGACAAACTTGGGAGAATTTTTGCTAGGTTGTGCGAGAGGGAGAGAGAATCGGGAGAAGTCATCCTAAGGCATGCATGAGAAATCGAGAGGAGAGATATTCATAATAGGGTTGGGGGCAAAGGAGAGAGAAATCGAGGCTGAGATAGTTCTTAGTAGAAGAGAAAATCATGATAATTTTTGCTTGGTCGTGTAAGAGATTGAGGGAGAGAAAATCGAGTGCTAGGATAGTTATTAGTGGGAGAAAAAATCGCAAGAATTTTTTCAAAGTTGTGATAGAGGGAGAGAAAATCGACGGTTGGGATAGTTATTAGTAGGATAGAAAATTGGGAGAAGTCATGCTACACCGATGATCATCCACGACCTAGTGGTCAGGCGATTGAAACAACATCTTGACATTCTCGGGGCAGCGTAATTCTCAAACCCCGAACTTTGCACTTACAAGATCCTAATGCTCTGGTTACGCACTTTTTATTTTCATCCATGGTAGGATAGTTTTTAGTGGGAGAGAAAATCGACTGAAGTCATGTCAGGTCATGCGAGAGAGATAAAGAAAGAGATTTAAAAAAAGGGGTTGGGGATAGAGAAGGAGAGAGAAAATCGGGGCTAGGAGATAGTTATCAATGGGAGAGAAAATAGAGAATTTTTGCCAAGTCGTGTGAGAGAGATCATGAGAGAAAGAAAATCAGGTGCAGGAAGATAGTTATCAGAGGGAGAGAAAATCATGAGAATTTTTTCCAAGTCATATAAAAGGGAGAGAAAATAGTGTGTTGAGACATATTTTAGAGGAATAATAAATCAAGAGAAGTAATGCTAGGTTATACGAGAGAGATCGGAGAAGAGAGACATTCGAGAAAGGGGTAAAGGGTAGAGAATGAGAGAAAATTTGGTACTAGAACAGTAATTAGTGTTTGGAGAGAAAATCGGAGCTGGGATAGTTATTAGTGAGAAAATCGAGAGTGATGCTAGGTCGTGCAAGAGAGATCGAGCGAAGAGAGAGATTCGAGAGGGGGTAGGGGATAGGGGGTAGAGGAGCAAGTAAATCGGGGATTGTCATAAATATTAATGGGAGACAAAATCGAGAGAGTTTTTGCTAGGTTGTGCGAGAGAGACTGAGGGAGAGAGAAAATCAGCTAATAGGATAGTTATCAGTGGAGAGAAAATCGTGAGAACTTTTTTTAAGTCGTGCGACAGAGGGAGAGGAAATCAGGAGAAGTCATGCTAGGTCGTGGGAGAATGACTGAGAGAAGAAAGATTCGAGAAAGGGGTCGCGGGTAGAGGAGAGAGATCGAGGTTGTGATAGTTATTAGTTGGAGAGAAAATCAGGAGAATTTTTGTTGTCATGCGAGAGGGGGAGAAAATCGGGGGCTAGGATAGATATTAGTGGGAGGTGATGTGAGAGAAATTAAGAGGAGATATTCAAAAATGGGGTTGTGACAGGAAAGTAGAGAGAAATCAAGGGTTGGGATAATTATTAGTGGGAAAGAAAATTGAGAAAATTTTTGCTAGATCGTGCGAGAGATAATAAGGGAGATAGAAAATCGGGTGCTGTGATAGTTATTAGTGAGGGAGAAAATCGAGAGAAATTTACTATGTCCTGCGAGAGGGAGAGAAAATCGGAGGAGGTCATGCTAGGTCGTGCCAGAGAGACCGAGAGAAGGGAGATTTGAGAAAGGGGCTAGGGGTAGAGGAAAGAAAATCGTAGTGACAGAAAATTGGAAAAAATCATGCAAGAGAGATCAAGAGAAGAAAGATTCAAAAAATGGGTCAGGGGTAGAGAAGGAGAGAAAATCAAGGGCTAAGATAGTTATTAATGGGTGAGGAAATCAGGAAAATTTTTGCTAAGTCGTGAGAGAGTGATCAAGGGAGAGAAAATCGGGTCTTGGGATAGTTATTTGTGGGAGAGAAAATCAAGAGAATTTTTGCTATGTTGTATCAAAGGGAGTGAAAATCGGGTGTTGGGACAATTATTAGTGGGAGAGAAAATCAAGAGAAGTCATGCTACATCGTTTGATCATCCACGATCTACTAGTCAGCTGATCAAAACAGCCTCTCAACATTCATGGTGTAATGCAACATAGTTTAGGCGCCTAATGCTCCGGGTACGCACTTTTTGTTTCATCCACGGCTAATATAGTTATTAGTGGGAGAGAGGTTCGATTGAAGTCATGTTCAATCATGTGAGAAAGAACAAAAGAGGAGAGATTCAAAAAAGGTGTTGGGGTAGAGGAGAGAGACAATTGGGGCTAGGATAGTTATTAGTGGGAGAGAAAATAAAGAGAATTTTTGCCGGGTCATGCGAGAGATCGAGGGAGAGAGAAAATCGAGTGCCATAATAGTTATCAATGGGAAAGAAAATCGTGTTGAGACATCTTTTAAAGGGAGAGAACATTGATAGAATTTTTGCTATTTTGTGCGAAAGGGAGAGAAAATGGGGGGTTGGGATAGTTAGTAGTGGGATAGAAAATCGGGAGAAGTCATGCTACATCGTGTGATCATCCACAACCTAGTTGACAAACAATCGAAACTTCCTCTAGACATTCTCAAGGTAAGATTGCGTAGTTCTCAGCCCCCCGACCTTGCACATGCGAGAGCCTCGTGCACTGGGTACACCCTTTTTATTTCATCCATGTCTAGGATAATTATTAGTGGGAGAGAAAAAGAAAAGAAGTCATGTTAAGTAATGCGAAAGAGATTGAGAGAAAAGAAAGATACGAGAAAGGGGTTGGGGGAAGAGGAGAGAGAAAATCGGGGTTGGGATAGTTATTAGTGGGAGAGAAAATCGAGAGTTTTTGCCAAGTCGTGGGAGAGAGATCGAACGAGAGAGAAAATCGGATGCTGGGATAATTATTAATGGGAGAGAAAATCAAGAGAATTTTTGCTAGGTTGTACGAGAGGGATAGAAAATCGGATGCTGGAATAGTTATTAGTGGGAGAGAAAATCGAGAGAAATCATTCTAGGTCGTGCGAGAGAGAGAGAGAGAGGGTTGTGGATAGAGAAGAAGAGAGAAAATCAGAAGAATTTTTGCAAGGTTATGCGAGAGAGATATAAAGGGAGAGGCAAAATCAGGTGCTAGGATAGTTATTATAGGAGAGATAATCGGGAGAATTTTTGCTAGGTCGTTCGAGGGAGGGAGAGAAAATCGGGAGGTAGAGGAGAGAGATAATCGAGGATGGGATAGTTATTAGTGGGAGAGAAAATCGAAAGAAGTCATATTAGGTCATACGAGAGATCGAGAGGAGAGAGATTTGTGAAAGGGGTTAGGGTACAGAAGGAGAGAAAATTGAGGGCTGAAGTAGTTATTTGTGGGAGAGAAAATCGAGATTTTTTTCCAGGTAATGCGAGAGAGATCGAGGGAGAGAAAATCGAGGGATGGGAGAGTTAGTAGGAGAGATTTTTTGCTATGTCGTGCAAAAGAGGAGAGAATCGTGGGTTGGGACAGTTATTAGTGGGAGAGAAAATCGGGAGAAGTCATGGTATATCGTAAGGAGAAGAGACACATTCGAGAAAGAGGTCGGGGGTAGAGAAGGAGATAGAAAATCGGGTGTTGGGATAGTTAATAGTGGGAGAGAAAATCGGGAGAATTTTTGCTAGGTTGTGCGAGAGGGAGAGAAAATTGGGAGAAGTAATGTTAGGTGCACCGTGCAAGAGAGATCGAGAGAAGAGAGAGATCCGAGAAAAGGATTGGGGGTAAAGGAGGGAGAAATGGGGGGCAAGGATGGTTATTAGTGGGAGAGAAAATCGAGAGAATTTTTCTCAGGTCGTGCAAGATAGATCAAGGGAGAGAGAAAATTGGGTGTTGGGATAGTTCTTAGTGGGAGAGAAAATCAGGAGAATTTTTGCAAGTTCGTGAGAGGAAGAGAAAATAGGGCATTGGGATAGTTATTCGTGGGAGAAAAAATCAAGAGAAGTCATGCTACATCATGCGATCATCCACAACTTGATGGGCAAGCGATCAAAACAGCCTCCCAGCATTCTCGACGTAAGGCTACGTAGTTCTCACCCCCAGACTTTCTACATACGAGAGCCTCGTGCACCGGGTATGCCCTTTTTATTTCATCCACGGCCTGACCGACAAATGAAGGAAGTGAATCATAGCTTGGGTAATCTGTTGAGATGTTTGGTTCGAGATTATGAGAAGACGTGGCCTTCCATCCTCAACATTGTTGAACTTTAATATCATAGTTCAATGAACTGGACAATAGATCGTACTGCTTTCGAGATATTGCTTGGAGTTCAGACAAAGTGACCAATTGATTTTATTACACAATTGCCCTTAAGCTAGAGTTAGCATTTTGGCCCACGAGTTCTTGCGCCATATCAGTGACGTGCATGCGATAGTCGACGACACATTGCTTTGAACAAAGATGTGTATAAAGCTTCAGCTGATTGTTATCGACGTAATGTGGAGTTCAAATCAAAAGACATAATCAATGATTATTGTTAACAATGAGAGGTTCCAATGAGGTTCCAAACTCCACCCAAGGAAGATGGGGGCAAAAACGAGTAGAAACTAATGCTTATGTGCTGATCTTTAGATTTACGTTGGGCATCATTCGAATGACGGAGAATCCAAACAAATGTTGTGATTGCCCAAATTCAAGCCACACCATTGATGTTTTTGAAGAGGAGTTGGTTGACACTAACAAGAATACACATCATGGCACAAGTTACCATGCATTTCTTGTCAAACAGATGCGCACGACAGTACTTTGATCCATGCTGATGATTACAAACAGTACCTTGTCGCAAACTTTAGGCACATATCAGGTTCCAAAATTATTTTTCAACGAAATAGTGCAACTACATGGGCTACCAAATAGCATTGACTAATAATAGCATTGTCTCTGATTGAGATGTCAAGTTCATGAGCTACTTTTGGAAGACACAGGCTGAAAACAAATACAAAGTTGAAGTTTTCAACCGCATTCCATCCATAGAATGACGAACAGACAAAGGTTGTGAATCGAAGTTTTATTAATTTGTTAAGATGTTTGTTTTGAGAATATGAGAAGTGGCATGTCACCCTCCACATTGCTGAATTTACTTATAAAAGTTCACTGAACCGGACTGCTTCTGTGACATTGCCTGGAGTTTACACAAAGCGATCTATTGATCTTGTTCCATACCACACCAAGCTAGAGTTCCGCCTTAAGGCTGACGAGTTCTAGCGTCAAATCACTTATGTGCATGCTGACATTCAATGACTCATCTCTCTGAACAATGATGTGTATAAAGCTTCATCAGATTGTCATCGACGTTCTGTGGCGTTCAAACCAGGAGAAATGGTGATGACTACCGTCAAAACTGAGAAGTTCCAAGCAGGTTTCAAACTCCATCCAAGGAAGATGAGTCCCCAAAAGGTGCTGAAACGAGTAGGACCCAATGCTTATGTGCTCAAGTTGCTAGAGATATATATGACCATAAGCAATGTTTTCAACATGGCTGATCTTCATCTCTATGTTGTGTATCATTCCGATGACACATATTAGGAACAGATGTTGTGATTGCCCCAAATCAAACCACTCATTGTTGATGTTATTGAAGAGGTCTTGGATGACACCTAAAAGACTACAGGTCCCTATCCGATTGAGTTTTTTGGTTTATTCTGATCTCAAAATTGAGATCGATAAAAGGGTTTGTTTTGATTCCTTATTTACAGATCAGGTCCATTATTCCGATTGAGTTTATGGACAGAAATGTTTCAGTCTATTTTTCTTGATGTGATCAGTCCCTAGATTCTTATTTACAGATCAGGTCCATAAACTCTAAAATTCTGATATTAATTAGTCTGTTGTCTTTCTTAATCTCTGTCCATGATTGCTGAATCTGTAATCTAGTTACTGTGGTGCTTTGATTTTCTGTTCTCACTTCTCAGATATAGTATCCTGCATAATTGGGGCTAGGTTGATTATTAAACCCTAGTTCTACATTAATGCAGTATGTCTCATAACAAATGATCACTCAATTTTTTTATTTTATTTTTTGAGAGAGAGAGAGAGAGAAGAGGGTGGGGGGATCATTCAAGATCCTTAACAGGAAAGTGTAGCTGGAGAAGGCAACACATTCTTCAACATCTCTTCAAGAGAGACAGCTTGAGTCCCTGACAAACTGAGACTACTGCAACTTGTAAATAAAAAGGATAAGGAAGCCAGAAATCTAGCGCCTACTCAAAGAACACCACAAAGGATAGATTTTCACATGACCAGAAGAGAAGGAAGGACATATTCTAACATGAGAAGAGTATCCACTTCGGACAAAGATGGCTAGGTAGCAAGGTTCAAAGCTGAAATTGTGTTTGATATTACTGAAATATTTTGATTTTGGCAGAAAGTGAAATCGGGGAGAAATCCAAAATTCCTAACTTTACTAGGCAGATAAGCCAAGAGTTCTATGTGTATGTTCAATAAAGTCCCACCAAAGCTTAACAGCGAAATCATGTAAAGATGACCAACTATAAACAGAGCACAGTCAAAAAAGTTTTAAGCAAAAATAAGTCCATGAAAGAAAGGGGGGGTGAAGTAAGTCATTGATCATGAATGGCCAATAATGTATTAACATATTAATTATGTTCACTGGAAGCAAAGATTTTCCTTTCTTACTCATGGAATAATCCGTGAATATCCAAGTCATTTTGCCGCAGTTTTGGGCCTGTAATATACCAACCAACAACGTGCTCCTTGGCTGAAAAACATATTCGTGATTTTGGTTATACAATGAACAAGCCAGCAGGTTCTCTTTATAAGATGGGATAAAGAGCTATCATATAGACAACAGATCAGACAAGGATACCATTTATTCTCTTGAATCTAGAAAACATTGCTTCATGGTAGTTGTGGTCAAGAAACCAGATGGTTGGGTCCTTATCATCTTCTTCAAAGGGCACTGCAAATTTGAGATTTAAACATTCAGAACGAATAATTATTAAACCTCATCATACAAAACTGTAACTTTGCAGAAGCAAAGGCCGATGAGAAGAAAGAAGGAAGTAAATTTCAATTATTGTGCAGCTGTGCCTGCCACAACTTTTATTGACTGGATACAACCATCTCAGGTAGCAATGACTTTGACATTCATCCACAAGAAAACATGCAAAAAAAAAAATATCATTCAGCATCAAATAACTTTACTAGGAAGGTATAAGTATCTAGTCAAGCATGTCTAGAGAGGTATCTCCAAACAAGCAGCCTTAGGTGCATATCTATTAGTTGGTCCACATCTTTCATGGACAAGTCGCCCAAATTAATCGATGTTGCACAATTTAAAAGTAAATTTTGGTCAACATTTAGACTGCTGATGATACGAAGAGAAAAGGCTCAATATAGAGTGGGCTGCACGGTTGAATTCCAATCCACATGATATCCTTTATATAGAACTGTTAAAATTTTCATATCAACCCTCTCCAATTTCAATACATGGGGATAAAAATCCACTAAATGGTGAAATATAGAGTTGAGATGGGACATGAAGACAATCCAATGGGGCTCTATCTATCTAACTGTTTGGTATACCACATTCGCCCACCAATGGTAGGAACAGAATGCTAGTCAAGAGATATCTCTCCAAATATATGCTCGTGTAGGTAAACCACACCGTAACACAAACAGAAGACACTGCATACAGTATCGAACTAGAATAATTTGTGAATGACTGTCTGTTATAAAAATCATTTCAAAACACATTGAAAAAAAAGGGCCACTCATTAGGATACACTAACAAATTTCAAAGACCATAAAAATTCCCCCAAAGAATAGGATCCCTCTATCACCACAAAAAAAATAATAATAATGAGAACATACTGAAACAATGATCACAATCTGCCAATCTACACAAAACCATGGAGATATGGAGCAAAATAAATTCATCTTTTCAATTAACAAATAGAAATTTTCTTATAAAAAGATATACTACCTAATAATATAGGCTATGCATTGTCAGTATCTGATGGAAAGGAGATAAATGCCATGATCATTAGCAACATAATAGCCCTTCACATGATGTAGAAAGAGCCCTTGAAATGGAGGCAAGTATGAGTTTCAAAACCCATAAGAGTCTTCTGCCCCAAAAGTTTTTGCTGCAACAGCTCGTGAAGTCTAGTCATTTTTACAGACAATACGAACTTAAAGTAAGGCGATAAACAATTCTACAGGTAAATGGCCCAAGGGATACCAATTAAGATCTAGGCTTTAACTTTCATCTCGGAAATACACGATCCACGATTATGGTATAAACTCCACCTTATCATATCCATGGTTTGATTATTTTCCATCTAATAAAATGATATCCAGCATCAGCAAAATTGTACATAAAATAGTACAATTGAAGATGAACAAATCTCCTAAGAACTTTACCAACCATGCTTGCATCTTTCAGGGTTATCTCCCGGGGCCCATATGCTAAAAGGAATAAGTAACTGTGCCGCATAACTTACACTAACGCAGTTCTATCTCTACAGCCATAAATTTGTGGTTTGCAATCCTTCTTCTAAGGCCATTAGATTGACTATCATACCAGCACAGCCATTTACCCAACTAATTTTGGTTTGATCCCGTGTAGCCTATAATGGACATTATTGTTTAGGAGGTCGCATACTGCATTCCCGGTGCCATATTAAAAGCTCTACCAGAAATTCCAAACTTCTTTAGGTGTACTTTCAGCTAAACCCACAGCTATTTCACAAAGTGGGTCAAAGACGGTAGAGGGTAAATCCAAAACGCCACCCTCCTAGTGTACTAGCCTAACAAAGAACCATGAAAGAGACCCATTCCCTTGGTAACATATCAGAACACGGAAGAAAAAAGAAAAAAAAAAAACTATATATTAAGGTTAAATGGCCAAAGTTTGACTTGTAACACTATCTTTATAGGGAGAAGACCAGCGTTAGCTTCCTAAAATACTTATGGACTAAACCCTAATTTTCTATTTCAAGATCTCTTGAGAGTCGTATTCACGATTCTACTCCATCACCGAGGCGAGGCAAAACGAATGCACTATTTTCTTAATAGTGTCAAAAACCTTAAACCCTAATTCTCTCGTTCAAATCCATATTTGAAGAAAATTCTCAAATACAGCGTTCCATAGTTGTATTTGAACATTTTTCAGGTTTAGTTTTTTAAAAAGAAAAGAAACAATAAGAAGAGAAATCTTTCATGATGAAGGACGAGGTTAGAGAACTGAACCTGCTTAGCTGTTGGTGACATCAACAGTTCCTTTCAAGGTGCTCCCGAGCAGGACATCAATAACTCGCTTCCGAGTATCCCTAGCGACTCTTTCGTAATTATAGACTTTACTGAGAAGAACGAGAGGGTGAACTATAACCTTCTCAATCGGCCTCGCCGAGATCCGCTGTGTCTTGAAAACATCCATCAATGTGTTCTTCCGCAAGCTCACTCTTTCCAGCAACTCTCTCAAGTCGGTATGACTGCGCAACTTAAAATGATTTGCAGAGTTCTTTAAACTATCGATCGCCGGAAGGACGAGAATTGAGAACCCTTGAAATCGCTAAAACGGACGGAAACCGACTGAGGCCGGAGCTTTCTCAGTTTTTCTTCTCCTTTTACCTTCCAGTCTCAATTTCGCTTTCTTACCCTTTCCTACATATTTATTTACGCGTTTACAAAACGCGTTCAGCCGTTCCCAAATGTTACCGTTTAAAGCGCGTTCATCCGGCTTTAAAACGGCAAATGAATAACCTATTCGTTTTAAACACGTGTGCTTTTTTTTATTTGAAAGTTAAATTTAAATTTCGAAATTCAGGGACAAAATCCCTCCAAAAGAGCTTGGAGCTTGCGGCTTGCGATTTGCGATTTGCGATTTGCGATTTGCGATTTGCGATGTGCGAGTTAGAATCACGCTTCAAGGTATATAATCGGAAATGAGCAGGGTTTTTATGGAATTTTACCCAATGGACATTTTTTTGTTGTCATCATATTATGGTTTGAGGAATCGAATCAGATCGGTATTGATTTTGACTGATCGATTCGGATAAAGGGTCAAATGGTAAAAAATATATATATATATATATTTAAACGTAAAACCAGGGCTATTTTTTACTGATACTGAATCAATGGCTCTCAAACCTTGCATCAGATTTGAATTTGTTTAGATTAGCCACGTGTTATTTTCTATAGGGGTGTTAGCTGGCCAATCCCATTCGTTTAGGATCAGGCTTAAATAATCTCCGCCAATTTAAGGCTTTGCACATTTAATAATTTAATTAATCAGGCCTTGTAGATTAGGCATGGATATGTTTATATTTGATCGGTTGACTATCGGTCCCTAACCAGGAAACATGCCACAAAACAAGTTAAGCGAGTTATAACTAGTCTTAAAACAGAATAATTGGACTATAAACAAGTTGCAAACATGCCACAAAATGAGTTGTTTGAGGCTTTAAGCTATAAATGGCTAATCATGATTCATGATATAAATTGTTTAGTCTCGATTGATTATCAACATCGATCGGTCCGTCGGACACCAATTAGACTACAATCAAGCACCATCAACTCCTAGACAACAATAAATCTAGGGTTTGACACTGGACCATTTACAACCAATCAATCTGATTATGATCTTTAACCAGTCAATTCCAATCAAACCTATCGGGGTGGGCCAACTTTTGTCAACCATAATTTGCGTCAAAATCGTTTGCGGTGAGGCGGTGAAGTGAAGTGAACATCCAATGGTTGGGGTGCATGGTCGAGCCCTCCTAGTCGTTGGATGCTCATTGCACCTCACCGCTCGTTGCAGACAATTTGAATTCCCTTCATTTTTTGTAGTTATGTTAACAGATCCCACAAAACATACAAATTTGGTGCACTAAAGATTCCATTTCTTGTTTCTTGATCCTAGTTGCCAATGTTGATGAGAATTGTACCGTTCCATTCTATACATGTACAACCTTCACTCCATAATGAGCTAGGTTGAACCAAGCACAATATGGAATTTTTGGATTGTCACTTTGTGAGGGAGAAGTCCATTTTGATGGGTCTTGTGGATTTTTTTTCACAATGAAAAGACAGCACGAACTCAATAGTAGCTTTACTAGCGAGAGGTATGCATCCAAAAGGGTCTCTTCACATTAGTAGCTCAAGCCCATTCTCAGGCTCATTTTGTTGGTCATTCTTTTGAGGCAAGGTTCTCAAAATCAAAAAGATTTTCTCCTACGCAAATACAGCACCCTGGTGTGAAGGCCTCTTTTCACCTGGGTATCAGTTCTCTCTCTATGGAATTCATTTGATAACATCTCATAATTTGTAAGGGTGTCAATCGATCGGGCTCAATCAAGCATCACCATTATTTCCCCTTGCACAATGATTGCCCGAATAGGTAGTAGAACCATGGATACTTTTATAAAGGGTTGGTCGTCTTGAGTTTTGATCGAGCTAAATGGGTTGAGGCATTTATCTATAAATGTGTTATAAATCAACTGGACTAAGTAAATAGGCTCTGAACAAGTTCTAAATATTGAAGATTAAGTTAGGCTCTCAATTGTAGCATGTTTATCATAAGTTTGAGCTCTTAACCATGCTAACAAATATAACTTATTCATATGAGAGAATCAATGTATCATTTACAAAACCAAAACCGGAGTTATAACAACACAATGGTGCACGCAAGCAATGGTTGAGACTACCATGTTGTTTTCAGATGGATTGGGATAATCCACGTGTCGTGCCATCATCGTTCTCTGGGCACCATATGGGCAATGCCGTCTATGGAGAGGATCCCAATTGGAGGAGGATTGCTACTCATACGGTATCCGCATTCCTACGCATTCAGTCTTGGGTTTTAGAGGATAGGAGCGTCTTTCCACTATCCTCCTTAAACCAAGGGTTGTGTTTAGACGTAGAAACATGGAAGAGTAGCACTCTTTCTCCTGTTTTTGTATGAAAATTATAACTAACTATTACAAAGATTATTTAAAGCTTATTCACACAAATTGATGGCTTAATAAATTTTCTCTTAAATGTTTTTATAAAGGTAATAATGAAATAAGTCGGTGTAGGAAACTTAGATCAATAGTTTGGGGCCTTGGGTTGTGCTCTTCTAGACCATCGATTGTTTGTCTCATTCGACAGTATTTGTTGATGCTTTGATCTTTAAATTCGCAATCATACTTTTTTGCCTTTTTAGGATCTAATGAGCGTAAATATTATCATTTCATATGTATACTCCAAAACATGGATGATAATGAGTATTGATACATTTTGATAATGACATAATGACATGTGATTACAAGATCTGTTTCACATTGGTAGAGTTGAGCCAATGAAAAAGTCTATATAAGCATCAATAGGGGTGAGATTTCCACCTTTCATGAGGGGCAGACCTGTCATTTTGCCTTCATGCGTTTGGGCACAAGGGCCACACTATATTTCTGGCTTATTTCTCCCTATAAAAATATACAAAAAGGGGAGGGGGCGAAAAGAAAACTATATGGTTGCGTGCTCTGCATCCAGACACAATCTCCCGTGAAATAAATATTCCGCCCCTTTTCAAAATGAAAAACCACTATGTGGATACCCTTATGCTTTCCCTCATTGGCCACTTTGCTAATACAGGGTCATAACACACACACACAAAAATCCATATAGCTCATACTGCTGACTGAATTCAACAATTAAATTTGATGTAGCTTACATAGAGGATTCAATATTTATTCAACAGTAAGGGTACTCTACCAAAAAAATACACATAAAGAATACATTCCTAATGCTTAAATTGGTTTAACATCCATCCAATCTACTGTTTCATTGGGGAAAATTTGTAATGACCATGTTGAAACCTTCATTCTATCAAAAAAAAAAAAAACGATAACCAACCGAGCAACTCTCAGTTGTCCATTACATAGTTTCAACTTTCAAGTATTGATATTGAATCGACCTTACTAGTTGTATCGTATTAATATTGGTTGAGATCGATATCAATACCTGACCAATTTGAATTGGTTACCCTTTATTTAAACACAATAAAAAAAAAAAAAAAAAAGTTACTTCTTTTGAAAAAATAAGGGCAAAAATGACTGATAGATATCAATCCAATCGATCCGGATTGATATTGGATCATTATAACTAAATCCATTGTTCATTGTATATCCATTAATCTTTGTCTAATTGAACTCAAGCTCGGCTATCGTAAATACTTTCGGAGAAGTCCAATTTCTTTTGCCAAAGGTGGTGAAGTTATTATGGGCCAGCACCCTCAAAACTTGCATGAACCCATATATACTCAGACATATTTTCGTAGCCAAAAATGTCAATACTTTCTTCTCATGGAAATAATAATATAATTTCCTTAATTTTTTGCCACAATACAAATTTAGTGAAGAAAAACTTAATAACAAACGGGACCACTATCCATAGCCAAAGGAATTAATGCATATCACTATCCGTGGTAAAAGATAATAACTTCTTCAACTTTTGTTTTCTGAATCATGCTGAGGTATTGGATTCACTAAATACTTCAATTCTTATCAGATATGTGTTGTTCGGCTTATATCTAAGTGAGAGATGAAACTAGGGGTGAATCCAACCAATATGGGCCGATTTGGATTAGTATCAATTGATATTGATTACTAAATCCTCGTCATAGATATAATTAAGTACAATAAAGATTATCAATGAAGGAAAAACTATGTGACGATGAATATTTTTTCCGTGATAACAATGGCCACCAAAAAACAAAACTTACCATGAAAAAAAAAAAAAAAAACCCTTTCACTAAAATAACAATGGTACCTTCATGGACAACCACTTTCAAAAAAATCATGCAATCATTTGCTAAGAGCATATGAGACACTTGAGGACCCACCTAACTAATACTTACACAAGAAATATGGCTGTATGAACAATGTTTCATGGCACAAAATGAGTAATTGAATGTGGGCAATATTTCCCCATTGACTTTGATTTGAAATTCGACTGTAGATACAGTGCATGACCCTAAGACCTGGTCCAAGAGAAATTCATCTTTAAGTAAAACCAACTCAAAAAATTACCTGATCTCAATCAAGACTCAAGAGCGAATTTCTCACAAAGTTCCATAAACAGAATATGTATGTGTGTGTATGAGACAGAGAGAGAGAGAGGAGATGGTACAAATGTGATGAAAAACATCATGAAAAGCACCACAAATAATACCTGTCCATGCACAACAGTAGCCAAACCAGTTACCAAAGGTTCCGCCTTTATCACAACATCTGCAAGATATTCCATCTGTAAAATAATGATGAGAGAAAAAAAATGCAGGAAATATTTGGAAAGACAACATGTGGGGGCATATATTGTATTGGGTGAAGTGTATTAGGTGGGCCCAATTAGCTTATCTGGTTGGGCCCACGTAATTCTACCATGTAGTAGCATGATGTAGCTGTTCTACAGCAACATAGAAAGGGCAGCATCTAAATTAATCGGCCATGTATCAAATTCTGGACTCTAGTTCAATCAAACACTTTCTCATGTATGTCATTGCACCTATGTATTTTCAGCCATCTATGTTTCGGCATTCATCCTCCCATAGTCTTCCTTTAAACCTAAATTTTGAAGTTTTATTTTGTTACTTGGCCAATTCTAATTGGACTAAAACTTGAGCGATAGACAGGGGACCTTGGGGTCTTTTTACCTTTCTACAAAATTTGGCTCCATCTAAAATGCCACAGTAGATTTTTGGGCTGACGAGGCAAACTTATCTGGTTGGGCCATGAAGTGGTAATTTTCCCATATCATATATAATGGTATCATTTGCATCATAAAAACTAAATTAGGGTTCTTGAATTGATTACAGTCAACAACCCATTTCTTTATGAGTCTTGAGAGTTAAGATTACAGACACAAGGGAAGATCAGCCATGGTGATGGGTTCTAAGTCACCTAGACATTAGGGTTCAGAACACTAATAAAACCATAATCCCAGTGGACAAGTGGTGAATCCATTTTGGAAATAGAGAATATGACCTTGATCTGCCATGAGCTGCAGGAGCACGGTTATAGGTATTAGTAAAGCTGGATCACTAGATAGTTAGTATCAGAGAAAATATTGAGAAAGCAACTTAAATCTACTATATTTTGTTTCAAAAAGGCAAACAAAACCCTATTCATCGATCAATGAATGGATGGATCAAAGGAGGAACTGGGTCACCATTAGTATAATTTATTGGAATGCCAATACAGTATGAATTTGGTATATTTATTTTTTAATGAAATATCTTGTTTTGATCTAGAATTGGTATTGATATGGCTACATACAATATTGGTATTGGCATCGATTAGTCAATGGGGTTGATAGTCTTGTGGAAGGAAGTATTTATCTTATCATCGCTTGTTGGTCTTGTGGAAGCATTTTTTTGTCCTATGGGGATTTCGGCTGGGACTATGGTCACTATCATGGATCACCCTTTTTCGTAAAAAAAAAAAAAAAAGAAAGTATTGGCATTAACTAATACTAATACTAACAAAGTGAACTAAATCCATGCTTAGGAGCGGTGAGTTCAAAGTCAGTCGTAGTATTTGATATTTTTGCCCAAAGTGGTTGTGCTCAAAACTCAAACTTGGGTAGTGAATTTGAATTTGGTCCTAATCTTTGATATTTTTGCACAAAACATACATTAAAGAAATAGTTGGACTTGGTTCAAATGTTTAAGATAATGGGTGAAAAACTAAGGTTGTATTTGGTATGATTTCTTGGAATGCATTATCGACTCATAATGCAATTGCAAAAGTACCAACCACAACCTCAGACTAAATTTTAAACATACTTCCTGGTTTCTTATGCTTGTTTCAACTTACACTTTCACATATGGGATTGATAGTGGAGTTTTCTTCCAGCCATGATGGAGGAAAAATCCCCTACCATCTCATGCTATCATTTGTCCCATCTCCGTTTGATTGGATTAAAGAGGGGTGATTTCAACTTTAAATAATAAAGATGAAAATTAATGATGACATAAGAGTCCAATCACAAGGTCAAATCATCAATGATGAAGGGATTCTTCTTTCTCCATCCTTGAAAGAAAAACTTTCATTTACCAACACCCATCCATGTGTACATACTCAAAGATGATCTTGAGTTGATATTGGCCCATCCCAGATTAGGCCAGTCTTACATTTGTGGCCCAAAAACAGATAGACAATTGCCCATATCAAGTCCATCCAATGATTGAAACAATAATTCTCTCTCTCTCTCTCTCTCTCTCTCTAATCGGTGAGAATTGGGATGCGCAATGCCCTCTCTCTCTCTCTCTCTCTCTCTCTCTCTCTCTCTCTCTCTCTCTCTCTCTCTCTCTCTAATCGGTGAGAATTGGGATGCGCAATGCCCTGAAGGACAAGAAAGGACTCATGGCAACAGGTGCCCCTCTCGAAACCCAATTTCTGCCTCCACCCCCTTTTCAACCCTTCCGTTGTTTGGCTCTCAATCGGTACTCCGGCCCAACCTTTTAGCATCATCACTAATGCATAGACGATTTATCACCTTTGGAGATACACATTGAAGCTCTCCACCCATCATTGGAAACAGAAATTCTGCAAGTCACAAGGTGAGTGTGAATCATGTTCTTGTATGCTCTCGGGGTAGAAGGGCTTGCAAGGGAAGGGCACTGGACATATGATGTTGATTGGGTCACCGAAAATTATATTTCATTTTTGTTTGTGATCGTATTGGGACAAACTTAGGAGGAAGAGTGGAAAAAAAGTCAAGAAAATATAAGAACATGGATCAAAGTCCTCGTATGAGAATCATTCTCGTATGGTGTTTGATTTATACCTGGATTTCACTCAGAATAAAATCCAATTAAAAGAAAAGAGAGATTAAGTGGAGTCCAAGTGTAAATCGAACACCGTACGAAGATCATTCTCATACGACAACTTGATCCGCACTCAAAATATAAATGGTGAGGATGGTACTAATCAGGATAATTTTGTAAACTCAAATCTGAATTTGTATACTTTTACCAAATGAAAATTAGGATAGATAATAGGTTATGAAAAGAAATACTTGATAGTTTTCCCAAACTTAAATAGAGAAAGAGAATGCTAACCAAAAATTATAGTTTGCCAACGGATTTAGGGTTTAGGTTTAACACTAGGTTTTAAGGTTTTGAGTGTTTTGCTTTGAAGAAAAAAAAAATAAAACTGCAACATGCAACAACAGCAAGGGAGGGGAAAAAGAAGAAGAAGATGACGAAGATTGTGCTGCATGTGGCCTGCCCTTTAAAGATCACCAGATTTTTGCAAATCCCTCTCTCTCTCTCTAAACTAATTAGGCCGAAGATATTGATACCCATGGTTAGCAAAAGAGAGAAAAATAGAGAAAGAGAGCATGTGGTGGGCCATTCTTCTTACTGCACTGGATTTATAGTGGACAGCCCCATCTCTAAGCAAAATGAGGGTGTTTTCGTGAATTCACTTCCCACGGGTTTTTTAGTAATTACATATGGGAAAAAAAAGAAGCTTATCGACCAAGGAAACCCTAATTTCTCAAATATATATAGCTGGAGAGAATTGGAAAAGGATGCGAAAGCTCATACTTTCAGTCTTCAGGTTTCTCAGATATTTCGATTTCTTTAGTCTGTTTCTGTGTTTCGTTTGTTTTCCTTTTCTCCGTGGAGCAGGATCCTTAGTTGGAAGAGTGTTCTTCTTTATCTCTTTTGATCTTAAAGTGGCTTAGATGCATCTCCTCCTTCGTATTCCCTCCAGACGCAGAGGATAATGTTCTCCGAAACTTCTTTTTAAAAGTTTTCTCCACTCTCTAGAATTGATACCGATTTTCCAATACAGATTGCATCTTCGATGGCCTTCTCTTATCTTTGATGACCACCTCTTTACCGATCCTTTTTTTTTTTTTTTTTCTGTTTAGTATGATTTTGGGGTCCTATGATGGCATGAAATCTTTGAGACCTGATAATTAATTTGATGACAAATATAAGCATTTTCATCTGAGGACTCCCAACTTGGTTATCATCCTTCTGGTTTTTATTTATTTATTTATTTATTTTTTCTTCAGATTGGATCATATAGAATGATGAAGTATGCACTGGGCTCTGAGCAGGTTTAAACCTGCGTTAATTGATGGAAATGCAGCCTAGAAAGCTATCTCTGACATATTTAATCCATCTACCTTATTTTTCCTGCTTCTCCTGGTTGGTTTCTTTTTTTCCACTGATTTGAAGTAATATTAGCATTGGAGGATACCCTCTGGTTTTGAGTCTTTTTGACTGTTTTGAATTGCAACTTGGAGGGTATGATAATTCCATTCATTAATAAGAAACTTTAACGGATGGATTTTAGAATTAAAGGCTTAAAGGGCATTGAAACTAAAATTTGAGTGTATTTGGAACCTGATTGGGTATGCTTGAAATACTTCAAAGTCAGGTTCCATTTGGACAATTGCCCAGCATTTAGGGCTTGGAGAAAAATTTTAAGACAATTTCCCAATGCATTTTGGGTTTGGAGAAATTTTGAGGTATAGAATCTTGTTTGGGACACCATTTGATCGAGCATTAATGGGATGTAATATTTATGGGAAAAGGTTGAGTATGCCAGGGATTTCGAGTTATCTAGATCTGTGCCTCCTCCCATTACTTCTTCCTCATGAGAAGTCTTCTATACCCTATCATTTATCTATGACTTGATAATGGCTAAGGATTCCTCTATTAATTGCAATGGAATTTGGCATAGGATCTCAAACCTCCATAATAATATTGACGTTTGATATAATTTATCTTTTATATTGTTAAGAATTGGTCGTTTCCTCGGACATGCAAATTCATCAAAGAAATTTATTAGATTAAAATGCCAAAAGGTTTTTGGCATAAGATTGTTTGGCTCATTTCAAATATTCTTAGATATATTTTTACTATTTCACGAGTTTTGGCTTAATCGCTTCCAGAATTTTTTTAAAAATCTTTTTATTCCAAATTGTTGTTTCTCTTGTAATTCCTAAGAAAATATTTACATCCACCTCCCACGTTTGCCTCTATTATGTTATCGTCCATCGGGTTTCGTTTATTATATTTAAACTCACAAATCTGTTTGCCTCTATTATGTTATTGTCCATCGAGTTTCGTTTATTACATTTAAACCACAAATCTATCACTGTGAGAATCTTTTGAGAGGCAATCCGATAAGTGGAACCATTTTTTATTTAATACCCATAATACCCTTCTCTATTGTCTCCAACCTTCCAACCAAAATAAAAAAATGAACAAGGGGCTGGTTTTGGAACCTTAGCCCCCTAACCGCCCCCCCCCCCCTTTCTTCTTCTTCCTCGTTGCTGATCAGTATGCACGGCAACTGATGAGTCTTCATTAAAGCATGTTGAGCCCCTGCCTCCTTCCTCTTCTTCATCTCCATTCCCAATCGATTGCAGTGACGGTTTCTCTAAGGGTATTGAGCCCCTGGCCCATCCTTCCAAGCAATCCCTTCCTGCAAATGTTCTCAAGTGGAGTCCCAATTCAAGTTTTCCAACTGTATGTATTGGTAGATGCGGACTTAAAAACATATATCTGTGAAGGCAATAAAGTTGCTTCCCTTGTTCTTGATCCTTCACTTTGAATTCAACAAAAATATGCAGAGTTCTAGTAAGAAGCTAAAAAAACATGAAGTTGCAGTGAGCTTGATAATAATCATCTTTCCAAGACGTTGATTATAAAGGGTACTGATAAGAAGAAAAATCAACATATGTAAGATGATGTAGCCCTCTTAGAAACACAACAAAGGATTTCCAAAGGAAGATAGCATTCCCATAAATAACTTGCCAGCTTTTTTTTTTTTTTCTGAGTTGGTGTTCTTAGAAATTTGAAATAGCAGAGGAAAGAGTAGTGAATGCAGAGAAGGCTTTTGTGGGCTTTGTCTATGTGGGATGTGGGTAGAGTAAGCAGTAACAGTGGTGAATTGGCGGACAGGGACTTTGATCCAACCATTGGCAAAGGTAATGTCTAAGATGACAAAAGGGGTAGACATGCCAAATATGATGATATAAGGAAGAGGTGTCTTCATTGGATTCTCTCCTTCCCTTTCTCGTGCTGTCTGCCAATACCTGCATTTTATCAAACACTCCCAGTTCAGGAAGAGGGAAAAGCAAAGATGTAACAGAGTAGAGAAAAAATTTAACGGATGTGGTGGTGGAAGGTGAGATGGAGATGGAAATGGAAATGGGTTCACTTGATGTGTTTGGTATGCGTTCTTGGAATGCATTCTAGGCCTGGAATGCATTCTGGGATGTGTTTAGTAGTGTTTGGTTTGCATTCTCGTTCATGAGAACTACAATGCCATGGAAAACAAGGGTTGTTTTAGAACGGGCAAATTTGTCCATTCCACGTTCTGAAAAATAAGTGATCAAACTCGTTCTCAAGGCTCATGATAAACTCGACTTTCATCCTTGACCTAGAGAGCGAAGAAGCATTGAGAGGAAACCTGCGAGGGAAGCTTCATGGAGAAGAACCTGTGAGCTGAGGGGGCTTCAGCAATCAACGATCGTTGTCGATTTCTCCTCAAACCCTACGGTATCTTCTTCTTCTTCGTTTATCTGATCTGATTTTCCCATTTACTGTTGTGGTTACCTTTTTTGATTTTATCATATAACCTCATCTTCTTAGTTGGAGATCGAATTGAGATTTTATTGAAATGGTTTCTAAAGTATGTTTTACAGTGAGATTTTCTTCTTCGTTTATCTGATCTGATTTTCCCATTTTAGAGATTTTCTTGAAATGGTCTCCAAATTTCTGTATTTTCTACTTTTGATTTTAGGATTTTAGATGGGAAGTTTGAATCAACACTACAGAATAAATTTCTTTCTTGGTGATGGCTTTGGAGCATCCAAATTGGAGTGGATGCTACATTACTGTGAGTGGTGTTGCGGAGGAAAGAGATTTGAGAGTGGGTATTGTGGGAGAAGAAACTTCCGTGTTTTATTTCTGGCCCCCCCCTCCCCCTCCCCCTCTTCCTCCCCCTCTTCCTCTTCTTTTCTCTTTTCCATGAGGATGTGATCTAGAAGTCTACTCGTGCTCTCACTGTCTGAACTTATTTTAGCCATTCTGATTTAAATCTGTTTATCAATTTTTGTTCTAGAAGTCTTCTTGTATTTCAACTTCCTCTAACTATCTTAGGGTCATAATCCTCTTAATTCTCCCATGCTGTGTATCATCGAACAAGGTATAAAATTGTGCATTTCAAGTGTTCAAAAAAAATATTGAAAGAACAGAGTGTTATCATAAATCAGTAAAGCCCTCATAAGAAATGCCATTTTAGGGGCAAGTAGCCAAAATTGAGACATGTTAGAGCCTATGTGATAAGAGTGCTTGGGGGATAGGAAAGAGGTAGGTGCATCCCCCCACATGGTTTCAACATAACAGAGTATAGAGTAAAGGCAACAGTGAGACAATTTAAAAGAAGCTCTGTCTAAATTTAGTTACTTGAGAAAAAGAAAAAAAAATGTCAAAGTGAAGATCCAAGTTTTTCCCTTAGGCCTACTAAAATCTAAGGTGATGAAAGTTACATCTGTTTATTTCTCTCAATCATTAATACCATCTCTAACATAGCAAGCTTGGTTTTTTGGGGGGTCATAGAAAGGACCAAAGCCTTTGCCAATTACTTGGTGGACTAGTATATTATGCTTGCTCTTTTATCATTCCTTGTCTTGCATGCATTTCTGAACCAAAAACCTCCATGAAAATGGCATTCCCTTTAGAAATAAGTTATGAACATATCTCCTACCACATGTCCACACATCTACAAACAAGATCATTTCCTTGTCTTTCTAGATATGTATGAATATCTTACCACATAGTCTCATTACATCCGATGCAACCACAGATCTCTTACCACATAGTCTCATTACCTCATTACCACTGCTCCATTTGGACAAGGAGGTATCTTTGCATGCTTGAAAACCCATCTTCGTATAGTACAATAACTAAGAGAAACAAGAACCATGGATGGTTCTATATCCCAAGTGGGCCTCCTAACATTTGGAAATTCTGTTCCCATGATCAATAACTCTTATTTTATTTTATAAGAGTTATTGATCCCTCAAGAAAATTCCATGGAAAAAAAAAAAATTCATCAAAACCCCAAAAGCCCATTGATATGATTTAGTCAAAGATGGCAAGCCGAGCCCTTTTCTTTTGTAATGATCACCCCAGCCCAACCCTTTTCATCTCCAAAGCTTTTCTCCTCCTTATTTGGAGAACAGTAGATAGTGACTCAAGAGTTATCCATCAAAGGTCCATTGTGTGTTTCAAGTGCAGAACCAAAGCTCTTGAATTTTGATATTATGAATTCAGTCTTCCAAGATCCACATTGAAAATTTGATATCTAGCACATCAACTAGGAAACCCAACAGGAAGAAATCTCACTAAACTACTTTGCCTCCAATTGTGTAGGAGTTGTACATTACTTTTCCTCCTTTGATTATTTATAGAAACTTTACTTTTCTTTACTTTAATCCTAAGAAAGCCATCATTTAAGATCAGTGAACTTGAGAATCAGAACTGAGTTCAAATGCAGAATAGTTATAGATGACTTAACCATGTTGTTTAAGGTAAGATCAGAATAAGCCAATTTGATAGGAATATTTCTTCTAAGATCTAGCAATGTATGACGGGCTAAGCATATTCCCATGCAACATCAGTGACTTTCTGATGTATCCATGTGCTTCTACTTGAGCTTGTCTGTTCTTCTCTTCTTATTTATTGTATGATCCTGTTATTATCTTAACTTTAGCCTTTTAGCTAGCTGCACTTTGTTTATTAATGTGATATATTTTTTAATTATTAACCTATATGTTGAATTAATTAGTTATGATGATCAAGGTTGGACATCCTTATGCTTATTGCCAGGTTAAAGTGACTACAAGTAAGATAAGAATGATGGATACACAAGAGAAATCATCCAATCTGTCAAGGGGGAAAGAAATTGCTATGAATGAGAATGCTAGTAAAAAAAGAAAGATGGAGATTGGGAAGGAAATCGTCAAAGGGCCAGCAAATTGGACAGATGATTACAAAAAACATTTTATTGACATCTTATTGATCAAGTACGTAAAGGGGCTAGAATAAACACTAGTTTTAGTAGGGATGCTTGGCATATCATTTTAAAGCAGTTTAATGAGTCAAAGCAAGCCAATTATGATATGCAAACAATTAAGAATTGTTATAGGGCCTTGAGAAGTGCATGGATTACATGGAAAGTATTATTGGAAAATAACATCGGATGGGGATGGTGTCACCAATTTGAAATTCCCTCATCCTCCATAACGTAATTATGTAATTATTATTTTGATTATTACAAATATTATTTGATATATGAAATATTTGATAGTTATTTTTTGGATAAATATTCACAATTATTTTACTTATGAATTGTGTGTATTTACAGGAAAGTATTACCTTGTTGATCTCGGATTTTCAAATGTCCCTAGATACTTTGCCCTGTTCAAAAATGTGCATTACCATAAACAAGATTATAACCACAGAAAACCACAAGGGGCTAAAGAACGGTTTAATCACTCATTCTTCGTTAAGGAGTACAATTGAGAGATGTTTTTGTATCTTTAAGAAACAGTTTCCGTTCTCAAGACCATGCCTTCATATCAATTTAGGACATAGGTTGAAATGGTAATTGCCTGTGTAGCCATACACAATTTTATCAGGAAACAACAAGCAAATGATTGGTTGTTTGACAAGTATCATTGTGAAGACTTGAGTATCATTGATAATAATCATGACAATGAGGAAAATACAAGGGGTTCCGGCTTTCCGTCCTTAGTTACTACACAACAACAACATGCATGGGGATAAGATAGACAAAATATTCCTGATATGATGGACCAAGATGCAAATAGGTGAAGAATGTATTTTTAAGAATGAGAATATAAATATTATACCAAACATAGTTTTCATTCTAAATCAAAGATGCATTCTAACTTAAAGTTCTCATTCTAAGTTGAGAATGCATTCCAAGAATGCATCGCAAGAATGCGAACCGAACACATCAGTGTTTTGGTTCTTCTTCTCTGGTGATGAACTTCTCTGCAACTTACTTTACATCTCCTCCTCCACCTGCCCAGTGCCAACAACAGGAAAGTTCATAATTTTTTTCCAAATAAAACGCAGCATTGGTCGCTGAATCGATTCGAATCATACCCATATCCATTAAATAAGTTCAGTAATCAATTATAAGCTGGATTGAGCTCCTCCACAGAGGAGCTCAATACCCTTAGAGAAACCGCCTCTGCAAATTGATTGGGAATGGAGACGAAGAAGAGGAACGAGGAGGGGCTCAACACACTTTAATGAAGATTCACCGGCCGCAGTGCATATAGATCGGCAATGGAGACAGAGAAGAAGAAGAGGGCAGGGGGCTAGGGTTCCAAAACCAGCCCCTTGTTCATTTTTTGATTTTGGTTGAAAGGTTGAAGACAATAGAGAAGGGTATTGTGGGTATTAATTAAAAAATGGTTCTACTTAAGCAATTGTCTCTCAAAAGATTCTCACGGTGTTAGATTTGTGGGCTATGCATTGTGCTCTACCTTTTCTCTCAATTAATTTTCCATTCACCCAAAAAGGAAATGTGAGCAATTCTGGGATTCTAAAATGGTGATTGGTAGGGAAATTTTGGGACAAACATTGGATAGGTAATGAGCAGACAAATTTCTCCTACCAAAAATCCTTGCATGAACAGCTCCCCTTGTTGAACTTATGGAACCGCACACGGTCCCTCACTATTATCTCACGGTTATAAACATGGGAAACAAGCTTGGTCATGGAGTGACAATCCTCGCACACTCTGAGGTTCTTCACAATGCGGATGGTAGCCCCAGGTGATGTGTTTAGTAATCCAAAGGCAATTGCAAGTTTTTCACTGTGGTAGCAGAGGCTGCTTTCCTTCTCCTCCTCACCAATATCAAACAGAACTTGACTAGTATCTGGTTTATAAGCTTCCTCTAATTGTAGTCTTGTAATCATCTCCTTCAACATGGAATGGATCTTATCCATCTGTGGGTGAGAACCATTACCCATTATGAATTCATGAATAGTTCCATCCATGTCAATCAAGCTAGCTCCTGGAATTGTCTTTATACCCTTTTCCTTCATCATCTTCCTCACTTTGGTGACTTCATCCCATCTCCCTGCCTTGGCATATATATTAGATAGCAGAGCATAACGACCACTGTTCTGTGGTTCCAATTCAAGCAAGAGCTTCCCAACTCTCTCGCCCAGTTCTAGATTCCCATGGATTCTAAAAGCACCTAATAGAGCTCCCCAAACAGCTGCATTTGGTTTCATGGGCATCGATTTTATGAGCTCTTCGGCCTCTAACAAATGCCCTGAGCGGCCAAGGAGGTCGACCACACAGCCGTAGTGCTCCATTGTGGGCTCTATCTCAAACACTTCTTTCATGGAAGTGAAGTAGCTGAGGCCTTTATCGACAAAACCTGAATGAGCACACGCGTTTAGGACACCTAAGAAGGTGATCCCATCTGGTCTAAACTCCTCCCTCTGCATCTTCAGAAAGAGCTCGATTGCATCATCTGCACGTCCGTGAATTGCAAGGCCTCCTATCATGGCATTCCATGAGAAGACTTCTTTGTGTTTCATCTTCTCAAAAACCTCCCATGCCAAGTCAAGTCGCCCACACTTGGCATACATATCCACCAGAGAAGTCCCTAGAACTGCATCCAATCTGATGGAATCCCTCTTTATGTATGTCTCAATCCATCTGCCTTGATCAAGAGCTCCAACATTTGCACAAGCGGCTAGTACGCTAGAAAGGACGAACTTTCTCGGGCGAACTCCCTCTCTTTGCATCTGATGGAAGACCATCAAAGCATCCTTGAAACGACCTCCTTTGTTACAACCATCGATCATTGCGCTCCAAGAGATCTCATTTCTCTGAGGCATAGCGTCGAACAATTGTTTTGCAGCATCTATCATACCACATCTTGTATAGCCAGAGATCATGGCGTTCCAGGAGTCGACATTCCTCTCTGGCATACTCTCAAACAAGCCCCTTGCGGCCTCCATGTCCCCATTTTTGAAGTACCCATCAATCATCGCGTTCCAGCATACGGCATCTGATTCACCGGCGCCCCCGTCAAGCATCAGGCGAGCCTCTAGAACGCGGCTGCAGGACGCGTACATCTGAATCCCAGAACTTCTTATGTGGCCATCTCCTCTAATCAGACCATGTTTTAGGGCGTGGGCGTGAACTTGAAACCCCTCTTCGACCGCCCTAGCTACAGCACAGGCCTTGAACAGGGTCGGGAAGGTGAACTTGTTGGGCTTGGAATCTGCAACCACCATCTTACGATACAAGGTGATGGCTTCATCTGAGGCATTGTTTTCTAAGAACCCTTTGATCATGGAGTTCCATAAGAAGGCGTTAGGTTGCGGAACTTGGTTGAAGACCTTGAGCGCACAACCCAAACTGCTAAAATAAGGATTGGCATAACACTTAACCAAGGAACCAGCAACGTAACTGTCTTGGGAGAGGCCAATCCTTATAATCTGGGCATGGGTTTGTTTGAGATGTTGCAGAGAAGTGCTGCAGTTGGTGTTCAAGAGGGTTGAGAGAGTTTTCTGATAGAGTTGGGGAATGGAGGAGTTATCGTTTGGTACGAGATGGTAAGGAATAGGCTCTGCGGCCATTGTTGTGGTCATTTCTCCAACCCTGGAGGAGTATTGGACCTCTGGGCTGAGGCCACATTACAGTCCCAGAGCTCACCACTCACAGCCCAGCATGAGTGGAGCTCTAGTTTTACAACGTATTGGCTCCGCGTTCTGGATAAGAACCTAGGGCCCCAGTGCTGCACAAGCACAACGCTAACCTTGGTTAGAAATGAAGTAAAAGACAAATTATTTGGAAATTGTTCTCATCATCTTCATGAATAAGTGTGTACTAAAGAAAGGAAAATGCTTAGTTCTACTTTAAACCATACATCCCAAGTAGAAGCTTGTTTTTGGTAGAAACTTCATTCTATGGATACCTTCATATTATTTCACTTTACCTTTGGAATTTTATTTCAAAAGAAAGTTCTCTGCCACATAGGACCATATTGCAACTTAGGCTCCGTTTGTTTCCGCGTCATGTAAAATTTTAAAAATTTACATGTAAAATTTTCTTTGTTGATATATTTTCCAACGTTTTTTTCTAGGAGGTAAAATAAGTTGTAAAATATCACTATAAAATTTTCCAATGTTTGTTTACCATTTATTTTACATGGTAAAATTATTTAACATAATTACATAATTAAGATGCCATTATAAATTTGAATTAGGCAACTATAAAAACCATGTATCAACATGGAACCCATAAAATATATAGGACTTATGTGATCCAAGTCAACAAAAAATACAACCAATGTGGAACAAACATTTCCATGCTATTGTGGGATCAGTATGGGTAAGCAAGATTAGTCAGGCCGAAAGCCTAGATACCCATTATTAAAATAATAATAATAATAATAATAATAATAATAATAATAATAATAATAATAATAATTACATCATAATGTCTCCTAAATCAGTTCAGCCACATAGCAAAATGGATGGGGTTGAAAGTTCACATGTGAGTTTAAATGGAGTTGGCAAGAGGCAAAATAAACATTAAAAATTCGGACTATCGAAAAATTTGAAACTAGAGATGCTATTCAACACAAGGTTTTACATCAATGTATTTTTTTTATTTGAATTTTACATTAATGTATTAGTATCAGCCTGATGTTTAGTAAAGCATCAGACTGTGCCAATGTAGGAGACAAATTCAGAACAAAATATAACAGAAACATATAGATTTTCTATCTAATAGGTAGTACTGAAACTGTAACACACACACACACACACACACACACACACACACACACACACACACACACACAGAAAAAAAGGTAAGGAATAAAAGATATATACATCAATGGCAGATCCAATCAATGTTAATTAATGATAATGACCATGTTGATGATAGAGGGATAGATTGAGTCCAAGATGTTGAGGCAAAGACACCTAGGACGTTTCTCGGACAAATGCTACCTAATTCAATGTAACCCATACTAAGGACAGATGGTATAGAGTACATATACCAAACAAGAAAATGCAAATATCTGCTAAAAATAAATAGCATTAGATTAAACGAGAAACAAAGGTGAATGTTGGGCTTGTGAAAGTCTTGTCACATTTATTCCCTTTCACTGCCTCTTCAACAAGGAGATCAATGGGAGTATTGTCCATTGTCTCTGTCCAACGTACCTATTGACCTTTCGTCCTTGTAGGTTTCTTTCCTTTACGAAACCTCCCTCACTTGATCATTATCCATCCTAGTTTGTCAAAATTACAAGTCACAAAATATGGTAAGTAATAATAATATGATCGCTTTGTTTGAAAACACATATGCCACTACAAAGATAGTAAGATATTGTCAGTTAAAAAAAACCATCTATCAAGACAAAAGAAGAGAAAAGAATTCCATCGAATAATTTATCAGATCAAACATTAACTAACTAGAAATTTCATACAGATGGAAATAAATGTCTTGAGTACATCGATTCCAAAAGTTTTAAAAATCAAATAGTAAATATCTCAATGTCCTTTATCAATTATCCATTAAGAAAACACACCAACATTAGCAGGAAACAAGTACAATGATATATCTAATTAACGCTCCTCGTACGCTAATAATCCCTTTACATCTTATCTCCTAAGTCATCTTTAAATTTTTTCCACCTAGTACCCTCCTCACGAAGCTCCCTTATCTGACTTTGGGAGGTTGATGCTTGTGATGATCCCATTGTCCTTAATTCTATCTTCATTAAAATAAATAATGTAAATAAAAAATTTAATACTTTTAGTTTATATAGATTGTAAAAGTTTGCAAACCTTGAGCCATTGAAGGTGTGCTCAGAAGGTGAATGCCAATGACACTGTTTTAGACTATAATATGTTCCATTTATATATTTTTTTTATGAATAATAAATTTATACCCAAAGAGAAAAGAAAATACAAGGGAAAAAAGGGGGGAAGGGGGAAGGGGGAAGGGGGAAGGGGGAAGGTGGAAGGGGGAAGGGGGAGGGGAGGCTTAAGCCAACAAGGAAAAGCCAGCCCCAGGAGGAACAAAACAAAAAACAGCAAAGAGACAAACTACAACAACCAACACCAACAACAACAGCCAACAACCTGAAATAGAACACAGTAAATAAGTTTCTCAATATAAACTAACTTTATCAGTGCACCTACTCATTGACTCAAAGACCAGATCTTCTGGATATCTGATCTAGAGGTCATCTCTAGTAGGTCAACAATTTTAATGGGAAAATTCACTGAGGTTTAGAGAGAAAATGAATTTTTTTTTTTGGGTAAAAAAGAGAAAATGAATTGGAATTTAAAGATCAAAGGGAATTCTGTTTATCACTTTAGTAGGGGCTGATCTAAATGTCCTAAGTTGAAGATTGGTCTATGAGTATGGTCAATGGTGTCAGTTTTGGTTCTCAAATGTGCTAATCTATGCTTTCATTTGTTGTTGCTGTTGTCCCCCATACCCAATGCTTTTATTGATTGGCAGCTTGAATTAAATTTTACAAGAATTTTCATTTCATGATACCAACTATGTGATGTAAGGCTGGATACAGATGTACCCAACTCCAGATAAATACAGATGCTCCAACATAGATCTGCTAATAGCTACCCCCACAGTAATAGTAAAACAAGCCTCTCTGCTGCACGAGAATAGGAACAAACCAGTAGTAACAATTCACCACTGTTCAGGATATGTTTAGGACTTTAAATATCCACTAATCACAACCCAACAGTTGGGGAACAATACCAGAATACCAACCACAAAATCTAGGCAGAAATAAGAATAGTTGAAAAACTGAGAAAATTAGGTGTAGTGGAGAAATACAGACAGAATACAATACCGGAATTTTATGCCAAATCTGAGAATTATTAGAACACACTAACCAAAGCCCAGGTAAGAACTAGTAAGAATTGGTAATGTTTACTTCAATTTCAGTCACTAGTCACCAAACAGATAAAAACTTTCAAGTTAACAATAAACTTTACACAACTACCACTTATCATCAGTTTCTAACAACAAGAACAAAAAATTGGGTCCATTATCACAATATCAAAACCGACAATGAGCGCTTTATTATCAACTAGATTGATCAAATCAAAATAAACAAAAGCATCAAAGACGAGGGAAGTTCCTACAAGATTCCAATAGTAGCATCTTCCTCATATCCAATTAATGCAACAAAGAGAAAGGGGAAGGTTGGAGATGGAAGCTTTAATAACGAGCAGAACATTATCTATTCCAAAGAACCCAGAGATATAGTATACATTACCAATCCATAAACAAAATCCACAAACGAAAACAAGATAAAACACAAATGAAAATAACATGGAAGGCCAAGGTAAATAGGAAAATAAGACCAGAGACAGATCCTGATCTGCTTTAAATTAGAAATGTTACTAGTGAGAATCGAACTCTGAGAGAGAGAGAGAGAGAGAGAGAGAGAGAGAGAGACGAACCTTCCAACTAAGAGATATGTATCAAAACCTCGATCTCTTTTAGATCGAGTAGATTTTGTAGCAGATCCAATAGATTTTGTTGCAGATTGAGAAGATCAAGCTTCTCTGTTGCAAATCGAGAAGTCTATTACCTATACACCAGCACGTCTCACAGAAGCATGGTAAGAACCCCACCCCCAACCCATTTTAGCATTATGAGAAAAAATATTATAGGGGAAAATTGTAAAACATTATGAGAAAAAATATTACAAGGGAAAAAAATTCTAACTAAAGATTCAAATAGCATACAAATACACTGCTACATAATATACATCTGCACTAAGAGGCAACCAGTAAAGCAGAAAATCTGGTTGCAGATTGTTACATCAACCATCACAACAGGCTTACAAGCAATAACCAGGAATCATCCCAAACTATGCATCACCACCTTCAACCTTTCCACCATCATCTACAACATTAAGTATTGGCATATTGGCGTTCATCAGTCATAACCCGCAGGTTATACATCGATACAAGGCAACATCAAGACTCAACTTGGCACATTCCCTTTCGGTAAGTTGTGCTCATAAAGCTTTACCAACCTAAGAAAGAAAGCAATTAATATCGTAATGTAAGCCACAGACTGGATAAGTAACCTCTTATATAAACAAAGAAAGAGGACTTGAAAAACAGAGTTGGCTTTGGAATTCAATTTAGTTTTTGAAATAATGTTAAGTGCTGATGGGGTTGAATCACAAAGAAGCACTAATCAGCACTTGACCATCCATAAGCAATAGACGCAATAAATCAAGATCACACATACAGAGGAGAGAATTAGAGGCTTAGAACCCAGATGGAGTGGCCCTTCTACTGTTCGTTCTCTACTAGATCATTCAAGTCCCTCACAAAAAATGATAGAAAGTGAAAAATAATCCAACACCTGAATCTATACTTCGCACATAATTATAGCAGATTGTATGACACATAAATTGAAGAGGACAAAAGACAAAGGAGCATGAAAGAATCCCACAACCTAACTCATGATTTCCCGATTAATAAAAGAAAGAAAGAAAAAAAAAAAAAAAAAAAACGTAGCATTCTAGCAACAGAAGAGTTATAAAAAACAAGGGAAATTATCTAGTACCACCCCTGAAATTGAAAATAACTTGGAGTAACTCCCAAAAATGAAAATAATGTCTACCGCACCCCTAATTTGTAACACTGTTAACTAAAAATGAGAAATGTCTATTTTACCCTTATACTTAAAACTCTAAATAGAGTCCATTTTCTTCTGAATCATTACATGGAAGGTCCAAGTATCAATATACACGTTAAACCAAACCAAATCGACAAGAAACCATTTCCAAATCAGACTGATTGGTTTGGTTTCAGATTCAGTCTTTCCTGAAACCGCCCAAGACCACGACACCGTGATGAGGATGCAAATGGAGCCGCTGCAAACTCCGGCCAAGCTAAGCTTAGGATTAAAGCGATTATAATCAAAGGGGGAAAGTAGAAATTAAGAGCTCCAATTATTGCAAAAACCCAAACTGTAATCCATAGGAAACATATCCCAAGCATCAAGTTTATACGGTGATCGATTCTGTAAAAACCCAAACTGTAATCAAGTTAGAGCGATTATAATCCACTCTAATTTTATACGGTGATCAATTCGTGTAACTCCTTGAATTCAGATTTGGCAATGTTTGTTGCATCAATTAAAAGAACCCACAAATAAGTTCAAAGCCTCCATGTTGGGCCTCTGTCCTGCTTCTTCTGTTGATGCCCTTGGCTCTTCCCTTTGAAATTATTCGTCTTTCACAACTCCCAGTTTCTCGGCTCAACTTCCGTCTTCCATCGATTGGAGGTAGAAAGGTGCAATCACGAATGTGAAAGATCAGGCAAGTTGTGGTATGTCTCTATGGCTCTTTGTATCTCTTCACTTGTATGTTAATTATGATGTCTGCTTTGAGTACCTTTTAGAAAATATTTCTGGTTTATGCATCATGCTTGATTCCTTACTTCATAAACAAGTATAAATACTAAGGAAAGCATTTCATTGAGTGGTTGGCTTTTCAATGTCCCACAAACACCAAACTGGTCCAAAAACTTAGTTGTTCTTCCTTTTTAGTCATCGATAACCCTAACAAGTTTAGTTCCTCTAATGTATATTGTATCTGTTAAACAACTTCTCATACCATATAACAAACTATCTCACTTACTCCAGGAGTTTTAGAAAGAGGCGTTGAAAAAGGGGGTTGTGAAGGAGGAGCTTGTGTGAAGGAGTGGGAGCTTGAACACGAATAGTTCAAACTCCTTGAATCAGAATTCTCAAAGGGTTCGACGGGTTCAGATTCTGCAACTTGGAGGTTGTAAATTCCATCGATGATGATTCTGGAACCACTTTTTCCTGCAAACCCATATTCCTTCTCCTTCTCACCTTCCTCTTGTCTCACTGTAACTTCTTCGTTTTCTTTCTCCAATACGCATCAAATTTTACAGAAGAATGTCTGCAACATTACAAACTCTAAAAAGAAAAAAAAAATCACAAAAAAGAGAGAATTCAAAAACAAATTCTTAGATGTTCTTAGGTGTAGTCTACGCAGGTGAACAGAGCAGAGCACCAGCGGTGACCAGAGGTTAGGGATATCAAAGCAGCGGTTGTCTACTTTACTAATTGGGGGCGAAAGTCATTATAGTAACTTAACATATCGATAAGGATAGATTGGTCATTTAACGAAAAAATGATTGATGACATCATCACTTAACTCCTTAAACCTAATGGAATGGATTTTTTAGATATAATTTTATGAAGATAAGGGGTCTATTGGACATTATTTTCATTTTTGGGTGTTCAAGTTATTTTCAATTTTAGGGGTGGTATCAGATAATTTCCCTAAAAACAAAGAAGAAAAACCCCAAACACAGATCAACATTGCAGAAGAAGAAGAGAGAGAATGTGTGAGTGTGAGAGTGAGAGAAGAGCGACTTACCTCTGCTACCTCTCACACTTGATGACACCCAGCGACAGAAATCGAAGTTTGAAATCGGAACTCCGAAACTTTCACTCGAACGCTGGGAAGACCGATTGCAGAATGGAGAAAATGAGAAACTCAACGGTCGCACCAACGTCGCTTGCGATCCAAACCGAGATTTACTCCACTCTATGATAAGAAGGAGATTGGCTCTGAGATGAAAAAGGAGAAGAGAGCATATCGGCTTTGAGATGAGAAGGAGAGAAGGTGATTGGGGAAGAGGGAAGGAGGAGATGAAGAATGAGTCTCAAACCGATAGGTTTTCCAAGTCATTTTACCGACAAATTCTAGGGTAAATTTTCCATCCAATTTTTCGAAAAAGGGTAGGCTTCTTGTAAAATTTTACTGGATGAAAAATTTCCAAACTAGAAAACAAAGGAAAATATGATTTTATGGTACAATTTTACAGGGAAAATTTTCCGAGCCGAAACAAATGGAGCCATACTGATTGCGGTTTGAGTCAAAAAATGGCCTCTCCATGCTCCAACGGGGGGAGGGTGGGTTATGAACTGAACTTCATTTTTAACAAACTGGCCTAAGAGATTCCAACAGAAGTGATGCAATGCTTTTTGTTACACCTTTTATGTAAAATGATTCTTAAGAAACATAAACCCCTTTGGGTGGGGGTTTCATGATCTTACCGCAGGACAGGTTAGATGAAGCTGAAATTTAGTGGACAAATAGATCCTAGTTACATGTCAAGTTTCAATCCAAATGGAGTTTTCCATATGACAAATTGAAGAAAAAAAGGAATTCTGGATTGGAAAGAGTGCATGAGTTATCAAAATAATGCATCGGCATAGAAGGATAAATCATTGAATTTGAAACCGTAATTTCATATGTAGCTGATCCATATCTTTTCTTTAATATCTAATCGTCACAATTTTAACATCCCTACCCTACACAACATGGCATAACTAGGTGGGGCAAGCCAAGTAAATTTTGTAGTCTGCATAGATCAAGGAACCCATTCACCTTCTTTTCTTAGGGACAATCATAAGCATTGTTCTTCTATACTCTCCCTCAAAAATAAGTTGGAAAAAAAAAATCCTGATTGCATTTCTTAAAAACCTAAAATAACAAATTGAGCTGGAGTCCTCCAGCAAGCTCCACATCTTCATACCTCTCCTCTCCCATTTCTCTCACTGGAAAGTATACCTACAGGTATCCAAAATGAAATTATTCTATTCATGGCATATAGCAAACAAAATTTTTATGTGTTTTTTTCGTAGAAGGAAAGGAGTGCATACAACTGTAACAAAATGCAGTTCTCTGGATCATTCAAGTTTCAAAGACACCCTACACTACAACAACCTTGCAAGTGGCAATACTCCTACAAAAGTCATCTTTTTATTTGGGAAAGAAGGGAAAGAAAGGGGAGCAGGTACAGCTTGGGTTTAGAAGGGGTATGGGGTCATTTACAATCAAGCATTCCTACCCCCATGGATCCAGCTTCAAATAGGAGATGAGTTCCCCAGATTTATGAAAGGGGAAAGGAGTATAGTCCTCTGTATCACTCATCCATGATTCATCCTTCATCAGGCTTCATTTTGACCCATAAGGATGGTGATGTTTAGATGCATAAAGTGATAATGAGATTAGCCAAATGTCAAATTTTAGGTTTCCAATCTGTCTTTTCTTATAATGCATTCTTTTCTTTGCATTACCAATGGTAGTATATAACAGCTATTGTTTGCAACAAAAATTTGTACCTTTACCATGAGGCATATGAAACTCCATTTAGACTGAAGCTTCACACCTGGGCGGGAGAGGATGCTACCTTCCTTTGGACAACATTTGAACCCTACCTGACTTGCCAAGTGTCACTTGGAAAGGACTGATTCAGGCTGATAGTTAATACATTGTTAAGAGTGATAGAGAAGGATCTGAAACGCCAAAAAGAAACCGTGGGGCAAATGCTGTACGGAAAATAAAACTCCTGCCTGCTCACATTCTATCAAAAGACAAGATAGCCATGCCCAAGAATTCCATTCCCAACAGCAAGTAAGGCAGCTCAGCTGTAGCTAACTTGTTTTCTAAAGGTAGCGCTAGTTGAGTAAGGTTTGCAGCTGCTAAGGTAAACTAGGGCATTAGCAGCTGAAACGAGAGAAGCCACTAACCTAATAGAGACTTGTCATATTTAGAATCTTTCCACGGTGTGCTCTGTTTACTATTCTTTCGTACTCTCTTCTCTTTACCACGCGATAGGTCAGCGAAGCATGAGCATGCACGGATAGTTTAATCTGGACCAATCTCTACAACCATTCTTCTTTCATCTTCGTCCTATCTCATCTTTCTCGTCCTCCTCACTCTAACCCAAATCTATTATACCAAAAAAATAAACAAGATATTCACTAATTGTATAACCCTCCCCCTTTTTTCAACATTTTATACTTAAATCAAATTATACTACACTTATAAAAAGTCTGTTTCTAATTATGAAACAGGTGAAACCTCTTCCCCCCATGTTAGCCAGTAAACATTCACAGGAAACAAAATTTCCCGGTAGTATGATGTGATCACAGATCAGCGCACAGGAGATGAAAAGAAAATGACGATAAAATACACAAAGAATCCAGCAATAAGGATGCCTCCATAGACAAAAGCTTGAGATGATTGCACAGGAAACCGGTATTCAATGTCGCAACACCTCATCTTATCCCTCTCAGTATCCAAAACATGATCTACATACCTGTCCCAAAATGCGGATAACAATCATTATTCCCTGGACAAATGAGGGAAGGAAAGGAAGGGGGAAACCAAGTCTGCAATCATTTAACCATAAGATTGGAGGAAAATGCCAAGGACACAAGTCATGGACAACATAAACCGTGGAATGACTAGGATCCACTACTGTAGTGGGACCCATGCCCCTACTACTCAAGCAAGATCCCAACCATTCCGGGGGCTCATGTTGCTGACCCGCTTGTGTCCCTACCACTTCCCAAGACTAAAACGGAAAAACAGAAAATGTATCAACAGCTACCATGCATGGGAGGACATAAAAACACTCACTGCTGAGTAAATATAGAGTTTTGGAGTATCTCTGAGCTGTTCAAGTGTGCGTCCCCTAACCGATGATCATACAACAAAGCAGATAGATCGACAAGTTGTTCCTCAAGATTCTGTTTTCCAATCACATAAAAAAAGTAACACAAGGTTAAGTGTACTGTGCCTATTTTTGAATATTTGAAACAGCATCTTAGATGATCACGAAGATTAGGGCAGCCTTACATCTAAGTATTTCTCAATCCGTTCAACTAACTCATGTGGGAAAGGTTCTGGTAAGTTGGTTGTTTTCTTGTAAAACTTCTCCAGCCATAGTTCGGTGCTTGACTTGTTCTTCTTGCCTTTCACTGGCTCTCCAAGCGGCGTTTTCAGATATTCTGCAGCAAAAGTCTGGACAGCCTGAACAAACAAGGATAAGGTTACACCTGCTATCTCTTCCTTGAAAAAAGAGATATGATAACATGCAGATTGTATTACCTCTGAAGTATCCCGAATTCTGTGAAGTGCAGAATCAACACGAGCATATATTGTGCTCCTCTGCAAACAAGAAAGAAGTCACACCAAATGGAATATGCTTTATCAAATATAATAAATATATATCTCTATCTGGCTGAATGCACACCATACTTCATATAATTAAGATCTACTTCACAATAATTAGATCTTCCTCAGTTCCTCCTAAGGGTTGTTTTAACTTCTGCCAATTGAATTTCCTGATCAGAAACACTCCCCCACCCCCTCCTTTCCCAAAATTAAGATACAATAAAAATAATAAGAACATATTAAACCAAGAAGCAGAGAGAAAATACAAAGAGAATAACCAAATCACTGCTGAGAAAATGGCCTCACCATCCTATATTCCTATCCTAATTCCTAATATGATGTGTGGGTCCTCGATCATCAGAACCCCCTCAAATACAGGGATAAAAGATAAACAAAATTTTATCCAGCATGTGAGTGGACAATGACATAAGTGTTGCTGTCAGATTACCATTTTCATAACCAAATGATACATGGCTGCAGAGCAATAAACATTACGCAGCAACTATAAAATATCCGGGATCCTAAAGAGCAGCAAAAAGTTAACACCTATATGATTCGTTGATCACATTCCCATTCGCATAATAAAATCAGACAGCTGGATTATTTCAACTTCATTATAAACAGGATTAGGTGATTGCTTGCTCTAGCAACCACAGTAGCAAATCCTTGTGTAAAACCTATCATTGTCCAGCAACATCATATGCTTCCAGTAGACTACCTTTATGGGCTAGCATTACAACTGTTCTCATCGACATGAAAGGTAGAATACAAAAGCCACCTTTTAGTGCAACAGGACCAATTACAATATTGGCTTACCAAAGCGACTTCTTGAAGCATTTGACTGATCTGAGAAGTATTTGAGAAAGGTCCAAAAGGATGACATCCTGTTGCCCAGAGCCAATTAAGAACTGGCCTCTCATGTACATGCGAAGCTTTTTCATAAGGTGCACTCAATCCACCCACTGCAGAAGCCAGACCCGCCAAGATGTGGCGTTGCGCTTGTGATGGAAAAGCATACCTTCTCTCAGTTTCTGAAACATAACTGACCAAGAAAAAGATTAAGAACATTATTTCGAAGCATCAGACCCTATTTTATTATGTAATTCAATTTTTTACCAGAGATTATTTAGGAAGGAATAGAATAATTTTCAACATAGGAATTGAAAAACAGCCTATTTAATGAGAAGACTAACTTTAAAGCTGACAGTCTGAATATGCGGAACTACAAATACTAAACACAACATCTGATTATCAGCTAACCCTCAAAGCTAAGATACTGGAGGAATGGATTATGAACATTTATGTATTTACTTATTTAGGAATCGTCCAACCAAAAAAGAGCTACTGAAACAAAACCACAAACCAAAACTTCACCATACAGAAGGCCAAAGTAGTATAAGGCATTTTGCATCAGATGAGATGATTAATCTAAGTATTTTCTACTTATTTAGCATCATTCATCCCTCAGGTCCATGTGAGACGTAGCTGGCATTGTACACTAATATTTAAAATGCACCAACATACCAAACACCATAATCTATTGACCTATTTCTAATGTGTTGGTCCTTGCCAACTGAGCTATGCCCTTGGGACCGAAGCATGTTTTTGGTTATCAGTTGCATTGGGTAAGTTTACTTTCAAGGCATACACACCGCAAACCAAATTTATATGAAACAAAATCTCAGTTTCTTAAATGGTGTGCCATGGACTGTACTGGACTAGGGTTCCACCAGATACATAGAAATTTTTTTTGTCAGAGATTAAGAATAAAAAACTAATGATCCTTCGACAGAAACAAAGTTAACTGAATTAAGAACTGCTTCCTGCACTCACCTCAAAGGTATCTTTTCATTTTGATGTTGAAGGACAATAACAACATCCTTACTTGTCCATACAAGACTTTCATCTTCCATCAAAAGGTTTGCGTCAACGTCAGCCAATGATAGCACGAAGCTGTGAATGAATGCACAAGGCATCAAATATAAATCTTAAGGCCAGCTCTTCACGCAGAAAAGTGATTCGAAATTAAACCATATTATCGACGGTCATTGAATCACGACAGCAAGTAAGAAATTAGAAACAAAAATGTTCCACAGCAATCAGCCAATCACAAGACAATACAGTAAGTCCAAATGTTTACCTCAAAACATTTTTACATGAAGAAAAATGAAACTACCACGTGCAGGAGTGCCCGAACAAATGCATTATACAAGTGTAGTTTTTTCATTATTATCATCATTAGTATTCATCAAAAAAAAGGAAAAAAGAAAGAAGCAGAATGGTAGACTAGCAACAATCATTTCCTCACAGGGTGCATTACATATCAAGCATTAGAGAAGCTTCAGTTCAGGTTTTTTTTTTTTTTTTTTTTTGGGGGGGTGGGGGGCGGGGTGGGTTGGGTGGAATAAAGTGCCACAAAATGCATAGTTTATAAGTTATTCAAATTGAATAAAGATTTGATGAGTTAAATTCTTCACGAAACTGCCACGCAATCCTCTTGAAAAGTTTCAATTCTTCACAAGTCTAGGATCATATTCCAACTATCACAAGTCAACAAGGATGAATTCAAAGCTCAATTTGTTGTCAACCATTTGGTCAAAAGCCTGAAAGGGTTTCTTAATGATAACAAGCACTCTGTTAACTCCAACCCCACAGAAATATAAATGGATGAATATTAGCAACTGAAACCTCAATCCACCACCACTTTTTAGACTAGAATAGTCTATTTTGCACACTGAAACAGAAAAACGACAGAAGCAGTACTTAATTCATGTCCTGGAAGTAATCAAAACAAGTTGAATTACAAAGTCACACTTTCAAATGGAATTCAAGTATTATTACTATATATAATTATCAAAATGACAAGAGGGAATGATGTTCTCACACAGGAATGACTCTTGTTCCATAAGTCCGGTACAGATTTCCTTGTTTTCTGTCTCTACTCTTTTTCTTATCCTTGCCACGTTTAGGACCATAAGTTGCCCAAAGAGGCTTATGCTTTATTATGGAATCACTTGAACCATCAGATTCATCCATCCAATGCTGAGGACATGAAAATAAGTTAGGAAGGAGACATCCATGAAATAGGAAATATAAAATCAAGAACTTCATATACAGGGGAATTCAAGGACAAATTTTAAGAATTCAGCATCCATATCATCAAGTATTCGATGAATTCAGACCAACCTGGCGAAGGAAATATTTGCTTGAGAGAGAAGGATCAGCAACCTCAAGCAAACCAGCAGCGAGCACATCAGCAGAACGTTCCATCTCCTGCAATAAGCAATTCCCAATATTTTACAGAAATCAGTGAACTCTCAAGTAGAAGAGTAAATGGATCTCTACTTATTCACCGCATCTGATTTGCCACCCTAAAGTTAGTTTATGTCAGGATATATCACAACTAGATACCTTTCACCAAATTTCAGTAAATAATAAGCTACAGAGCACAGATGATGCTAATAAAATGACACAATAGTCATCCATCAAAAGAGTGGAGGAGAGAGGGAAAATGATGTCTTTGACGCCTATTGAAATGTCTTCATTAATTAAAATAAAAGGGAGAAAGAATGCTACCTGTCTGTGTTCCCCATGCCCAGACACAGCCCCTGGTTTCAGGGGGGCAGGGGAATCTTTTCACAGTCCCTCTGAAACCAGGGGCTGTCTCCGTGCATGGGAAACGAGACAGGTCGTGTTCCTCTTCCCAAATAAAAATAATATGCCTATCTACAGGAAATGTTACCAATTCTTCACAGACCAGCATGTTTCAAAAGGCAGTACATTAACCTACTTCTTTGAGAATAGCACCATCCAAATATGTCTTGGTACGAACATGGAAACGTCCATCCTGCTTCGTTTCTTGTAAAGAATGACCCCGCATTGCTTTTGAAACAGCAATTGCTAGTTTCTCATGGCGATGCAGTGCATGTGAACCGCCTACAATTACTACTTCCTGCCCAGCGTGGACCATCTTCTTCACCTGAAAAGACAAAATAACCCACACAGAAATATCATAACTCTAACTTAGCATAATATCGAGTAAAAAGTCAAACAATATAGACATTCAGTCCAAGTATCCTAGGAACTACACCATGAAAAGTAAGAATCCTTTAAGATCCACACATGAAGTCTTATGCCTCACTTTCTAGGACAGAAAATGTACCAAAATAGAATGAGGCGAAAAATGAGAATCTCTACTTCAAAGGTCCCTCCCAGAAGATAGTTTTAACCATGGCTATAGCATCAGGAAACCTCAAAATATGCTCTATCCCCAAAATAAATAGCTCTGGCCCTTACTTTTCTTATTTGTAAATTCTATGACAGGATAAACTAACAAAGGAGGATTAAAAAGGCACAGAAATCACATTTGGAGAAAATGAATGTATTGCATAGCTCCCAACTCAACAAAGGACACCTTCTTACTTGGCCATATGTTCCTTTTGAAGGAGGAGGAGAATAATGTGGAAATTCCCCAACGTTCAATTGCTTGGAGTATCTAGGAAGAGAGAAGTCGGAATATTGTTTTCCAGAATGGTCAAGGACATTCTCATTGGCTGATAATGGACTATTAATCCTAACTCCTAAGAACCATGAACAGATATCTCCAGAGATGCATGGGGAACGTATTGAAATTCTCTTATGCGATTGTTCTTTTGTTTCTCTCATTTTTTAGAAAGCTTATTTTTTCAGGCCTTTTTGCAAATGTATAAAGCTCATACTATATAGCGGCAATTGTATCTGTGTTTTCTATTTCAAAAATTTACCATTACATTTCATAAGGGGAAAAACATAAAAACAGTTACTCAATTGCCTGGATATTCTTCAAGCTGGAGTTCACTCACCTCTGACTCAATCGCCTGGATATCTACACTGTAATTATGGCCCTTGTCCATGATATTGTAACGATTATGATTATGTAGAACAATGATAGGTATAAGCAACCTCGCGGTCAAATCAACAGCTTCAAACCTGAGAACAAAGACAAAAAATAAATAAGTGAAAAAATTACTAAGGTGGTACTAAACAGATCTAAGCTATTTTCTTTTCTTTTTTCCTCGGGGGGGGGGGGGGATGTAGGGAGATTGGGAGAATATCTTAAGGAGACTAAAGATATTGTCATATCCTCCATTAAATCTTCTATGAACATAATATATGAAGAATGACAAGGATAAGTAAGGAATGGAACAACAGTACAGAAACAGTTCTTGTCATGCACAATAACTGAAATTACAGATTTTCATCGGTTCCTTGGTAAGCGGGAAATGAGGTAACCCAAGCCCTCCAATCACAACTGCTGAATTAAATTCGACCTCCATCATCAAACCAAGGGCAATAGGGCAATTGTAATTTCAATCGACACAAACACATAATCTATATAAACTCATCCTTAATGCAGTCACTAATACTGATCAGACAAAAAGAAAAGCAATGTTGATCCACAGCTTCTTTGAAAGCACCTTCTACACCTAAAGGCCTAGGATAACCCAATGAACAACCACCAATTCTGGACCACAGACCAAGATCTACAGGACTGCACAAAGAAGGTTGAGATGAGAACAAGAAGCTATGTCACTCACAAACCAGAACTTCAGCCCCTATACCTGGCCCAATAAGCTATCATGTTGGTCAGGAATGATGACCTAAACCTTGCGTCACCTATCATTGAAGAACCACCTGTTCTGCTCCATGAAGATACTCCAAATCTGTCATAAGGTGAACCTCCAAATAAACTGTACCTCTCAATCAAGGCTGCAAAGTACCCAATTCACATCCTAGATAATGCCTAATGATCTTATGTTGTCATAATATTCTCATCTTATCTATACAAACTTGTTCTCGTAAAGGGAAAAAATTGCATGATCACAATGGAGAACTAAATGCTGGAGTATGGCATGTAATACGACTCAGCTCTCAGGGCTTCAAAAAACAGAACGGATAAGTAATCCTTTGCCAGAATCAACATTAACCAATAAATAAAAAATCCTGTAAAGTAGTCCATTCCAAATACATTCTTAAACATTGCCAACATTCTTGTATACAAAAGGCAACATGAAGAAGCAGGTATTACAAGGTGGACTTAAGGCAGTCCAGCAGGGCAAGTATATGAGATTGTAGATTCAAGGTAGGATTGCAGTTAAAAGTTCATCTATCGTGCAGTACACATGGCCAAGAGCATACTCTTTTTCTTTTTTAGGTCAGGAGATATTTTTTCTCTTACTGCATGACACTTAGTTTTTATAAAAAAAAAAATAGAAGGAAGGAGTATACACAATCAATTGCATGAAAATGACACACAAAATACCTTACATCAGGAGCTATGACATGTTCAATTGTGGTTGAAATCAAAGCTCCAAGCTGTCCCAAAAACAAATCACGAGTAGAGCGAGCACCAGCGGCAACTGAACCCCTTGAAAACATTAAATTCCATAACCGTGGTACTGTTCTATAGCTGACACTTCCTTCTTCAGTTTCAATCTTTCCATATGTGCAAGGGCCTGCTGAGAGGTCAATTACAACAAATCTGGACAGCATGGAAAGAGAATTAGATCCAAACACCCCCCCCCAAAAAAAAAAAGATAAAAAAGAGAGAGAGAGAGAGAGAATGAATCATAATAAATCACAAAATAAAGGAATTGCTAGCCACAGCATGACAAAGAAGAGCATATTCTGCTTTATGTAAACAAATACAGGTTGAATATGAAACCAAATTAAAGGCTGGCTAGATGAGCACCAAAAATCTATTTTCTGAAACATTTACAAATAATAAAGAAATCCTGTGAAAAAATAATACTTTATAGATCTTTCCAAACCAAAGTATCACAAGATTCATGAACAAAAACAAATGGGTCAAGGAATTCACTAGATTTATACCATAACTGTACATAGATCCCATAAAAATTATAATTGGTTAAAAAAAAAAAAAAAAAGGAAAGAAAGAAGAATCCCTGACATTAAAGGATCATGTTACCAAGATCTTAACAGTTTTTTTCTCAAAAAAGCATCAAGCTAGCAGATGTTCACCTCAATAATAAAAAATAAATAAATAAATAAACCAACACCAACATTCTTCTCCATGTCAGTAAACCTTAATCATACCTGCCTGAGCCCAACCAGACTTGAGATGCTCCACCTCCATTGTAACGGTAACGGTAAATGTAGTCACCCTCCTGTTTTTTCATTTCTTCCTCTGTGAGCTCATTTATTCTGCCATACATTAGACTGTCAAGATCAATTTCCTTGTTCCTAGGATCCATTCTGACCTGCAAAAAGAAGAAAAAAAGTAAAGCAATCACAATCCAAAAGAAAATTAGTAAATAGCAACACCATAATTAACGAGATTTCAAAAATTAACTTTGTGATTTCTTGCTAGATGAAAGACAGACAGTACTCTACAATAAAATCAACTGCAGTGGGTGCGAGGGAGGGGAATAAGCATAGCAGCAGATGCAGAATATTGATAGTCTATACCTTATCAAAATTAACAACAAATATTACACTGGGCACAGGCTTGTCTACAATCTCAGCTGCAGAATATCCTCCATGATCCATGTCAAATATGTAAGAATATAGTTTCTGGAATATTGGATCCACAAGCGTTGCATCTATCTCAAACAGAGGTACTTCCCTCCCATATTCACTCTAGAAGACATAGGCAAGTTATTGCAATTCATTTAGACCAAAAATTCCCAGTAACATTCAAATATTAATGGAAGAAAAAATTAATAGCACAATACAAGGGATCACCTCTCTTGCAGATCCAGCTAGAACCATAGCCTCCTTCATTGCCTTCTCGAGTGCTATTAGTTCTGGTTGTCCAGCCTGCACTCAGAAACAAAATTTATGACAAGCACATTAGACTAAACAATATAACATCCACCAAATAGTTCAACTAGCGCAGTATACACTAGAAGGTCAGCAACTAGACATGAACCTCTCTGCAACCAGACATGAGAAATCTTATAACAACTGTTACGTATCCCGTGACCAACAATCTCTAGCTTCATTCTGTACTCTGATATGTATGCCCTAAAATTTTCAAACCACTAGTTGCATATTTCTCCCTGCCACTCCTCTGGACTATAGAATCTGACACTAAACCTCAATTTCCCTCTTCCATCAATTAAACCAAAAGGGTTGTCCGTCACATAACTTTTCACTAAATATCTCAGTCTAGTACTGTCCATTCAACCATTCTAAGTCAACATTGAAATGTCCAGCATCCAGTCTCTAAACCACACATATCAATGCTAAAAGCTAATCATAACTGTCCATTGGTTCTTTAGTTTTTGTTGCCATCGGGTACATCAATGTCCATAATAATTTCCTCTTTTCCCACTCAATAAAGGTTCTCTTCCTTGCCTTCAAAAAGAATGTGCACATTAAACTAAGCCAGGCACATCCAAGGCAACTCAAAATTTCATTAATTGTTTTAGGATATAGAACCCGATATGGTGATGAACATGGCATAAAATAGCACATAATCAAACAATCTCCTAGCATACATGCGAAAAGCAAATCTAAAAGATCAAGGCAGAGACTGGAGCCGTAAAACAAGAATTTTGAATACCCCGAAGAGCACCAAGCCGGATAAATGGATAAGCCATACTGGCAATTGAATCAGAAGCGTACCGGAAATGCATTATATACAAGATGGTGTTCAATATCGATTGGCTCGCCCGTCTCCAAGCACGCGGGCCTATGGGATGGGAAGCTGCTTCTCAGAAACTCCTCCAACTTGTGCGAATCAACAACGTATCTATAACCCCCATCTCCATTGAGACCGATAAGGACTATATTAACTTCAAGAGGGACCTGGAATGGAACCTGCAAGACAGCTACAGACTTGTATAAATCCATGAAATGTTTTGTTCCTACTAAAACTCCCCATCACGATCTGAATTATAGTGTGGAATTCAGAGTTACTACATAATTTGATGCCGAAACTCAAATAGATTGTTAAGAAAAATGGAACGCAGTGATATTAGATAATCAATTACCTCAGCACGAGAGTGTAGCATTCGTCGAACTTCTGAACGAACAGTATCTTTGACATCGTGAAAAGCTCCATGATGCCACTGCGGATGTCCCGGATCTCTACGAAAAGCTTGAGGAGCCGATTCCGTGTGCCAGAGAAGAAAACCGAGACAGACTAAGAACAAGGAAAAGCGAGAGAAAAGATTCATTTCTTTCCGATGGTGTTCGAATTTTTAGACGTTACGAGACTAATAGGAGAGAGAACCAAAACCCTAGTTTATATTCCTCTTCTGAGTATTTCCGCCATTGCTGCAGAGCTCAGAGTCGGGCAACGCGCTTAATTTGATGGTTGATCGAAGTCCGAAGAGGGACGGGTCAGGAAGAACACGGACCACCACCTGTCCGAGCAATGGACCAAGAAACGACTCAAGAATGTTTCTGTTGTATATGCGCAATCGGAATCCGGATCCGAATCGAGCTTGATCAAGATAGATAGCATACTCTTCGGAATCGTCCCGAGACGAATCTGTTTAGTTTTTCTATTTCGTTTTCCTTGTTTTTCAAAATAAAAATTTATGACTGTTTCTGTGTTTAAAAATGGTAATGAAAAAACAAATCCGACTTATTTTTCTGTTTTTAAAAACAAGTGGAGGGACAAAAAATGTAAAAAAACTTAATACTTCACTCGACCTACCCAAACCCAATTCATTATTGAAATATTTTGCTATCCAGAAGAGATGACTCCAACCTGGTTGCGTGTGAAACTCACAATTTGGACTGTATTCATCATCTTGAAGCTCATCTCCACGAAGTATACCTGCAACTCCAACTTCAAGCCTTCACTCGTGAGTTGCACATACATGCAACGTCATACCTTCACCTGTATTTTGAACCCGACTACACTATTGAAAATGTTTCGGGAAACAACAAATCAAATACCTTTATGTAATTCAAAAAATTGTTTCTTAGCACAAAAATAGAAAAAAACTTTTCTATTGTTTCTAGATACAAAAACAGTAGAAATAAATAAAATCAAACGGTGTTAACTCAAAACCGTTTTTGGGTAAAAAAAAAACATTAGCTTTGGTTTAAAAAATCAGCCTTCTTTTTTTATTTTAAAAGCATTGGGGTTTTAAAAATTAGCCCAAACCGGTTGGACCAAATGAACTACCACGAAATCAAATCAAACTAGACTGGAAGCCTTATTAGGTGGTTCTGGGATTAAGGATTTTAGAAATTTGTAGAAAGCCAAAATGACCAATTAGATAACCCCCCAAAAATTAAATAATAATAAAAATAAAAATAAAAGTTTGCATCATTTCTCTTTATAAAAATCAACAAGAGCACGTTAAGGAAAATCAATTTAAACTCAGACCGACCGGGCTGAACCTGACCAACCGACCGTTTGCCACCCCAAACAAAGGATGAGTTAATGAATGGATGGTCACCAGGTGTTTGATACTTGTCCTAAGCCGACATGTTTCAATCTTCCCTCCCTGCCATCCTACACACGTACTCACCAAAGTGTTTGATGTTTCTGGGTCTAACATCCTACACACACGTACTCACCAGTTGTTTGATATTTCTCCTTTCTTTCATGGGGTCACCCTTATCCTCTTTGACTTCCTTCTCTAGCGAATGGTGATGGAGCATTTTGTCCCTGTGTCCCTTGTTCTGTTCAGAGATGACTTTTCATTTAAGCCTTAATTAGATATGTTGGTTACATATAACTGAAATAACGACCCACAGGCCTCCTCTTAAACATAACCTTAATACCCCTCCCTCTTTCAAGACACTAAAAATTCTGTAGAGAATACAGACATTTGAAATGCCTCCAGATTCCTCTTTCCAAGGAAGGTCCATGTTCAGCTTACCATCAACAGACCACTCAAACCTCACTTCAGTACCATTCAAGCAGCACTTCTTAGGGAACCCACTTGAGTAAGCCAAGAACTTCCCTCCACCTTTAACCTTAACCTTCACACTATTCCCCACCGGAGATTCACAGTAGTCAAATTCTTGAATGGTTCCTCCACTGTTAAAACATATTTGTCAATCCAATTGGAGCAAATTTAGTAGTTGAACCAAGTTTCTTGATTGGAACAAAGCTGAAAATCTCAAATGATGATGGTTGGATAGTCATGTGGATGGCATCTGATTTAGGGGTCATGAAGAGTAGTTCATCAGCTTGGTTAAGGTAGATTGCATACTCTTCAGCTCCACCCATCTCAGCTGCTTCTTCCCTTTGGTCCCATTCAACATAATTAGCATGCACCAAGCCAGACATTTGCTTGTAACACTCAGGGTATCCTTTAAGCCTTTGCTCCTTCTGGTCCCAACCGGCTCCTTGGCAGTTGAATGCCCCGATCACACCTCCGAACTGCGAAAAGATATACTTCCATAACCATACTATCCAAGTACTAGATTCAACTGATGAACACTAAAATGTAAGCAAGGTTGTTCTGAAAAGGGGATACCTAGTTTAAATTCCAAATCTTGAGAATGGTTTTAATGTCAAACAGAGGATTCATGAAGAGGCAATCTCTTGTAGGGAGTGCAAAATGCTGGCACTTGGGAATGGTTCCATCAGGAAATACAAGCTTCTTTACAAGATCAAAATCATGGCTACCCACAGAGTCACTGACATAAACAGGTCCCCCACAAATGGCCCTAGAACCAGCATGAAACTTTGCACATTGGTGGTCAGATTGAAACATATCCCAATCAGGATGTAGGATTTGACCCATCCACATGCTGTTGTAAGCACAATGGATCATATGTACACCTTGCAACCAGTAGACACCCATTGGATCTCCATTGGGATCTTGAAACCAGAAGTCATCACCTGTAGGATAAAAACCAAAATTAATCTCTAGTAGCTTAATTGTTAAAAGAATGCTGTCAAATTTAGATCAAAGTAGGAAATTCTCACCAACTCTTCCTAGTGATATCTGCCATGTGCCAAGAAAGAAGAAATCATTGCACTGATGCATGCTTGAAATCAGACCACAGTGCCATTGAAGTTCTTCACAAGGGACTCTGACAGCCCTTTGTAATAAGCCTTTGCAAGCTCAACCCGGCCTTCATATTCATCACATACATACTCCAGTGACTGCATACCAACATAACCATTCTTAGGTTTTAGCTATATAAGTAGATATCAAGTTGCATACATTCAGGGGTGTATGAACCAGTATATATTCAGGGGTTCTGTGATACGAATTTTAGAGGCTTACATGCATAACATCGACCATGACTCCAGTTATTCAGACTTTTGAGAGATAAGAATGCATTGACTCGTAAAAATTAACTGCTTGGTCAGGATGAACAAGTCCAATGCCACCTTCAATGACCTTCACCGCGGCAAGATCATTCATCGTCCCATTGAGTCCAGGAGAGACCTTAACAGGGACTACCTTTGAATTGAGATGGGTTGCCCCTGGCCTAATACCCGCCCAAGCACCACAGAGAGCTTGCCAGACATACACATCATCCAGCCCTTTATATTTTGTTCTCAAGTCCCTAGTGAAAGCCTTCATCCCATATTCTCCTGCTTTACAGGAACAGCTCCCACCTGAAGCATTACCACTCTCTTGTTCACCACCAAACATCTCATCAAGTTCATGTTTCAGTGCTTTAATCTTCGATTCAAACTCCAACAAGTTAGTGACCCTGGATTGAATCTCCTGGTCTCGGGCCTTCTCTAAATGCTCGATCTCAATTGCCTTAGAGATCAGCATCTTCGGTCTCTTGCGCTCAAATAATGGGGCGTTGGGGGCCAGCATGTCCCACCCTTATACCTCCTGAACTTCTCGCACTCCTCAAATTTGTAAAGCCTGGAAGTCATCTGCGTACCACCCAACAAAAGGTTCTTTGCATCCTCATGTGGGTTCTCCCCATCTAAGTTGATACTCTGCCAGCCATCATCACTTATGAGGAATCTTGGCGAGATGCCTCCCTCCACGAAGTCCTCGACTCCATGCCATACACCGACGGGATCTACAGTCAAGTAGAATGCATCCCAAGTGCACCAACCAAACTTGTCTAATAGAGGTGGGACTAGCTTCTCTTCTAAAAGCCAAAACGTGTTGAGATGGACCCTAAGAGCACTATAGGCCTCTTTCATTAAATTGTAAGGGTTGTCAGCTATGTGAACAAAAGTAATTGCAGTGAAAAAAGAAGCTTTCACTTGAGTTGAACCACTCTCAGCACAGAGCATGACATGTCCGTCAACACCAGGATGAAGAGCAGACCTGAATTTCCCTTCAATTAAGGGCAGGATTAGGACATAGGACCATAATTCAGGGACATCCAAGAGCACCCACTGGGTCTCCATTTGTATATCTGATCCACTATCCCCAACCCACATGGTAGGCCACCGGGTCTTGAATCTAAAAATGCTCAAGAAATTTCTATTGCTGAATCTGCCCAAGGAATTCATTAAACTATCAGAAGGTTGTTCTTTGCTGAACCCAAGAAACCCACCCCTGTATGATATGGATTGAACCCACTGGGATAGAGTGGGTGGAGCATCAGAAGACTGACAGATAGAAGAAAAACTCGTCAAAGAGACATTAGTGGGAACTTCAGAAAGCACTGACACTCCTTTAACACAGAGTTTCCCATCCAACAACTCAAAACAAGTATTCTCAGTTCTGGTTGACAACAGTACTGAATTGGAAGATTCATTTGGGGGCGCCATGAACAGGGGAAGACAGAGTTAACCGATCTGGGTTGATAGCAACAAGAAGCAATGTGTTGTGTGCTCACTACAACCAGTAACCAGTAACCAGTAACCATACTTTAGATATTATATTACTCTGTGTTGTAGTAAGCGTCGGTGAGAGCCTTCCAGTTTTTGTTTTTTCACGAGACGTGTTCAGTAATGCCTGTGATCTGGTGTCTCAGTTGTGTTGTGTGTTCAGTAATGCCTGTGATGTGGCTTTGTTGATCCTCTTTTCTCCCCCTTTCTCCGAAAACACTCACGAATTTAGGATCATTATTATTCTCCCTATTTATTGAAGTTCCAAAAAATTTATTCATTGTTCTCTTATCACCCATCCAAGACCAAGATGGTCACCGGTCAAAGAATTATTTCCACAACTGGGTAGTACAGTAGATACTCATCAAATGCTTTAGTCTAAATTGTCCGCAACGAGCTGTGAGAGGTGTAGTGCTGAGAGGACCCGATCATACACCTGAGCTGTTGGATGCTCGCTGCACCCCACTGCATCACTGCAGATGATTTTGGTCTCCCAAATGCTCTAATTGAGTAAGTGGTACAGTGGTACCCATACTACCAAAGCAGCAGAAGGCAGCCTACCGCTTCACTTAACCTTAAGGACCCTTGATTCTTTTTGCCTTAAAAAGAGAGCCTCATATCTTCAAACTACCTTGCCTTTGAGAGCTGTTTGGAACGAAATGACTGTATTATGTAATTAGGATGACTCACTATGGTAAGATTGCTCCACAGCGACCTGGTCATCGCGGGTTCAAATCTGGAAATACTCTCTTTGCGAAATAAGGGTAAGACTGCATGCATATCTGTCTCTCAAAAGCCCACAATGACAAGATTCTCATGCACTAGGTACGACCTGATGACTTCCCATAATTCCCTAAATCAAATACATTTGCCAATGGAAGGAATCGGATTGAACTTAGGATATGAATCGAATCGAATTGAATGGCCTATCATTTTGAGAAAAGGGAATCGACTTCACTCTTCAATTCCTCCTATTTCTTTTCTGCATTAAACTCCCTTTTTTTTTTTTGTATAGTTATTATTATGAAAGAAAATAAATTTATTAATTAAGAAAGTTAAAGACAATATAATATCTGGGTCAGAGTCGTTAATGTGGAGCCTATCGTTCATAGCCATTGGGACTATATCATTCATGAGGACCATGTTGTTATTAGCCATGAGACAAAAATATTTTCCTCCTCATTCAACTTCTTTCATCTTTTCATTTTCTAAAGATAGAGATAATCAAATACTGGAAACAAATATTTCCCTCCTCTTCCATGGTCCCATTGCTCTATATAGGATATTCATTTTTTCACTTGGTTCCATGCAACAACAATTTCCTTGAAAGCAATGGGAAAAGGTGGAATGGTTCAACAGAAGTATGGACCAAAGCTGAAAATTTATTCTTTTTTTGAACAATAGCTTGATACTTTATTTTACTTCCTACATATCCCACTTGTAAGGTTCAACAAAATTTACTTGTACAGCATTAAAACAACAGGAAAAAAAAAATGGTTAGGATTACATTTTAGAAGGCGGTTTGTTCGAGCTACGACCTGCTATGAACTTCTGCATTTTCTCAAACTGATCCTTCGTCATTCCATCATAATAGTTATGAGCCCTCTCCTGGAATCAACATTGATGATAAATTGTCAAATTTGTAGCTCATAAGAACTTATACAAGTTCCATACATAGAGCATTTACGAATAACAAACAAGAACAAAAAATGATTATACATGTAGTAAACATTATCTACCCCAATTCCCTTCATCTTGTTACTTTTCAAATCAATAGAAATCCATGACACAAATTGGTTGGATTGTCTAGATCAGCGACCACCAATCCAAATTTAACATATCAAACATATGTCAGCATGAAACAAAGTTGCATACAGACCGGCCAAATAAGCCGTAATCTCTTCACACACACAGGCGCTTCCTTTGTTCCAAAGCGCAAATGATAATTAGCCACGGCCTAAATTTTCCTTCCACCTTTTCCTCATTTCAATCAGGAGCTATTATAAGTGGTTAAAGTCAGGAAAGCTAGCTGTCTTGGAAATCTGAACCTCTATATTCTGTGAATAAGACAAGCATTTGACCTGCAATTTGGGTACCACCCATAGGATCTCTTAAGCAAAACATATCAGATCCACAAACTTTACTGTTTAACCCCTTGATATAAAACCAAACAAACTAAAGATCAATTTTCTTTCTAGAACTCTACACATTTCAGTCCAAAGATCCGTGACCCTAATCTTAAGTTGAGGGAATCGATCTCTACTCAGTTGGTTTAGGACAGAAACTTAGGGTGGAAACATATGTGCAGAATTGAGATAAATAGATACAGTTTGACCACATAAAAGTAAGCTTTTATAATGTCCTACTTTTATTAGGAAGCATAGAAATAGAAACTATGCTTAATACTAAATAAAACAGAACTCGTCTTCCCACTTACTATCTATAATGTAGGACCATTAAAAAGCTCATAAAATGAAAACTCATTAGGAAATCACTGTGTGTGTGTTGTAAGCCAATTACAATGAAAATCCATTTGGTAATCTCTCTCTCTCTCTGTATGTGTGTGCTATTTTCAACTATTTGCACAGGGTCCAAATATTCTCTTGCTCCTACTGACAAGCAATAATATTCACCATCTATCCCCAACCCCTCTAAAAAGAAAAAAAGTACCAATCGCCTTGCAGCGTTTAATCTCTAAATCTAGAAGTCCTATCCTCTTGTAAGAATTCTTAAGGGTACACTTTCTCAAATCATCAAGACCCCTCTTTGCTTCCTCCATCATTTCTGCAATATTTTCCTCAAACATCCCAGTCCAATTTTTTACAGAATTGTGGGAACATAAAAAGCTTATGCTTAACAACACAGAGAAAGAGAGAAAGAGAGAAAAAAAAAAAGGGAATACCTTCTCCAGCGCAAGAGCATGATGCAAGTCCAGCTTAAAGCCATCATTGATAACTGACTTGTACCTCAATACTAAGTCTCCATTATTTCTTATGATGGCTTCTGCAACTTCCCGGGCTTTCTTCAACAAGTCACTTTCTTCAACAACATGGTTCACCAAGCCCCATTTCTCTGCAGCTCCTGCGGTTAGAGGCATGGCCGTCAAAGAAACTTCACGAGCTTTGTTTGGTCCTATAATGCGTGACAGCTTCTGAGAAAGACCCCATGAAGGAAATATCCCAAACCTGTCAGACCAGTTTTGCACTGTTCATTCATTAAAGAACGTATGAAAACATATATGAAATATCTCCTCAATGGAAGCTTGGAAAGCATCAATCAATTCTGTGTTCATGACTAAACCGTGCAGATGGCTGCACATTATAAAAGCTACTAGGCATTGCACCAAGACTGGATGGATTCCACCCAAGTGAGCCGTACGAGACTCTTCAGAAGGACCTTGGTTGTTCCATTCTCTCATGATTAACATGGTACCGTTTTCAGAACTTGTTCTCTGAACATATAAAAGGATGGTGCCAGAGGTAGCAATGATTTGGTTATGTCAGTTTCAAATCATGTCAGATTTATGTCAGGTGGAATTTGCCTAAATTGAAGTTCTGCTTAATGGAATCGGTTAGGAAACATGAACAGAAGCAAACCTGTTAATTGGCCGACCAACACAAAACTAATTTAATTAACCTGTTAAATAAGGGGATTGTGTACATGTAAAGACAGATACAACCACTTTTGACAATTATTAACAACCAAATCCATGCTTTGGATTGGTAGAGTTAGCATATTTACCCTCTCTTGACAGTTCCTACACTAGGGAAGGACTAACTTCCTCATGAACAGAAAAAAAAAACTCTTGGGATCGATTCCCTTGGGGGATTATTGATTGAACGAACACCAAACAAATACAAAGAAAAATAGAGACAGATTAGCACATAAACAGATTTAACAAGGTTCAGCCACTGATGTCACCCAAATACATTCAAGAAAACTCGTCCAGAAACCCAAACTCGAAAAACCCCAAATTACAAAAATCCTTAATCAATAAGACAATAGTACATTATATATTTTTTCCAATTGCAAGCCGATCCATCGGGTCGAACCATATTGACCCAACCTATCTCTACTGCAACCATATATCTCAGAAAAAATCTGATTCAAATTACCACCAAAATATATCGAGTGAGTCATTCTAAAATACGTGTCAAGAATTACGGTAAACATAATAGTTATGGCCCATGGGGGAAGGAAAAGTGGGGAAGAGTTGTCAGAAACCAGAGAGACAAAGACATAAAAGAGGTGCTAAATTGGGTTGACCCAATCAAACTAGAACCCAACATGATTGTGGTTCGGTTCAGTCTAGTTTAAAAGACAGAACTACCCTAAATGCTGAGGGTTCTTTATGCCTATTTCCATAAATAAAAGCCTTTGGCTTTAGGCTTTTCATTTCACCTATTTACCCCCACCCCCTCAAAAAATATCAAATTTCATCTGAGATTTTCATCAAAAACAGCACTACTCAACCCACAAACAAATTTGGAAATTTGGAGACGATTACAATTTACAAAAAACAGAGAACACGAAAACGGATGGAGAATAAGAGAGAGAGAGACCTGGCATGAGTATCAATGAATTTGGCCCCCTTTGAAGCTATCAAGATATCACAGGCGAGGGCGATCTCGAACCCCGCCGTGACTGCGAAACCATGGATCGCACCGATGATAGGTTTCCGACAAAGCTCCATTTGAAAAACTGGATCAGTTTCCACGTCTTTCACGTCTCCCTTAAACACATCTTCTGCAGCGGTAAGATCCACACCGGAACAGAATGCCCTCCCTGCTCCTGATAACACGATCACCCGCACCGAATCGTCCCCATCTAACCTCTTGAACGCCCTCGCTAGATCTGTCATCATCGATTTCGTCAACGAATTCAGCGATTTAGGACGATTGATTGTCACAAAAGCGATTCCGCTAGGTTCTTGTTGAACTTGTATCAGCTCCATCGTTCTATCGCCCTTCCGATGTTATCTTCTGGTTTGTATTTCCTGTTTCTTCAGATAGGATGGGTAGAGCAAGTGTTTATAGAGATATCCAGCAATTGGATTGGAATCCGAACTACGGAAATTGGATTCCGATCTGACGTTACTATAAGCTCTTGCCCTCCTTTTAGATTTAGTCTTGGAGTGCGTAAGAACGTTATCTATTCTGAATCCCTGACACGTTTCAACCGATGGAAAAGATACTTTGCGAAAGGTTTCCGACACCGGAGGAGGTGGAGGGTTTACCTTCACCCACCGTATTCTAGACTTACCGCCCTTATAGTACGGGATAAAAACATACCCCTCCCACTCTTTCCTGATGTCTATTCCAGGGTGTCAATCGGCTATGTTTCTATTTTTTTATTCGATTTCGATTTAATTTAAAGGGATGATGAGGTAAATTGAAATCGAATTAAGAATCGATTCGATTTCATATTGAATACTCAAATCGATTTAATTCGATTTGATTTTAGTTTCAATTTGATTCTGTAATACGATTTTAATTCGATTTTGTAACTCGATTTTCATTCAATTATGCAAACAATTTCACTCATGGACATCACTGTGATGGATCAAAGATTATACTGGGCTCAGTTATGGACATTGTGGTCATTGTAAACTCTAAAATTATCTTAACATGTGAATATGTGCAATAAATTACAAAAAAAAAGCACTTAACATTCAAGAAAATAAAAACAAAGGTGAATACTCATATACTCAAACTAATACCAATTTGGTTCGGTTCAGTTTGAATCGACGGTTCTTATACCATGAACCGTAACTGAACTGAGTCAAGGTGAATACTCATACTCAAACCGAATTTAAACCAAATCATTTTTGTTCGGTTAATTTGACTCAGTTCTAGATTTGGTATTCGATTTTGGTTATAAATTGACACTCTTACCATATGCACCCTCAAAAAAAAAAAAGTGTCTATCTCATTGGCAAAGGGATAGAGGGTTCGACGACATGTTCGGATTTTTGCAAAAAATAAAATATCATAGGGGTTGTGGATCACTACTTGCCATGTGGCTATTGTGTGAACAAGGCAACCAGCCAAGGGAGATGTATTTAATATATACATCCAATTAGGGGGTAGGGTGGTTATTTTGTAAACCCTGTATCTGAGCATAGGGACATGCAACCAAGTAGTGATCATCTTCCCATATCATAGAGCAAAAAGAATGAGGCTTTGCTAAGGGTTGATCTTGATTTCGGTTGATCTAAATTATGGATTTGTACTAGGTTTCAAGTGTTACCCTCTCTCGATTCCTTTTCATGTGCTAGTAAGAAAATTCTTATCTACAATATGGGAAAAACTTCCCATGATGTCGTAGTGTAATTTTCCTCTCTCATTAGTTTGTTTCTCTCTTTTTCTTTTTTCTTTTTTTTTCTTTTTAAATTATTATTATTATCTTTTATATTTTAAATATGCGAGCTTCATTTAGGTTGTATTTGGTAGCCAAGAGAAGAAAAAAATATAAAAGAAAAAAGTACATTTTTTATACTTTTTTTCTTGGGTTAAGAATTTTTCTTTGCATTTGATATGTCTTTATTTTCCTTTTCAAATTCAAAATTTCCTTTGAGAATTGTGAAAATTTCTTTTGCTCCTCTAAAAATTTTCTTACGAAAAAAACACAATAAAATAAGAGAAAATATGAAAACATATAAGACAAAAAATGAATGATTACACAATGATTTCCTTGGTATTTATCTCTCTCTTAAAATTCAATTTTTTTTTTTTTCTTCTCTTTTCTAGATTCTTTTTTCTTTTCTTTTCTTCTCTTAGCTAGATGATAACCTTTTCAAAACAACTATTAAAATAATGTTCGAATTTCTTCCCTACTCTTCCAATACATATGGCCATCTAAGAACCGCTTTGTCTAAAGCTATTCATAAAAAAATTCATAAATGTAGGGTGTCTCCCATTAAGTAGAAAATATTTTGTGAATCCTTAAATCATATATTGAATGGGGTAACTGACACTGATGAGAACTAATAAGATGATGTTTGAAAAGGATTGTCTGCATTCAATGGTAAGGGTTAAGACTTTGACCCCAATTTTTTTGGCAAAAGACTAGGAGCATATGAAAGTTCCTCCTGTTTGTGGCTTAAGGTTTCTGGCAAAAAGAAACACATGCCCTCCCCCTCCCCCTCCCCCTCAAAAAAATAAATAAATAAAGAGCCAAGGGCTCCTAGCCCTAGGTTAGGTGGTTGGGTTTGGAAGATATGTTCTCACAAATTTTTTTTTTCTCCCTCCCCCTCAAAAAAATAAATAAATAAAGAGCCAAGGGCTCCCAGCCCTAGGTTAAGTGGTTGGGCTTGGGAGATATGTTCTCACAAAATTTTTTTTTCTTCAAATAGGATCATGTGATAAGAGTGATAAATGTGAAGCAGTGGAACAAAAACAAATAGGTATTAAGGTTATATCATTCAATAAAGGCAAAATATACTTGGGTTCAATTCATAACCTTGGGCGTTTGGTAAAAATGGATGCGAGGATGATAAATAAACTTGTTTTCGATTTATTATAGGGGCAATAGAACACTACTTAACAGTGGACGCAACCAATGGGAGGGGGCATAAGAGCATCTTCAATGTAAGACAATGCAATCTTTTAACACTTACTGTATGTAGACGTAGATACACACTGTCAGGTAACATTCTTTCTTTTTTTTATATATTTTCAAGAGAACGTATACTTTGTTCGAGAGTACACCCACGCACCTAGACATAGGAGTGTGAAACAACCACCAGACTTATCCTGGCAAATGCCTATGGGCTTTCTCTCATTGGTTAGTATGCTAGCATAGGGGCCCGCTCCTAGAAAGAATTCATTTTAAATAAAATAAAAAAAGACTAAAAGAACAGTCCTAGTCCCTAGTAGCATGGCCCTTGCGATCAAATATAGAGGGCGGCAAAATTATGCTTCCACCCTTAAAAAAAAAAAAAAAATCTATCTTGTCATTATGCCCAAGTACATCCTCTCATTGCGTAGGAATTGCACGATAAAAAAACCATACTTTTTCCCAAAAAAAAAAACCACGAAATGCCATTTTCCCTTGGTTGTTTGTTGGAAAAGTAGGAAATTGTGGGTTTTTTTTTTTTGATAAAATTGTGGGTCTTACGTAATACGTATAGTAGAATAAAACAATAGACCTACCAAAAAGAAAAAAAGAATAAAACAATAGAAATGTTACCTTAAAAATAAAAAAAATAGAAAATGAAAGGATGGTAAAACAAGTTATAAAGTTGTGGGGCCATCTTTCCTCATCTTCGAATCATAAACCCATCACATTAGGTGAGACTTTGTGAGCAGGAGGAGTAGGATAAATAACCAGCCATGTAGGGGGACAGGAATCAATCATGTATGATTGCCTATTAATATTCCACATCAGGCAATCAAACACATGCATTTTTATAGGGTTAATTACACTGTCACCCCTTGTAATTTACCTGCAGTTGACGGTGTTAAGGTTCCGTTTAGGATTTATCGTTATGAGCTGACGTGGCTTGTGTCCTCATCTTTTTAAAGATAAAAATGCCCTTTGGTGAAGTGATGATCCAGTTGTACCCTTGTGATTTGCAATTTAGGGTTAAAAGTTCAAATAAGGGTTTTTATTCACCATGGAAGCTCCAAGACCTGAGAGCGAAGGAGATTGTCAGGGATTAAGCTCTTCGGATTCCTCTGGTTCCTCCTCCTCTGAAGATGTAGATATTTCTCTTCTGGTCCCGGGCTCTGCTTTTTCTTACCAGCCAATTGCCTAGAAACACCACATCCCACATGAACACATGCCAATTGCCATTATCAGTTTTACCCAATTCTTGACTATGATTCTTGAGTCATGGCTGAGAATCTTTTAGCCGGTTTTTCTCTTTCAAATTATCCTCTCTTGTCTCACACACAGTCTCTATCCGTGTCTCATCACCGTCTGGAGTGTTTCCCTCGCGATTGCGCAGGAGAAGAAGACGTCAACGATGAAGCACTCCCGGAAGGTCTGGTCCCGTAGAACAGATCCGATAAGTAATTCCCCACATCATCAGGAGCAAACCTGACCATGGGCTCCATATCGTTCTCGCTTCTCACCAAGGCCCGATACTTACCATAGAAAGCCCGGTACGCTGGCGCGAATTTCTTGGCGATGGACAGCTTAATAATCTCTTCCCTAAGCTTCATGTCCGTCACCACCCACGACGATTGAGTTCTCTATGCCTGCTCAAACTCGGAATTGAAGTTGTTGAAACACTGCTTGACCTCCCTTGAAGTTATCGTCGTGGCCGCCGGATTTTCTGGTATGGCCAATAGCACCTTGTTCTATCCCAACCACAACTACCTCGCTGTGTACTGTATCACCGTCGCTTCGTTCACTTCTTCATTCACAAGCTGAAACAGGGGTTTTCTGTACTCTTCTTTGATTTCTATTTACCAAATTATTGGTTTGCTATATCCACTCTCATAGATGCGATCCAAGATCATGCCCATCTATTAATGTATCGCATTACAGTAATAAATGAAGAGGAAAGTTTAGGGTTTAACTTACCCTCACCAAAAAAAAAAAACAGTCGATGTATACTGCCGCTAGTACCTTCAAGGAAATCGACTGCCTTCTGCTGGGTTTGAATCTTTCAGGTTCTAATCGCCGGCGTACTGGTCGGTGTGGTTCTTGACGAGCCAATCGCTGGAATATGGTTCTTCAGGTTCTAATCGTCGTCGAGCTTTCAACTCTCAGATTTTGAGAAATATGGTGAAATGTGTCTGTTAATGAAAGGGCAAAAGTATCTTTTTTGTTTACCAACTAAAGACGGTAGAAAGACTTTCAGAAATGTGTTTAAATGAGTATTTAATTGAAGGGCCAAAGTGTCTTTTCCATTTGCTGACGTAACACCGTGAACTGTAAAGAGACAAAGTAATTGTCATGATTGCAAGGGGTGGCTATAAAATAAGCACAGGGGATGGTAGTGTAATTAAACCACCCTTTTTTTATATTCTCTACAAATACCATAAAACTCTCCAACGGTTTAGATTATCTTTTTCCTCATAATGATTAAGGATAAAGATGGTCACGATATCAATGTGTACTTTCATGTAACATGAATTTTTATTTTTTAATTATTTTCTCGCATACTTCAAAAATGTAGATTTCACATAGATGATATATTTTTAGGATAACTATTGGAGTTCAAATTATTTGTAGTGAGCGGTGAGGTACAGTGAAGTACACATTGGATGAGAGATGCAGAAAACCTTTGCCCTCAAAAAATATCAACTTAATGAAAATAATAATAAAGGAGGAAGACATCAAGGAGAGGCTTGGGCGAGTCGTCGGATGTTGATTGGGTAAACATCAGCATCAAATCCGTCCATCAAACGCTTGGCGATGATCACATTAGTAGCATCGGAAGGATGATATGGGTCCCAGAATATATACTTGGAGCGGTCCCCACACACCTTTGATGTGGGGCCACAAGGAACTATCCCTCCGAATTTCCCCGATAGGTAGCAGCAGGCCGAGTTAGCTACTTCAAAACCGTAGGATGCGTAGTTCTGAATCAAATCCCAGACAATGTTGTAGACATCAGCGTACACAAACTGAGAGCCCACGAGGGTAGAGCTTAGCTCCTCCACCACCAACGTTTTCAACCGCAAATTGAACATCAACGCTATCTCGTTCGGGAAGGCGACGCAATCATCCCCTGCCGTTGGATTCAGATCTCTCTCGTATGGAATGCACCCTATCGGTCCCACATTTGTCACTATTATCTTCCTTGCTCCAAAATTATATAGTCGCTGTGTTACAATGCCAAGAACCAAAAGAAAACCAGTCACCAAAGTCTTTCACAAAAAAAAGAAAATGAATGCTCCCTGATCTTGCATATGGACATCAAGAGGGGGTGAATTTTTAGGGTTTTATGGGATGTGATCGTAATTTTACCACCCTCTACGCCTGGGTGCTTAGGTTTTAAAACTTGGGATCAAACGATTTAAAAAAAAATTAGTACTTTGAATCATTTTATCGTTATATCTTACCAATGGATTAGTATTGAATTGGTCAGGACCGGAGATCACTCTCAGGTAATATCAATTTTATATTATGTTGGATGCGGGCCTCATGATCAAGGAGCATTCTTCTCCTTCCCCTCCCCCCCCTCCCCCCAACTTAAAAAAGAAAAAAAAGAAAAAAGAATGTCCCTGACTACAGTATCTATGTTGAAACATAGTCAAGATGTGAAAAGACTGCTTAGCCCTCAATGTCTCCACCGACCTCTCATTGGTCCCAAACATTGACACAGTAACCACACGATTAGGGAGTAGGGACTGTTCTATATTTCAAAAAAAACCAGCAATACCATTTATTAAGCATCACGACTTGCCTTGTAGAAGTGGTAGACGGTTACATGTCTTTTTGTTTTCATAAATGTCTCTTCATGCCATGCATTAAAGCCCATTTGAACATTTATGAAAGAAAAAGGACATGTGTTTTTGTTTTTCGGTTTTTTTTTTT
>NC_056558.1:10254455-10445294 GCF_013358625.1 Macadamia integrifolia | reverse complement strand
GTTTTTTTTTTTTTTTAAACAACATGTGTTTTCATGGTAGACTGTCACCGATACCGAAACGCAAACCTAAAACAGTGGAAAGGGTCAGGGCGAAGGGGAGAGAAAGATTGCATTAATTGGAGTAGCAGAGAGACTTGTGACTTGAGAGTTTCTTACTGTTAACTGCAACCTATATCTGGAAATCATGGTATCAACGAAAGTTTCAGGGGAGACCAACTTTTGCTCAGGCACTGAGATCACTGGTGTGAGGTAGTTGTTGATGAAATCATTTGAGCCGATCGTAACCGAGAAGATTGCTCTGCTGAACAGATTCAATGTCTCTGAACTACCAATGCTCGATATTATGTCCTGCCTTGTGTTTGCAAAATTGTCTAACTGAGCATCCAGGTTGATTCTCCCACCCTGCGAAGAAAAAAAAACAATTAAATGTAACCCATTTGCAGAGGATCAAGTGTTCAAAGTTTCAGAAGAAGCTTACAAAGATCTTGCCAGTGTGGTTCAGAATTCCACCTCCCCCAGAAGCATAATTCACTCCCTTCAGAACCACTGGACCTGTTGTCGTTGGTGCCAAGTAAGGAGGCGTGAATGTTAAACCAAATTCCTGACCTGTCCATTCACATTTTAATAAGTTTCAGATTAAAGCTTCCAAGACCAAAACTTGCTCTAGATTTAGTTAAGAATCAAAGAACAAAAAGAAACGAGGAGAGGAGAGGAAGAGCCTTGCCTACAATGTCGACTATTGTTCTTCCATTGGTGTAACGACCCGTTGGCTGCCCAAAATCAATCCCATTGGGGACGTAATTGGCCTTTGACAGAGAAACAATGTAGTTATTGTTTCCAGCATCAACAAGGGAATCACCGAAGATAAACGAAGCTGGAACTTCCTGTGCCCAGCAGTTCCTCATCTGGAACTGGATCACCATTAATGGTACCCAAATCCCAAGCATGAATTCACCAATTGATGAAATACCCATTACCAAAACCCTGCAGCTAGAGAATAATAATGAACTTTCCCTGCTAACCTCCATTTTAATTGAACCCACCTGGGGAGAGGGATCTTTTAAAGCTTTGAGTTTTTCTCCAATAGCAGAACAGGGGAGAGAAGAAGAAGGGAAATTCAGGGCTTTCTGAGCTAAAACACAGACAAGACAAATCAAAAAGAACCCAGATAGCTAAGCTGATATTAATCGATTTACAGAGATTTTGGGTTACAAGAGTCACTGGAAGAAAACCAATGTCTGCAAGAGAGACGAATACGATTGGACGATAGGGGATGATGATGATGAAGATACCCTTTTATGGATGAAGTTTCTGTGTTGAGGTGAGGAAATTGAATGACCTGAAAAGTCAGAAACCTAACCATGAGAGTTAATGTTTGAAGACCAATGGGAATTAAATCTGCCATTAGGGTCTGAACTCTCAACTCTTGAACATGCAGGTGACAGGTTAGGACTCTGAATAGAGCTGTCTCAGTACTGTAATGGCTGTAAATAATTACAGATTCACAGAGCCTAAATGGTTGAATTTCAGAATGGGTTGGCATCTCACTTCATTTGAATCCACTGTGGAAGTAGTAAGAGAATTAAATTTTCAACAACCTACCAATCTACTCCAATGAAGAATAAAAGGGTTATCGAACTTCTGATTTTCTTGTTATCAATGCTGTTTTACTTTGATGGGCTAAATTCTCACCAATAGCAGTTGGATGTCAATTGTCAAGCAATAGGAAAAGCCACCAATTATAACTGAAAATTAAGCGGGGTGTTCTTTAATTTTTCATTCTTTTTTTATTCATTTGGGTATTTAATTTTGTGATACCAGCTGATGCTTATCCAAATATCGACAATTCAAGAGCTAAGAGGATTAGGATACACGTCTCAACACTTGGGGATATATGTCTAGGCCTTTCTAACTTTTGGATGAGTCATTGAAAGGTCTTTGGTGTTGAGGAGGATCTTTTTCCAACTAAGATCCTGATTTTGGGTTTCTAAACACTTGTTAGTATAGATTTTTTGAAGATTTTTAAAAAGCGAATAAAATTGAATGAAATTAAAAAAAAAAATGTCAATATATAATGGATAAATCATAAATGATCTTCCGGTGTTAGATTGGCCAAATCATCCTTGTGAAATTAGGTAACCAATCTATGGAGGCCTTGGTTTTAGGTATTGATTTGTTATTGGTCGTATCGGCTGATTTATATTGATATTAATTGACACTAATGTCAATACGTAGTCCATTACTAGATCGGTGAATGGTACATACACGGTAAAGATGGAGGGTAACAATTGTTAAAGTACAATCAGATATTGATTTCTTTAAGAGTAAATGATACTGATATTGATATTTAATTGACACTAATGTCAGTATAACTTATATAGATCAATACCAATTCCATATTCGATACCTAAAACCAAGATGGAGGCATTCACGGATGGATTAACCACACATGATATCCAAGGCTGAGGGTTAAAATGCAGTGTGGCTTCTGCAAGGGCTAACGAGAGTTGTTAATTAATTTGCGTCGGACTGGGCCCTGGTCGGTTCCTTCGTGGGTCGCTCACTTGGGGTAATCATAGACCCACTAGAATTAGGAACCCTAGCTGACCAATTTTCTAGAAATAAAAGGGGTTTGACCACAAAGCAAATTAAAGGGATCTGACCTAATCTCAAGAGCTCTCTCTCTCTCCCTGATCTCTTTTGTCTCTCCCAATTGAGAATATGTGTATCCAAGGATTTCCATTGCAATTCTTAGATTTAGAGGGTAGAATATTGCCTAGTGAGATCGCCACAATCCTTTGTTCTTTGCTGTTTGTGAAGATCGACGCGTAGCGTAATCATATCCATTCCGCTACATAAAAAGCTACATCGAGGTAATTCTTGATCCTATGTTTGTTTTTCCATTTATTTACAGGAGTGATGTGGGAGCATCAATCACGGCAGAATTTCCACATTTCATAGGGGGCAAAGGATCATTTTGACCTCCCATGTGTCTAGACGTGGGCTCACACTGCATTTTAGGCTTCTATTCCCCTTTAACCAAAAAACATAGTGTGAAAGAACTTTGTCATGTTGGCACAGAAAATAACAACGCATAAGATCAGTGAGAGGGTGTGCACCAGCATCTTTAGCGCCCTAGTGCGGGGCAACATCATTTTTAGCATCCCCTACCTCTAGGATAGGGTTCTTTTTCTCAAATAAATATAAGAAAAAATTATGAAGTGTAAGGGGAGGATACACCAGCACTCTCAATCTCTCCTCCTTATATGAAATGATTCTATTGCCCTTTTATTTTTTTTGCTGACAACAGATATCCATGTTGACCCCACAACTACATGGATCGGGTGATATTGGTGTTGAATGAGAACCATTCAACTTTCACTAAAATCAGTGAAGAGTATTAAACACCCCCCGTGTGAGTGGTCCAAGGTGTACCTAGTGGGAGTCGAACTTAGGACGTCCGAATTTACGATTCGTACCAAGTTCATTGTTCACCATCTGAACTACCCCCTTGGGTTCTGTTGCCCTTTTATGTACAAAACTATTCCATCCCACGTCATTGATGGTGTGCACTTCTTTATACTACTTATTGAGAGAAATCTCATGCAATATATAATTAGGGAACAAGGCCTTATATCCTTATTGGATTCTGTGACCTATATACCATGGAGAGAATTTATTCCGGAATTTATATGACCATACAACCACATTTATGCATTCCTTTTCCAACTTGCATGTGTTCTTCTGTTGAAAGTGCCGGAATTAAACTCTATTTCTTTTATCACAAAACAATATATCAGCATCACCTTCTCTCTTCCCCATTACAATTTCCACCAACAAAAGACTCATGGGATCACAGAATCTAAGAGGCATTTATTTGAAGGAATGGAGCTGCTGAAATTGGAGGGATTTCAATCTGACCATTAAGAATTTTGAATTTCGTTTGGAAACTTTTGTTATATGGCTATAAGCAACTTAATGTTATTGAAGCATAGTTTATAGTTTCTACCAGAAAAAAAATATATAATAATAATAATTAACCGATGGAGACATAGTATCCTCATCATTTAATGTTTGTTTTCTGATCTTTTTGTTTTTTTCTTTTTCCTTTTCTTTTTTTGTGTTAACAATAAGTATTCAGTCTTTTGGCGTACCGCCGATTCATTCGGAGTTGAATTAGCATGAAGTAGATTATACGGAGTTAAATCATTCAACTTTCACCGAAAATAATAAAGATCACTAAACACCCCAAGTGCTGAATCATTCAACTTTCACCGAAAACAATGAAAAGTATTAAACACCCAAAGTGAGTAAGTTTAAAGAAATATAAAGAGTTGAACTCAGACTCACACATTTCCTAGTGCAAAGATTTCTTGCCAAATCCACTACCCCTTAAGATTTATCACCGATTTTTATTACAATTCCTATAAAAAAAAAATCTCGAGGAAAAAAAAAAACCTCTTTCAACGTGGGGTCCCAACTCAGAAGAATGAAGAGGATGTGGTAGTGGTGATGATGGTGGTATATGGAAACAAAAAAAAATAAAGAGAGAATTTTAAAGTGTTAAAAGAGTATTTTATGAAGTTCAATGTTTTTTTTTTTTTTTTTTTTTTTTTTTTTTAAATCTTGGGATCATGAGAAATGAAAATTAAGTAAATCTTTTCAAAATCAAAACTGATGAATATAATAGAAAATTTAAACCTATTTATATATTGTAATTAATTTTCATATCAAGTGGATCTAGGTAATTTATTCATAGTGCCTTTCAATAACTTTAATTCGATTTACCTCTTTTAATGCAGATATCTTTATCTATTAGAACCTTATAGGGATACACATGGGTTGTTAGGTTCCAAATATTATAACTACTGCTACTACTAGAGAATAGGTGGAAGGTGTGTCTACACAAAATGAAGATAGATAAGTCAAACCAATGCATGATCTTAGGTAGCTCGCCTACACTCTAAAGATATGTCATGTACTTGCTAGATTGTGCCTCTTTCCTTTTACTCTCATCTCTATGTTATGTCTCTTTATTTTTTCTTTCTCTTATTTTCTTCATTTTTCTAATGTTTGGACCTCATTTTTTCTAATTTGTTTTGCATGGATTCTTGTAATCCGCCCCATCAAATTGGGTTTTTTTTTTTTAATTATTTGTTATTGTTGTTGTTTACCATCCATGATCCATTGTTTTTGCCCAAGGGTTGTCATCCATAAAAACCAGTCTTGAGCATTTAGGGGATGGTATTGATATCGGTATCAGTATCGATACTGATCTAGATCGGATCGTATTAGTGAGTGTTGATCGGTTCTGCTCTTGCTTTTTTTAAAAGATATCATTTTTTTACTATTTTACCCCCAAAATGATACAGGTAAGTGATCCGAATCAATCAAGAATCAGGAATCAATCTCAGCCGATACTGATATGATACGACTGATATGACTTATACAATACCAATACTTGAAACAATGGTCTTGAGAGATTTTAAAAAAAAAATTATATAAATTAAGCTAGGGTAGCACTTAATTTCATGGAGGAAAGAAAAACAAAGATGAGAAATCCATGGGTCATCTAAAAAGGATAAAAAAATAGAAAAGTAAGGTGTATAATACATACAACTCCATTAAGAACCACATGCATAACTGTAAATCTCTCAACTTCCAAAGATCCAATTGCACAGTGAACTATATATCACAATAAAGTCATATCCAGCTTTGATCTATCATTGTCATAAAAGCTTGGATATATTTTGACTTTTTAGCTATAGGAAGACCTCAAAGTCACATAGAAGTCACATGTCTAAGGACTAAAAAGGTCATAAAACATTAATGTGATGGATCACTTTTACTCCCAATAGGGCTACCATAAATCTTTTTCTTATTGAGAATCGACTAAAGGAAGTTGTGAGATGGAAGAGAAAAGAAACCGCGGCAATGGCTTTTAGTTTTTATGGTACTCACTAGTGAGTAGTGTGTAGTGAGTAGTAAGTAGTCAGTAGTCTCAGTTGGTCCGGGGGAGCCCTATTCTGAATCTGCATTAAAGACTACAGTGACACCTTGTGTTGGGTACCGATCTAAATTGATAACTCGGGAAAAGATTTCACCAACCTCTGACCTAATCTTCTTATTAGATTTTGGGTTAAGTTTAATTTGTTAGAACAATCCTGGGTTTGAATCCGAAACTCTAGTTAAAAAAATCACATAGAAAAACAAGAACATAAATCTAATAAAATTATTAAATCATAGAAGATCGAATTGTATCTTTCACCTAATATGTTAAAGATGATCGATGCTGGTCACCCACAGTTTCCCTCTATTGGCTATGAATCTTCTACAACCTCTTAGACTTCCTTGATTCTTTCACTTTAGTGATAAAGTGGGTAAGAATGAATTATGGTTGTAGGGACCGAATCAGATCATGCAATTTAACTCTCACCCATTTAATCAATCTGAATAATTAATTAAACTCATAAATCCTAACATAACTAACAGACACGAATATTATTTTAGCTTAGTGATGACAACTTCGACTTGAAGAGGCAACCCCAGAAGAGGAGGCTGTGAGATCAAACTATATCATTTGCTTGTGTGAGTGGATGTGTATAGAAGTGGTTGGCCATTGTCTTACTTAATGCCTAGTAGGCTGGCTATTGACCAGTATCTAACAAGGAATAATTTGCCTATGCACCAATGCAATTATTTACCCCCCAAAAAAAAACAAATGAACCAATGCAATTACACCATATGCCAATGCAGCATGCACCATATCAGCGAGATAGTGTTGTTTCCGTTGTGTGAAGAAGGAAAGCCACTACAATTTTTCGTGCATTTGTCAGGTCGGGGATTGAGGTGAGAGTACAATAGTTTTTGTGGATCCACATTAAAATTGATGTATTCTTTAAAACAGCTGATTTTTGTGTCTATCTATTAACTTACACATGTGGGAAAGAGTCTGTTTCACTAACACTCTACTATCAAATCTTAATGACTTCCTGATCTACTAGCTGATATAAGCAACTTCCTCCATAAATTCAGAAGAAAAAATAGCCCAAAAACTAGTACATGTGCATATATACCTTCATAGATGCATGGATTATTAATGGCTCATATTGAGGCCCACCAGGATAATCTTTACTAGAGAGACAACATAAGAAACTTAAGCTAATAGGAGGGGAAGCCCTTATAGCATAGCGGCAAAACAATAGCCAGCCAATGGGGTCTAGCATAAGTCTAGGGAAGGTTGACTGTTGAACCCGCTTACCTCTTACCCTATATAGTAGTTATAGTAGTAGTAGTGGTAGCAGTGTAATAGCAAGCCAAATGAGCCCCTCGTTAGCCATTTGTGGGTCCTTGTCTAGCCAATGGAATTCGACATATCATCAAAGGTTTAGTCGAATGAGTTTAGTTCATCGTGAATTATTTGATTAAATAAAACAGTGGGGACAGTTTATTTTGTCCATCTTCAGTCATCAAATCTTCTCACTGAAATGATGGGGGCAAAAGAAATTCTAAAAAAAGGTATTTGTTGCACGAAGCTCCCGCATGTGTGAGGGTTTGGAGGGGCAAGAACTACACAGCCTTACTCCGAGAATGTCGAGAGATTGTTTCGATCGCTTAACTACCAAATCACTACATTCATAGTTTTACCGTTGGACCAAGTACACCCCTAAGGGACAAAACAGACTCTCTGAAATAGAAACTCAAGTCATCATCTCAGAAAATGGTATCATGAACATATTAACAAAGAACCACTTCTTTTAAATTTTAAAAGGAGCCAAGTTCATGGTAGACTAATCCAAACTCCAAAGAGGAGGGCTAGTTTTGACTCCAAACAATTGGGGTGGGAGTTTGCGATGGGATATGAGTCTTATCATGAGGCAGATTAGGTACATGTACGAGAACAATCTCATATGATCCAGCTTCTCTATGGCGCAATAGGGGTGGCAGTGCACATCTGAAGGCATGGAGCACTCGGATTCAAGCACGGACTTCAAGACACAGACTTGCATTTCGAGGTGTTCCAGGCTTTCAAATGTGCGCTACCACCTTTACAGAGGAGCCCTACCAATCTCATACCATACGCCCATGGTCTTGGCACATGGAATCCACTAAGTTTCAAAAGAATTAAGATGAGTTTTCTTATACCTATGGTGACTGGTGAAGAAAGAATCTCTTCAACCATGTGATTTGACCCTTCGAAAGAATGGGTATCCTAGATCTTCATCAATAAGGGGCAAGAGTTGACTAAACTCGCTTATCAAAGAATACAATCATAATCACAATGTCAAATCACATTATATAAAGAGATTCTAATGACAAAAAACTTCTGCACCATAAACAATTTTTTCCCCCCTGAATTCTCATGAGGCTCTCCAAACCAAGGCTAATATATGGCTTAAAATAAAAATATAAACTATCATTTTGTTGACAATCCCTGGACGTATCAATATCGGACTTCACCGACCCCAATTCATGGCTTATACAAGTAATAATATTGATACCTTAATCCAGGGTTGATCCTTGCCAACTAAGCTACCCGCTTGGGTATAAAAGAAGAATCCATATCAGGGTTTCGTACGGTCCTTTGATTGACACCTGGGTTCTACTAAGGCCAGAGTCCAATGTGTTAAAGAGAGTGACATAATGGAATTCAGATGTTCATCACAGGACCGTACGAGATCTTGATCCGGACTCTTAAAAAGAAAGCATTTCTTGCCAAAGAGAGATGGATTTGTTTCATCTTGCAAATGAAGGGTAATATCAACTAACATTAGGGATTATAGAATATCTAGTTTAGATTATAAACCATGGGGAAAGCATCCAAATACATATATACTTGCAGACTCACACAAAACAAATATATATATATATATATATATATATTGATCAATAAGAAGCAACTGAGATATATAATGAAAGAATCACACCTCTTGCATGAGAAGATAATATGAACATTGATTCTTAAAACGTTCAACAACTAGGGATTACTCAAACAGAAATCACAAAGAAATAGACTCACCCTCCGGAAGATTCAAAAAAAGAGATCACCAATCATTAAAACCTTAATCTTTTTCAAGAACATGAAAAGAGCTCAAGAAGAGTCAAGTGTCAGTGCTTCCATGCATTCAGCTTCCTCCCAATCTCAAAAGAAAGATAAGCATCAACACAAGCATACTGAATCTGATAATCTGTAAGCCACCAAGAATCCCATTTGCTCATACCAATCCATTGATCCTTCTTGATCCCATAAAGCCCAAGAATTCTTCCAGCCAATATCTCCATTGAAGCACCTCTAAGGTTAGCCAACGATCCAAGTTCCAAAACACGATTCACAGACAAGTTATAATTCCTAATTAACAAACGAGAATCGTTGTGATTCATGACTCCAACAAAAGTATTAGAATCATCAGAAAGGAATTTCATCAGAGCTCGAGGAACTGAATTTGCGTGGATGATTTGGAAGATGAGACATTGACGACCAACACATAGTTGCAGAGTAGCTACTGGATTAGAAATTGGTGGACACCATTGAACACCGAGACCAATCACGAGACGATCTCTTCTGAATCGATGATCGTAACGGATTTTGTAGATCCATTTCCTTACAACAGAAGCCTTGCGGGTGACGGTGGTGAAGACTCTAATGCCAAAAATGGTGACAGTGAAGGCTTGACGGAGATGGATATCTCCATTGTCGTGCTCGTAGATGGTGATGTTGTTCATGTTTCAATTAGGGATTTAGGGTTCAGTACAGACAAAGAAGAAGAAAGAGAGATGCGGATTTTGAAGAAAAGGATTGAGAGTATATAGTGTTTGGATCTAAAAAAGGAAGGAAATAAAGATTTTATGTAAAGTTCCATATTAGACTATAATATTGTTTCAACGGATAGTTGCAGCCTTGCAGGTTTGTAGCTTTTCTTCCTCCCTCCCTCCAAATATTTAAAAGCCTTTTGGGGTTGGCTGGGCCAGCTTTTTTTGGGCCGCCTGGCACAACTGAAATACAAGTCTAACTAAAAACAAGGTCGTGCCTTCAGCTGTTGGATGAAGAGGACGGGGGACGTGTTATTACACTTCTAACACCACCCCTACAACAGCTAAAAGGCATGGCCATGCATAAAACTAGGTCCTCGCAATAATATATAATTTATACTATATTAGTTATTAGGGAAAATTACGTCCCTCTTCCCTGTAGTTTGTCGAAATTACACATAGATTCAAGGGTTTGAACGAATTACGTCCCCTTGAACTTACCTATATGCCCTTCCATTGAAACGACTAAACTTCATCCTCTACCTATGCTTCTTCCACCTTGATTCTTGAACCCGCTTCATTCTTCTTCAGATAATTTGGAACGATTTCGATGAAGTTGAGAAGATCAGAGAGCAACGTCGAATGAGGGTTTACCAATGATGATCGTGATTTTGAAATGTTGTCGTAGGTTCTGTACCAAACAATTGTGCCATGGGGTTGAAATCGTCTGCAATTCTAATCTCGTACAATTCCGTAAAATACCACCTTCAGGAGATGACACGTGTATTGATACCAATGCAATGGTCTAGATCTGATACAACTAATAAAACCTTAAATCAATGAAGAGTCATTTAAATCAGATATGGACCATTGCATTGGTATCAATACACGTGTCACCCACTGAAGGTGCCTCTGCACCGATTTTAGGTTTTGGTTTTTCCCAACACTTCCGAGTTGCAATATGTGTAGTTTATTCTTCGTTCAGGATTTTGAGCATTGCAATGGATTTCATGGTGACAATGGGGATTCCAGGGTAACAGGGAGAGAGAGGGAGAGATGTTCGATTCGGATCGAACAACCTTCCTCTTCTTCTAAGTAAGTACCATTACCAGCTATAATGCTTCTCCTTTTTCTTTCTCAGCGATGGAAAACTTATTCTAAATCTTGAACATTTTCTTTGCAAAGCTATTTTTGGAGAGAAAGAGTGGTATTTCTTCAGTGAATGAAATTACCCTAACGGTTCATGGCCGAACAGAGTTGCAGGTTCCAATTATTGAAAGGCACGATCGATGGCTGGAAAGTTGGAATAAAGAAAACCTTGGTTTTCTATATTGGAGGCGCTCCAAGATAAATTGGCATAACATATTTCAGAACCAATAAGGAAGAACGGCTGCATGTAAGGATTCTTTCAAATTCTACTCTGTTGTATACTATTTATGCCTCGATTTTTCTTGTTCCGGATTTTGGATTTTAATAATTTTCCTTTTTGTTCTTCACAGTTGGATCATTGGGTTCTCTGTCGGATATACGAGAAAAGCTTAAGCATCCAAAAATCGGTGTCGGGTGTTTGGAAGAAAGAACCGAACCATGCTTGTACATCTTCATCGTCTTCCTAATTAGATGACATCCTTCAATCGCTCCCTGAAATTTGATGACCAGTTCTTCGATCTCCCAAGGATTAACTCAATTGAGAACCTTCAATTTCAAGATGAGAAAAAGGCCCACCCCATTTGAGAATTACATGTATTTCATGATCAGATGAGGATTTCACCGGTAATACGGTCTTTCCCTATTTAAAGCTAATAGTATACTCACACAGTCAATACCAAGGGAAGGGGACGTAATTCGTTCAAACCCTTGGATTTATGTGTAATTTTGACATACTACAGGGAGGGGGACGTAATTTTCTCTAATTATTATATATGTGAAAAAAATGGTTCCTACTCACCAATAGTAGGAACCTGGACTACATGCCCACTTTAAATATCACCATATGATAGATTGTGTGGCTATTATAACAGTTGGATAGAGAGGCCATAGTGTGAATTAACCAAATATCGTTCCATGTATTAGCATGCATCCCTGACCCATTTATGCACACCCAGTACTCCGTATTGTACACCCTCCCATAGTCTTGGATTTTCAAGTCTGTTTTACCACATGCAAAACTCAGAAATGATTGAAAAGTATTCTCACTAGGATTGTTCACTCTCCAATAGATTTGGAATTCCAGAACTCAGTATTCTCATTAGGATTGTTCACTCTCCGATAGATTTGGAATTCCAAAACTCTATTTTACCACTTGGAGAAATCAGATAGGTTGGAACTCATATGTGAGCAAGGGACCTTGGGTCTGCCTCTCTATAAAATAAGGGTTATGCCCGAGAAGGTGGACATGAGCAAAGATCAAGGACTTAGCTTGGCCTTGGAGGACATGTATATGCCGCGCCCAACCATGATTAGTCTCTGCCCTCAACTTTGAACCTTTGCTTAGTGTGTTTGTGGTGTTATGGTTCTTAAACTTCAACTATAAGATTACACCAAAGCTCTCATATTGAGAAACCATGACCCACTATCTTGTGCAAGCAAGAAAACATATATATGGAGGGAGTGTGCCTTTACACCCAGACACATAGGAAGCAAAATCACCAACCCACTCTTCTGTGGATGCACTCCCTTTAGCCCTCACGCACACATAGAAACCTCACTTCCCCACAGAAAACACTCACCTACATATAAACTGCTTTCAAGCCTGACCATAGAGGCCAGAACAATTTTATCTCTGCTTTAATTCCAATATCTTCCATCACTACAATTTGCTTAACAAAGGCAAATTAACGAGAGGGAGCCCCCGGAATCAGATCCTCCGCAACTCTTAAATGGTGCAATGCTATGCAGTGCTATCTGCAGCACGTCCCATGTCACAAGGAGGATGAGGATGAGGGGAGAGAGGAAGAGACTTATATCCCCTCTACCCGACCCGGTTTCTTACCCAGGTCCATTCGGTGAACTATTCCCTTTTACATCTCAAATAAAAAAGGAAGGAGGGAACTTAGGTCATTTCTGCCGCACGTTCTGATCGGCTGCTGCACCTTCTTTTCCGGCAGTTCCAGATTTAAGCTTTTCTCTCTCTCTCTCTCTCTCTCTCTCTCTCTCTCTCTCTCTCTCTCTCTCTTAGTGTCTGATGGGTTACATTTTAGTTGTTTTGGATCCAAATGATGAAACTACGTTGAAGCTGTCAACGAACCAGTTGAGAGAACCAGGTGCACCGGAGCAGATCGTAAATTACCATCAAACGGAGGAGAGTATATGATGCGGTGAGAAGGTTCTCAACAAAGTTGTGCCTAAAAAGTCGATGGGTTTGTGAAATTTAGATATGAATCGGCTTATCTGTTCGATCCCGATATCTACACCGACGACCGAATTTCAGTTCGAGGTATTGATGGTGTTTTGTTTTATTCTAGTTGTTGTTTCACTTGTTTGTTTTATCTGCCAGATTCCAATGGTGTTTAATTCAGTGAGGTCGTCGGCTCCAGTGAGTGTTTGTGGGTCACATCCACTTTGCTTGGATTTATTAATTTGGCACGCTCTCTTGGTCCCCGTGAGTAGATAGGACATTGAAGGAAAGGAACTCAAGGGAAGGGAAAGTCCATCACCTTTGGAATGGGCCGGAGAACATACACAGAGGGGAGAGAGAGAGAGAAAGAGAGAGAGAGAGGTGCCAAGGTAATACATGGATCAAGTTATCCAACCATTTCCGGTGACTAATAATTCATGTAAATCATTCATCAGCAGAGTTAGCCAATAGCTAACATCGTAATGTTATTTATCAAGTAATAATAATATGCATCTTGGGTTGATTAGCCAAAGACCCGACGGGAAAGGCAAGGGCGGAGGACACCAGAGATTGGCACGCATTTATCAAATGACTAGGCAGGTTCTTCCCTCGGCATTTTAACCTCAAAACCTTACAGTGAGTCCAACACAGAAAGGGAACATCACTAATAATTTATAATCCAAAAACCATATCTCATTTTTCGTTTACAAGGAAGAAATCTGCAGTAAAGCAGAACTAGCTAGAAATAAAAGTCACTAGCTAAAAAAACAAACCATTGTCTGCCACCTTCTAAAGTATCATGAAGTGAGGATCAATGTTACCAAAAACCAGAACCAAGGTACTTACCTACAGTCCAAAATCCAGCAGAACTCGTAGCCGACCAATATTTGAGCCCTGAAAATTTCGGAATGAAAATTTAAGCCAAAAGCAGAATAAGACAGATCTCTGCAATACCCAGGATGTTGCCTCACTTCATATACAACCTTTCCCATTAGAAAAGGGCCATTGCCCAGAGCTGGTCCCACCTACACAGGGTCCTGGAAGGGGTGAGTTTGGAGTCAGTCCTATGCTTTGGCATTTTTTGCGCAAAGTGACCCTCAATACTCAACCCGGGCATATCCCCGGAAGCCTAACCTTTTACCATTAGTTATCATTATTCCAAAATTCCCAAGCAATAATTTGCCTTGTACACTGGACCACTAATTCAATTACCAAGAAACGAGGGGACTACAATTGAAGGACAGCAGATGCCCTCCAAAAACTCACAGGTTTAACTTCCCTCAAGGAAAGGAGAAGAGGAGAAAATTCAGATTTTATAACTGGTTAGAGAAGTGCAAAAATAACTCACCAAATTCTAACCCTCCCCTTCTGATTAATATCAGTTGTGTGCTTTCCCAAAATTCTCATGCCTCCGCCGTTGGAACTCACCATAGGCATCATGAGACCTTGAAGTAGGATAATTTTCAACTGGATATGGATACCTGCCCCTTGTATCCATAGGTAAATTAGCCCCGGCAAAGGAAGGATTGCCTGATGAGCGGCTATAGTCAGAGTAACTGGGGTGGTTGTAACCACCAAAGCCCGAAGCGGACATATGCTGGTGAGCCCTTTGCCGCCGTTGGATATCAAGTTGAAGAAACTCTTCCCACTGCTTTGCATGCATGCCCCTTAAGATAGCCAGTTTCTTCATGTAGTTCTCTCGCATTTCCCTAATTGCCTGTAAACGAAATGTCAATGAGTAGCAATTTCTGAAGGACCAAATTACTTGCAGTGGAAAACAGATATTTGTCTTACTGTTTTCATACATCAAACATATAAGAAACTAAAATTACATCAAGCGCGATGATGATGTACCACCTCTTTAGTGTGTTAACAAATTCAACTGTCAAACACATGTATTCACCTAAAGAAAAGCTGTATACATGTAGTTAATGGATGCACAAAACAAACTTCAGATGAACACATGTTATGTGAGAAAACAGATCACTATGATTAACAATTAACCGAGTTTGATAACAACCCCCAAGGGGAATCAGTGGGGGAGATTTTGGTTACAAACGACTACAGCTGCATGCCATGAAGATTATGCACGGATTGAGTCAACATTTCTGCAAAGAGGAATTTCATAACATAGCATGCAATGGACCGGCAAAGGCCTGAGTCATTAGAAGACCACTGTTGAAAACTAATGATTCCAAGTGTCCTGTGAAAACCAATGTTCAGTGACATGTGAAAACCAGAGGCAACGGAGAGGCGAAATAAATCACAATGTTCAAAATCATGTGAAAACCATAGTCGAAACTTTCAACCATGTTCTTTCTTTTGGTTCCGATAGCCCATTGCAGAATGTAAGTAGCCACATAATGTTTATTTCAAGTCCATGCACCAATTCAGAAATTTAGTTCAAGTTAACCATGCCAGCAAGCACATAATATTTACGTCTGAGTCAAAACCATGCCTATTGATTACAGAAAATTTCACGTTCTAAAATGTTATAAATTGCACAAGTTTAAAAAGGGACTGTTTTCCACAACTCTAAAATGATAGCACCTAATAAATTTAGAGCATTTGAGCAAATAATACCATCTTACGCAATACAGTTAAAATTTAAAGCGAGTGAATAAATAAAACGATCACAAACCAATGCAAATACAGCACATGCCACCATGCAAAAAAAAAAAAAAAACCAAAAAACAAAAAAACAAAACTGGTGATACAATATATTTAGAGTGCATTTTCAAATAAGCGACTTCATATTTGAACCATAAGTTGGACAATACAATGAAATATAAATACCTCACGATGCTTGTAATTCTCTTCATCTTCTTCCTTGTCACGAATTCTTCCAAGTTCCATTGCCTCTCTCTTATATTCCAATTCTAATTCTTCCAATGTCTGAGGATGAGTAGGATATTCAAACTTGTGGCCAGGATGCATGTCAGGCCATCTCTCAGAATCCCATCCATCATTTTTATGGACCCCCGTGCTCTGAGTATGACCATTATATGAATTTAATGCATCAATGGCGAATGTGGAGTGCCCTGGTGATTTTGAATGACTTGAACGGCTTCTAGCTCGATCATTACCATAAGCTTCAGGAAACGAAGAGTGTGTTAAGCGATATCCCACTTTATTTCCAGATGTCTAACATAGATGGTAGCTTTAACTACACACTCTATCTTATATTCAAACTGTGAACCCATCCAACGCAAACAAGTCCGGAAAGCTTTTCAGTAATTAATTTCATTTTGGATGACAATCCGAGCAATTCAAACCCATGACCCACACCCCAAAATTACTTTCACAATCGAACACATAATGCCTGAACTTACGAACTTACCTCTTGCTGCAAAACAAAATTATAGGCAACAAACCACATTACTAAACAGTCAAAACGGGAAAAAACAGCAGATATGCAACATTTATAAATTCCTAACAAGCTCCGAGCATGGGTTTACCAGCTTGATACGGACGTCGTAAACATACTGTATGCTGTCCCTACCTTGTGGTGAGCCCCTTGACAACATTTTCAGATCCTCACGAACACGGTCCTCCACGACCTTTTCCTGTCTACCAAACTTCTGTAGGAATTGTGATGCATTACGCGGACTAGGAAAAGACCTTTGTGACTCCGAACGACCCGACCGCAAGCCAACAGGGCTTTCCTCTGGTGACCTGGATCTAATTCTTTGAGAACTAGAAGAACCCCTTTTCTTGCCCTCCTCCTTAATCACCTTGTGCACAGCATCCACACCTTTTGCCAAGCATAGCCTATCTTTACCGCTAACAATGATAAACTTCTCCTCCATTTTAATTTTGCATCCAACATCCTTTTCAATCTTCTGGACCACTTTCTCTGTGAAAAGTGCTTTCACATGTTTTTCTCTAGCAGGGACCCTTTCAAAGAAATCTTGAGACTTGCGATTGGCTCCAAGAGTGGTAGGGCAACCCTAAACATTGACCCATCCCACAGAAGGGGGTAAAAAAACAAGTCTTTTAAATGGTGTAAACTAAAAAAAAAATAGAGAGAAATCAGCCAACAGGAACTTTTAAAACAAAAATGGACTCTTCTCATAGCTGTCCAGTCTATAGCATTACTTGAAACTAGTCCAGAGTTCAACTAAGAACCAAAATTCCAAGCATTATATTCCCCTAGGTGGTCAAAAGAACAACTCTTCCAAAACAAAGAAGAGCAGGCTATTCCAGGCAACTAGGGAGAAAGTACCATAAAAAAAATTTAAAACTTTAAAAAATAAAAAAATAAAAAAATTTAAAAAAAAAAAATAATAAATAAAAATAAAAGGTAGCAAAAAATTATTTCTGTTTTGGAGTTGGAGACAGGTGGAAGAAACTACAAAAGAAACTTTAAATCACAGAATATGTGACCTCGAACAAATATTTGGAGAGAAGAAACTTAAGACCTTGGATGTTTATTATGGTCTTCTCTGATATGTGTATGAAACCGAATCAGAGTTCATTTGCATAATCATAAACATTAAAAACAATTTTTTTTGGGGGGGGATGGGGGTGTTCAAAAAAAAATTTAGAAAGCAATTACTGCAGTAATATAACGCTGGAGGCAAGGACCCAGAAAGAGAATTAAAATTAGAAAGTATCAGAGAGGACAATACCCAATCTTAGTCAAGGTCAAAATAAGTATAGGTAGTAAGTATAGAAATGAAAAGAAGAAACATAAAACGCCTACAATAATTACCATGACAATGCTGATGAGAGCAGCATACCCTCATAAATCAATCGTACCTGAGTAAAGTGACCTGATTCTCCACATATTTTGCAGATCATTTCTTCTTCCTTCCGTTTCTTCCAGTTCCTCTCTGTAGCCTTTGATTTAGCCTCCCATACCTTAGCCTCTCGACTTGTAAAATCAGTTGGGATAGCATTTGGATCACGTTCCTCCTCTTCGTCATCAGAACTTGCATGGGACCTTTTGTTTCCTTTTGCTTTATCTTGTGCAGTGGTGCCAACTAATACAGGTGGACCAGTATATTCCTTATAAATTTCATTAAAATCATCATCCATGTCCGGCGTTGATGCTTTTGCCATTTGAGAAGGGTAGAATTCAAACCTGCATCACCATCAACCAATAGCAAATACTTTTATTGAAATCCGGTGACTGGAAATGAGATGAGCAGATATACATTGGACAAGAAGTCAAAATCTAACAACTAACTGAAAGGCAGCTCTATGATATGTGTTAGCAGCAAGCTGTTAGAAACAAGAAACTTCTTGAACAGGAGCATGCTTTCAGGTATTGGTTAACCTATAAGTGAATACATAACACCAGAAGCTCCTTCACCTTCCACCCAAGGATGGAAAAGAACTATGATAGTTATTAAACCCATTGGTCAATGGTTATTGCGCTTTTCAAACATTGGGATATCAGTTCTTGAAAGTAATCCACAGTCACAACCTAGCTCCAAATTGCCATTGTTCTAAGGTCCCAAATTATTGAAAACTATCTTCTTTTTAAAATCTCTGAACACAACAAAACTAGGGATTTACACGGAGAGTGAAATTTTGGCAAATGGGAAACTTTCAGAAGTGCCAATTACATCACAATCAGAATTAAATATTAAGCGATATCGAATTTCTCACGAAAATAAAATTAATCGATTCCAGGCCTAGCAACACTGAAAGAAAGCATTACACCAAATCTTCCTCAATCAAAATCCCCTAAAAAACACTAAATCAATTCGGGTAAAAGTTTAAGGATGGGGAAGTCTAATAATAAAAACAATGGAGGAGACATGAAAGGACAACGATGGAGAGTAAAAGGAATGAATCGAACGAACCTTTACAATTCTCTGCTAATGGAGATTGTGGCAACAAGATCTCTGCTGATGTTCAATTCCTAATCTTCGTAGCGACTTGCTTTACGCTTCTTTCTCTGTGGACAGTTCTCTCCTGGAAGCCGTGACTCAGCTCGCCGCCCGAGCGGAGGGTTCGCTATCGCATTTTAGAGTTGATTTTGGCCTTTCGGGATCTCCTCCTCTCATAAGGGTGAGAGAAGCTCACTCAGGGTAAAGAGCAAGCCCTCACCTTCAATCCCAGGTTCTGACATCGGTGATCCAACGGCTGTGTTTCAACTTATCAGAATAAAATCACACCGAGTGCCATTGAATCACTGTTTGGACATGTGTTGATCATCCAAATGATTATAGGTAAGACCTGAACGATTAGCGATCAGGAGTCGGGAGAGGATCCTAATCCAATTGTTTGGCATACATTTTAGGATTGAGTTTTCTCACACCCACGATTGGAGGAGACTGAGGGCTTGGAACGGTATTGAAAGTATCACCGAGGGTTGAGGATATTATCAACTTTAGATAATAGAGGAGATACATTAATGATCCTAAGATGGTGATAGAACCCTACCCTATAAATGAAAGAAAATTTTGTTGAAAATTTTATACTTAATTTTAGATCAATTGAAATCATGAAATTACTATGGATGAAATGGTGGTTGAACCCTATCCTATAAATGAAAGAAAAATTTGTTGAAATTTTTATACTTAATTTTAGATAAATTGAAATCATGAAATTACTATGGATGAATGTTTTAGAAACTAAATTCCCTTCAGCCTAGGCTATTTGTCTGAACATGTTTAACTCCTCGTTTCGTTTAATATAGTATCTAGGGGCTGCTCCTACTACTATCACCCACACCCATCTAGGCTATGTGGCTGAACATGTTTAACTCCTCGTTTTGTTTAATAATGGTATCAAAAAAAAAAAAAAAAAATTCCCTTCAGCCTATTTATTCTGTGGAGACTAACAAATAGACGCTTCCTCTATGAGCCACTACCCCCCAGCAGAGCTTCCTACCGCAGCCGTTCTTCCTTGCACCCTTGCCTCCCCTCTACCATGAACCACCTACTCTCCAATGCTCACTGAACCCCTTACCTACAACTCCAACCCCCCTAGGTAACTCTCACTCACATGGCTTCCTTCTGTCCCCAATTTTATTCTTAAAGTAATTTTAAGTGAAGGATAAAAACAAAAATTTTCAAATCATATTATTTCTTTCTTGTTTTCCATTTTTAGTGTATTGGAACTTTTTTGTTTTTTTGGGTAAAAAAGGAATTTATTGATTACTTGTTGAACTCAAAGTGTCACCATTACAAAGGGTGGTTAATCAAGGAGTGAAATTTGACCAGTTCATTGCACACGTGAGCGATAAGACCTTCCGACCCAAGGTATCAACCACATGATTGATTGACCTTGGAATGAAGGTGAAACTGCATATTCAAAAATAGTTAGCAAGCTGAACATATCCTATATAATGGGGGGAGTTGGGGTGCCGGGGGGGGGGGGGGGGGGGGGGGGGGAGGGAAGAGGGAAATATGAGCCTTGCAGTCAAATTCCACCCACAGTTCGTCAGTCTCCACTCCCATGGCGTAGAGCATTCCAGCTCGAAGACTGAGGGCTTCACCATGGAGGATATCTTTGAATTTCACAGGATCAAATACTGCCACAGAACAAAGACCCTGTGAATTGGATTTCTCATCCGAGACAACAACGGCCTTTGATCTGTAGTGTATTGGAATTAAATTGCACATGAACTGATGATAATTCCATGCACAATGATGGATGTTGCAAATTAAGATGGTTTGCTAATCTCGGAGTCTGCAAATGAGAGAAAATGAGGGGTATAAATCGTCTGAAATTCTCATATTGTACAATTCCATATAATTCCACCCTAAATGGCTGACACGTGTAAATATTCCATATCTACGGTTCAGATTGTATTATGGTTGATTAACATTGTATTATGGTTGATTAATCTGAACCGTAGATATAGAATATTTACACGTGTCAGTCATTTAGGATGGAATTGTATGGAATTGTACAATATGAGAATTTCAGACGATTTCTACCCGAAAATGAGAGTCTGCAAATTAGTATGGACTAGTGTTGGGCCTAGACTGATTAAAACTACGTCAGAATTCTGACCATTGGCAGTAACTCGATAGTGTCCGACCAAACTAGTAACCGGCTGTTTGTAGCCCAAAATCATCCCGTTTATAGATATAATCAAATCGCGTATGCAAATAACATTTATGTGGCTTGTTTATAACCCGATTAGCCCGCTTGCAGGCCAATAATAGTCTTATTAACATGAACCGTCTATGGATTATTAATTGACTGACAAAAGTAAATGTATATATGCATTGCCCGATTAACAATGTGATATGGTACGATTCGGAGCTTTAAATTGGTGGAGATCAATTAGACCTGATTAAAGCTGACCGGCCTGACTAATTGGCATCCCTAATATATATGTGTTGATTACACGCACATAGGGCTGATATGGTCCACCACGTAATGTGGGGTGGGTGGATAAGATGTGATTAGACTATGATTTTACAAATATCTTAGGATAACTCTATTAAATTTAAATTATTGATAATTGCAAATTATTATATTATTAATTTACTTATCCATGTGATAAAAGAATGCGATGTCTTGAAAATCACATTAAAATATGAATCGTTTATTTTTAATTTAAACCACTCGTTCCACGTAGATTGCGTTTGTTAGTCATTTAAAAAAGCATTTTTGACGTTTATGTTTCACAAGAATAAAAAAAAAAGGAATAAAGCATTTGAAGTCAACTTGGTGTTTTTTTGATTTTTTTGGAACGAAAATGGGAAAAAAAATGTTAGAAACACATCTGCCACTTTGGTTTCGTTCCAAATACAAAAAAAAATGAATTATAGGGTAATTGTTCATGAAACAAGTTCACCAAACACCATTTTTTTATTTTAAAACGGTGTTTTGCCATATAAACTGAAAATTCTGTTTTTGACAGAAAACGTCATTTTTGTAACTGAATGACTACCAAACGCAGTCTTAGAGTTGAAATAGTGCATAATATTTTATAGAGTATTGGTGCACATGCATAGACATATACTAATTGCATGATAATACAAAGGAATATTTGATTGAATTCAACTCAAAATTAACACGTGGCTAATCTAAGGACACGTTTGACAACGTTTCTATTGTTTCTGTTTTAATAAACGATAGAAACATAAGTTTCCATTTCTAGAAATAGAAACGGAATTGAAGGTATTTGATAAGTCATGTTTATAAAAGTCGATAGTAACCAGCGAAAGAATAGCTATAAGTTGTTTTCAAAAAATGATGAAACAAGTTTGCCAAACTTATTTTGCCTGGATCATTTTTTGAGTCATAAATAAATAGAAATTGAAATTTCTATTCCTAAAAACAAAAACAAGTAAAATAAAACAGTTTTATGAAATGTTTTTTGTGTTCCGTTTCCAAAAGAAAAATCTACCAAAAATAGGTTACTCGCATGATCGCATCACACACCATCAATTCTCGATACTCCACAAGTTATGAATTCTCGATACTCCACAAATTATGACGATCACGCCCGAGGAATCTTTCGGTTTTGAGAGCAAACGACGCTTTCGCTCCGTTCTTGTCTTTAGTAGCCGTAAGTCCCATTCCAAAACCGCCGAGATCAGTGTGAACTGTGAAGCTAATCTTAGCTGCTTTCTTAATATGATTTTGGCTATCTTATCAGAAGAAAGTTCGTTTGAGTTGCAGAGGAGGAATACTGTTATCTTCAATGGCAAAACACGAAGAGCTCCCTATTCCTATTTTTTCCAATCTAGAGTCGGTTTATGGAAGTGGTTCTCCGCTTGAAGAAGCTCAGCTTCGATTCGACAAGATAAAATCCAAGTTTCTTGAGGTTTTTGGTCACCAGCCTGACGTTTATGCTCGAGCTCCAGGTATTTTTACTCAAATCTGACAAGTTGTTGTTGTGTTTGGAACATTGATTGTTATACTCTGCTTGTTGATTTTTCATGTAGGTCGAGTGAATTTGATTGGGGAGCACATTGACTATGAAGGATACTCCGTGTTGCCGATGGCCATAAGACAAGATACGATCGTGGCTATACGCAAACACGCTGCTGGAGAGTCTCCAAAGCTTATTAGAATCGCGAATCTGAATGAGAAGTATACCATGTGTTCTTATCCCGCCGATCCGGACCAGGTATTTCTGCTACTCTTTCCAATTTTCATATCCGTATTTTTCTGTGCCTATGCGTTTAATTTGCTTGGTGGTAATTGACACTCCAACAAGATTATGGTTTAAATCCTCATATTACAAAGTCGTTGCCAATTTCTCTTCATTTATGTCTAATGTAGGATTATCATCTTTGAATTTTGCCGTCTGTTTTTTGATGGGCGAGTTAATTGTTGACTGCGGTTGCGATGCCATGATACAATGCAGCACGCTGATGATAATCACATAAGCAAGGGTGACTATTTGGAATTTCTTTTTGTATTTCCTACCCTCTGAGAACCATAGGAAATTGAGTAACTCACCCTGGGTGCCAAAATGCTTTCTGCGGGGTGGTCAGTTCTCAGATCTTTGTCCCTCAGATAAACCACCGATTTTGAGAGTTGAGATTGGACTAAATGTGCCAATGACCAACACATTGAATCTGTTTGCCCCTGGTTGCATTGCCATAAGTACTGTGAAATCTTTAATGTTAGTAGGCTGTGCTTCATTCTGAATTGCATTAGACTGAGTAGGTTGATGCTAAAGATCTTTAGAAGGCGGAGAGACTTTAAGCAGATCTGCGAATGTAGAAAGGACATATAATGCTCTCATAAAGATCTGGGTTGGTGTGCTTGAAATAATCTCCATGAATCCATGTACAGTCACGCCTTGGTTGACCTTTACAATTGACAAGGAAAGAGTGATAAGTTGCCCATATAAACTATGCTACTTATTTAACCCATTAGACTTGGATTTGGGCTTGTTCCGGCGTGAATACTTGTGCTGGAATGGTGGAATCTCTCTTGATGTACATCACATTGTCCAGCCAATATTTTGACTATGCTGTAGTTTCCCTACTTCTTTGCCTGAACTCTGGACACATGCTTTGCTATCCATTTGTTCATGAACTATTATTTGACAAAGTGATTATAAACCAGCATTATATATATATATATATATTCCTGCCCAGTTGCTAGTTTTTATGTGCTTTTGTTCTCTCTTCCGCTTGTAAAGAACTCCATAGCATGTAAAAACACATGATCTTGTTTGTTTGTGCAGGAGATTGATTTGAAGAATCACAAATGGGGCCATTATTTTATTTGCGGGTGAGACATAATGCTCTCACAGAAAAGTTGTACTCTCTTGTTGCATACTAAGCTGCATTTTCTAAAAGTTTAACAGTTCATTGGAGTGGAAATTTGATGAACCCCTAGATTAATTTCTTTGCGGCATTTTGCACTTTTGAATTCTATTAGAGGCATTAGCTGTGGTGTTTGGCGACTTAAGTTTCATGGTTACAGTCAATTGTCATTTATACCATCTATTGCCTACTGAAAAAGCAATACTCATCTTTGTTGTGAAACAGCAACAATAACACACATTGTACACAAAACTTCAAGCTATTTTGTTGTCTGAAGCCTGAAGTAATGTTTCATCTGGAAAACTTAATTCCCTGAAATTCATGTCTTGTGAATCTACATAGAACATGGTTACTGTGTGTCTTGCATTGGTTATAAGCTGAATATATGTGTGATTTCACAAAGTTAGAAAACTTCACTAAGATATTATTTGTCAACTTGTTTTCTCGATTAACCTTCTCGTGTTGATTTCTATACCAATAATGATGATAAACAAGTAAGTTTAGCAATATCTGAGCTATTTCCTCCTATGAACTGGTCTCTGTTAATGCAGGTACAAAGGATATCATGAATTTGCTAAATCAAAAGGCATAGATGTTGGTGATCCAGTAGGACTTGATATCCTTATTGATGGGACAGTTCCTACCGGTATCATTCACTGTCATTACACTATTGTTGCTTTCTTAAGGAAAAAAGTCTAATTCACGTGGCATCTTATTATTGTAGGTTCTGGACTATCAAGCTCAGCAGCATTTGTTTGTTCTTCTACTATTGCTATAATGGCTGCTTTTGATGTGAATTTCGCAAAGGTATTTCCCTTGTTCCATATAAGTTCTAACTACCATATTATGGTTCGGAAAGAAAAGCTTGCAATCTATGTCTGAGAATCACCTAAGTCCCCACTCCCCTGCTGTCACATTAATCTTTTGAAAAAAGTTTAAACTTAATTATCTTAGCATAATATCTTTACTTTTTTTTTTATATGATTTAGGAATTGAATGGATTTTATATTTATATTTTCACTTGAAGGGAATGAACCCCCGCTGGTGGTGTTTACACAGTTTATTTTTTTTTAACCTCTTTAAGGGAGAATGTTTCTGTGGGACAGTGTGGCCCATGTGCCCAGATACATGTGGGGGGGGGGGGGAAATGACCGTGCCATTCCCCATGAAATGCAAAATGATGACCCAGTTGATGATTCCTCGCACACTCCCATTCGTCCTTGCGCACACGTCGGAGCCACTCCCCCTCATAGGAAACACTTTCCCCTTCGTTAATTACTGTAGCAGATTGCATGAAGCAATTATTTGGAAAATGGGACATGCTGGAAAATTTGAACTGTTTGTACAAGGACTGCTAGGATTTGTGGGTGAATCGACCTTTTGATCAGCCTTTTCTCTCATTGGATTGTCATATCCAAATTGTTGAACTGGGTGATTTTTCAAAACAGAAATTTAGACTGTCTAGTAGATCTTTGTGCATATATTGACTACAACAACAACAACAACAACAACAACAAACTAAGCCTTATCCCAACTTAATGAGGTCGGCTACATGGATCCAAACATAATGGGACATGACAAATGTAATTGTGTATATATTGATTATTGTATACATTTTACTCAGATATTAAAAGAATTACAATATGCTTGTAAAGTTTATAATATGCGTTGCATTAGAGAAGATTGAAAGAGACCTTCTTCCTCATAGCAAGGATGATGAGGTAAATCCACCGCAATACGTCAAGAGAATTTGTTTTCCGTAAGCAGGTAAAGGAAGAGCAGCTAAAGCTGTCACTCAGAGGCAAAATACTTGTATAAACCATGCATTTATTTGTATTTATTATTTTACCTTCTCCTTTTGATATGTCTGAAAACATTTATATGTTGTGACCATTTGTTCCTCCAACATCTTTTTCTTTGCTCTCTTTTGACCAGGCATGCTATCTGTGTGATCTCAATTTACTCTGGAGTTTTCTTTCTAGTAATCAAAACTTTTCTCACTGTTGAGTGTGGTTGATTGCAACTCTTAACCGTTCCCTTACTTTCTTGCTTAATATTTATGGTGAAGATTTGCACCATGGAGGCTTGAACTTTTTTACCATGCACCTGACTGTTTCTTTGATACTATCTTGGTTGTGGCTTATTTTACAGAAAGTAATTGCCCAACTTGCCTGTGACTGTGAACGCCATATTGGAACACAATCTGGTGGTATGGACCAGGTGAGATTTCTCTTACTAGTCTCTTAATGTTAACATTCTGATTTTCCTTTTTCCCCCCTCCTGTGAATAGGGTTTTAAACAAACATAATTAGTAGGTAATGTATAGGCTAGAAGGAATTTTGGTTTGGTAGGTTGGACTCAAATATACCTGTTTTGCTGACTGTCTATTTCATGCTAAGCCATGTAGTCTTGTTTTAATTCTTCTCCTCCACCTGCTTGGGAGTTTCTTGTGATGCAGTAGGTGGAATTGCAAAATTCTGATAGCCCCATGGAGACATTTCTCTTGGAATGGGTCAATTCCTGCTTATTTACTTAATCCTTTTTTAGAAATTCTCACAGACTTGTAATTTCTGATTACTGTCTCCTTCTACCAGTTTTAACTTTTAAGTTGCCCCTCCATAGACTGAAAAGGATCATCATAATTTGCAAGGCAGCTGCGTCTGATTCCATTTGATCCCAATCAACTTGGCTGTTATTTTATTCTCAGATCCCACCAATCATTTCTTTTTGAATCAACAGGTCAGAAGTTTGTTGCACCACGCCACCATAGCACTGCTTTATTGTCTGGACTTGTCCGACAGTGAAGTACTGTTACTTCTATTCTGCAATGGGACCTAATTTCTATTCTTTACCGTGCCTTGATTATAATGGTCTCACTCCTTGATTATAATTTTATTATTGCCTTATGCTGTCTGTTTGATTATTAGTCTCTATAATTTCCCTATGCCAGGTAGCATATCTTATTTGCGCCTTGAGTTCCAAAGCTTATTGGACTTAATCTTGTTTAATTGACAGGCAGTTTCTATCATGGCCAAATCTGGATTTGCAGAATTGATTGATTTCAATCCAATCCATGCAACTGATGTGCAACTTCCTGCTGGTGGGTCTTTTGTGATTGCCAATTCCTTGGCAGAATCCCAAAAGGCAGTAACTGCCGCAACAAATTACAATAACCGGGTCGTAGAATGTCGTCTAGCAGCTGTAAGTTTTGATTTTCCATTGCACAATGGTGCAACGGTTTTGCTTATAGTCTTTTGTATCTTCAACATCACAACTGTACCTTGAATTGATCCGGAGTTTCTTCTTCTTGTAATAGTATGTAGATTGAGGGGTACATTTAAGATCTTTTACCATTTTAGCCCATATTCTAAGTTAATTTATGCTTGATGCAGAACCAACTATGGTAAGCCTCCCACCCCCTCCTTTCTTTTTATTCAATAATTGGAGTAATCCTAGCAGGTTCCACTGAATTGATGCAATATGTTTCTGTTGTAATAATGGATTATTTGTTAAATGGGTTTTAGAGTTTTAGGGTATTATATACAAGTCACAATTCCCCAGTCAACAGTTTCAAAGAGATTCCAACAGGGATCGCAATTCGCATGTCTATGATTTGGTATATTTGACCATATGTGAGTAAAAACTAATAATAGGATTTGATATTTTTGAGCACATGTGAGTAAAAACTAATGCTGGTATATATTTGTGAAATGATTTTATTTGAATATGTCTTGATAAGATAAGATTATAAGAAATTTATTGTGCGTATAAAAATGAAGTTTAGGTGCTCAGTACAAGAAAAATTTATGGCACGTCCAACAGTGTATGGGAATTGGTAGGGTGGCCTGTTGATACACTTAATAGAGTTATATGCCATTAGTATGGAAAATACAGCTGGGTGCGGAACTTTGTCACAAATCCAGTTGTAGGTCAAGAGTGACCGAGTGCTGTTGACTTGTGAATGGACCATTATGTTCAAATGGTTTGATTCTCTTGACTATTCAAAACGAATAGTTAGTTTCAGTGGCCACTGCAGTTTACAATGAGGACTAAGACTATTTGACTAAATATATTTAATGCAAAACTGGATCTGTATCACCTTTTATAATGGTGTCCTCCAAGGCTGTGGGGTCAGTGGGACCCTGTCGTCCCACCCTGGGCTCCACCTGAAAAAGAACCCTTTTGCTGGGTCCTGCCTGTGTTCTGACCAGGATCACGAATAGGGAGCTTGTGAGGAAGTTAATCCTATGTTTCAAACCCAGGAATTTATTATGCTTGTGGTTACTAAGTCATAGTTTTCTGTAAGTTGATTGCGATGAATAAGATTCCAATGGCTGGAAATATTTTTGGTTGAGTGGAACGCATATGAGCCTGACTCCCAATGCATAAAATGTGAGTGAAAACTAATGCTAGTATATATTTGTGAATTTTTGGTTAGTGAAGATTATATTCTGTTCTGTCATGGCTGTTCTGTCACATGAAGGATTGGCATGGCATTTCCAAGCTGTCGATCTAGAATGAGTACTCACTGGATTAGCCACATGCCTAATAATTGAGTCCGTGTTATCCCCATACACTACCACTAATGTCACTTTTTATTTATTTTTCCCTGTGGATAAAGTTGTTGAATTCTCATGGGCTTTAATTGTGGTTGTTCAAGTGAACAATGCTGAGAAAAAGATTTCCATTATCATTTCGTAGAAGCAAGGGAGCCAAAAGTTTCCACTGGAAAAAGGTAGTGGACAAAAAGCCTGTGAGCCTTTTTTAGCTCCAGTCTCACTTCATCTGCCATGTGTACAAATTGTGTGTTAATCGGGGCTTTACCCCCATTTTGTTTAAACAGCTTACCTGGCACTGACCACTAAATTAGAGTGCTGTGTTGGATTTAAGGATTCTAAACATATTGTTGGGCATGGCCGTATTTTAGAATAATTGATTTCTATGTATAGATCCCCCCATCATTGCAGCAGTGAAATTCTTGGCTGATAATGGGTTTTGCATTTGGCTGTACTTGACTATGGGTGCTTTCTCAGCTATATGGGTTATGTTTCTTGATATTCTTCTGAGATTAATGAGGAGACTTTTCTACTTCAATTTAGCTAATTTATCTATCTTTTCCCCCCAAAAAACCCAACTTAGCTACTACGGAGTCACCTCAGGTGAAAAACAATTGAAACGAGTTAGAAGTACAGTACCACTCATTCTGTCAATGAATAATTTTCAACCTTCTTACATTATCAAGCAACATGGCATTCTCACCGTTATATCCATATATTTTATAATACTGAGGCAGGGCTCTCTCTCCCTCTCATTACCATGGTCTTAATGATCAGCATTGGATCGTTTGGGTTGTACAATCAGTATTCAAAAAGAGTGGGACTGGTCTGACCTATCATACTTATTTTGTCGGCCAATCTGGTGCTATTGTTAGGTCTTCTCAGTTAATCAAATAATCCTTGTTTGGATCATCAGATCTGGAACAATCCAGATTCTGGTGGGAACCTTTGATACTTATACTTAAAACTCTTTCTCATAACCATCCAAACTTTTGTTATGGGTTGATTAATTAGTTCAGTTGGACATCGTGAGGTCAATAATGGTGTACATTTATCAAGGATGCATTTTTGTTAAAACTTTTGCAGATTGTTCTTGGCATAAAGCTCGGAATGAAAGCAAAGGAGGCAATCTCCAAGGTGAAAACTCTTTCTGATGTCGAGGGATTGTGTGTATCTTTTGCTGGTACTTGTGGCTCTTCAGATGCTGTCCTTGCAGTCAAGGTATTTATCAATATTTGTTCCACTTATTTTCTTTTGATCTCCTGAAATTTCCTCTCTCTCTGTTATATGTGTGTGTGTTTTTTTTTAATTCATTTTATAGTACTTATTAGTTATTTCCATTTATGGATGGTTCATTTGTATGTCTGACTGATTTTGTTTTCTTGCTTGAACTGTTATTAGTTTGACCTGATTCATGAAACTTCACTGGAGCTGTACCTGTTGTGCACGTTTGGCATTTCAATTAAAAAAATGTTTTACTCTAGTATTATGATAAAACCCAAGTTACTGATCAAAGGGAACTATCCTGCAATAGTAGGCCACACAAGTTCAAGTCCTTGAGTGAGCAATGGAGTGAAATATAACTGATTGATAACACAAGGAGGATGATTTGGGTTGGATTGTTGTTGGTTTGAATAGTCACCATGAATGGTTCCTTAGAGGAAAATAAGGAGAAGGACAGAAGAAAGCAATAGGAGAGACAGAGAGAGATTGATGAACCTAGGTACCTCTTAAGGGTGTACAACTAGTAAATTTAGTTAAAACTAGCTTCATTAATTCATTTTGTAGCTGTGACTAACACCCAAAATATTTTGTCAAGTTCTGTTAACAAAATTGGGCTAAAAGCACCTATGCACAGGTGAGCTTTCCATGTTAATTTATCTTATGAGCTAATAAATCACCTAATTATTTGGAAGAGCTTACTCTTTAATTTCACTTGGGAACAAAACTCGTTGGAAATAGTCCCAGTTACCCTCTGGACAATTAAAGCCTAACAAACCCTGGATTTTTTATAGACTTGCTCGTTGGTCTTTGTCCATGTGTTCACTCATGTCTGACACAGCAAAAGACAAATCCAATTCTTTGACATTACAAGTCGAGCAATACATGACCCATGACGTTGACACTTGATACTTACAAATCTTCATATTCACTTGCACATGGAAGTTGTTAGTCCATTGTTCTTAATCCTCTTCTTCCCCATCCCCTCCCCCAACCCCACCCCCACCCCCCCCAAAAAAAAAAAAAAAAAAAAAAATGCACTCTTCTGCTTTTAAGAAAATTGTGGTTTCATTGTTATAAACAGATTTTGCGCTTTCGGAAAATATGGGGTCTCTCTCCAAACTCTGAAATCTGAATCCACTTATAGATTTTGCGCTTTCAGTCCTCTTATTGTGCATATCTGTACTTTCTATCTGCATTTTTATTCACTGATGCCTGTCATTCTTACAGGAATTCTTGAAGGAAGAGCCATATACAGCTGAAGATATTGAGAAAATCACAGAGGAAAATCTTCCTTCAGTCCTGGGCAATGATCCAACCTCTTTAGATGTGCTACGAGCTGCCAAGCACTTCAAGTTATTTCAGGTATTTCCTTGTTTATGAGCCTTGTTCTTTAAAATACTATGATTTTTTATTTTTAGATCTTGCTTGCTATAATTCCCATTGTGTGTGAAGTAAACCACTGAGGGATTTCCCTTTTTTGTTCTAGCAAGGTGAGATTTCTTAGTATTAATTTCTTTTCCTATCCTTTCATATTTTAATGGCTTAATAGAGTACCGTAATGCGAGTTTTTAACCTGTTTATTGCAATATCTTCAACTATATACATCTGAGGAGCGAGGGCCATCTCTCTCTTTCTTTGAATAATCTTACTTTCCTAACGACTTGGCTATTAAAAAATGTGTGGCTATTTTTCTGATAAGTAAAGAGAAATTTATTGAAACAAACAGGGAAATTACAAATAGTGGATATTATCGGTCTCTTGACTTCAATTACAAAGAGTTTCAATTATCCATAAACAAAACATTCATACACTTGAAGAAAAATAGTGTATCAAGTTGGAAAATACCTGGAATTTTCATTTGTGAAGCATGTGATAATTTTTTTGCTAGTTCAAGATGTATTGGATATAACTTTCTTCAGTGCAGAGCTAATCATCATTGATGTTTCTGTTCCAGCGAGCCTTCCATGTATACTCTGAAGCTAAGCGTGTTCATGCTTTCAAAGACACTGTTTCGTCCAACCTAGGGTGCGTTTTATTTTAGAACTCTAGTTCATTTGCTCATAACTGGTGTTCACCTGTATACTGTCACATTCCAGTTTGTCTCATCATGAAGCCTGCAAACACTCTGTGTATATATATATATATATAGGGCAGCTGGGTCTTTTCACGCCTGGCTGTGTCTGGGCATAGAGGGCGTGGACGGGTAGCGTTCTTTCTCCCATATATATATATATATATACATATATCAATATATCATAGCTCTCAAACCTAGCCCAGTACTATGTATTCCTATTGCTGACCTTTATTATATCCAACTTCAAAAAGATGAGTATTTATTCTCTATGAATAATATCACTTAACAAATTTCAAATATATGCGTCTATATGCACAGAAAAATTAATAAGCATCAAGGAGAGGGTTGGAGTCACATCTCTTGTTTTTAAATCCTGACTCCTTGGCTTCTGTGCTGTAGTGACGAGGACATGCTAAAAAAGCTCGGTGATCTCATGAATGAAAGCCATTACAGTTGCAGTGTTCTGTATGAGTGCAGGTGAGTGCCCAATTTTCCACTTGCATCGTTATTCGAATTGTACAAGGCAAAAGGTTTGCACACTTTGTTGTGCCTTGTGGAACTATGATATGGCAATTCTGACTGTTGAATATATAGGGAATGTTTTGGATTGTTCATGTGTCAAATTTCAGCTTCCAATTCAAATTTACCTCCCAATGTACTGGAAAATCCTCCCATGTATGTCCATGCATATATGATGGCTCTGTTTGGTTGCATATTAAAGGGAAGGGAAGCAAAAGGCAGTGAAATCAGTTTTGGAAAGAAAAAGAAAAGTTTTGTAATCATTCTCTAACATGATTGTGTAACCTATGCAAATTTCTTACCATATTTAGTAAGTTAGATGTAATTTTTATTCTTTTCAAATCCAAGTGATTTGATTGCAAAATAAAGTAAAATTTAATAATCAAATTTAGAATAATTTGGAGTTAGCGACACATTCATTTTAGGTAATGATTACAAAATTTCCTTTTTAGGTTGGATTTAATTCACTTCCCTTCATTTATTCCTTTGCAACCAGAAGGAGCTGTTCTGTACCATGATGAAACTTTTGACATCTTAAGCTTGCCACTCTTCCATCTCAAGATCAGTATCTCAGCTGACTCCCTTTCTATATGCCTCTTATCTTATTTCCCATCATCTTGCTCCACGAAACTGCCTCTCTTCTTCACTCACACTGTCCTATTCTATGGGAAACGTTCTATATACACTCTCTTGGTCATCCACAGTGTCTTTGAAAGCACCGAGTACTTTTGGGTATCTCTTGGTCATGAATCTTAACTGTCTCCTTGGTTCCTGTTTTTGATTAATTTTGTCTCAAGTTGCTACCTTAAAACCATTTTTCGGTTCTGGAATATGGTTTGGTGCATAGTTATTAAGGCGTCGCCAAGGTGTTAGTAAGGCGACGCCTAGGCGCCAAGGTGGTTTTGTGAGCTTAAGGCATTGCACCGCATTAGTGGCTGCACATAAGGCAGCCGCCTTAATGGTTAAGGTGCTATAAGGCATTGCCTTATGACGCGTTATGGGCAAGGCGGTCGCCTTATGCCCATTTTTTACCCTTTTTTTTTTTAAAAAACTATTTGGTCAAGGATTCCAAATGAAATTTATTGGTTGGTAGGTATATGGGGAAGTTTACACATGAGAAGCATGGGGTCAAGGGTATTTAAACACAAAAGTTCAACCGAAAAAATAAAAAACACAAATCACATTGTCCTCAGATCTTTCTCTGGCGGAGGTGAGACTCCTTTGGTGAACCATCGTCCCCTCTCTTTAGGTACGTTTTTGCATTTTTCCTCGTCTTCTTTCTTCTTCATTCTATGCTTCTACTACTACCTGCTGTTTTTTGATTTTCTTTTTCTTTCTCTTCTATTTCCCTCTGTTTTTTTCTTTTTTCTTTTCTTACGATTCTAGTGTTCTACCTTCTTTAGTTATTTTTCTTTCTAATTTTTTTTTTCTTTTCCCTTCTACGGTTCTAACTTCTTCTTCTTTCTTTTTGTTTTCTTTTTTTTTGCTCCATTTTTCATTTTGTTTCTGCTTTCTTTTCCTCTCCCAATCTCCCTTCTTCTTCTTCACTGCAAGTCTGCAACCTGCAACTCCTTTTTTTTTCTTTTTTTCTTTTTTGGATGAAATGATAAATATGCAGTTTTCTTTCTCTCCCTGTCTCCCTTCTTCACTGCAAGTCTGTAACCTGCAGCTCTCTTTTTTTTTTCTGTTTTTGGATGAAATGATGAATATGCAGCTCTCTTTTGTGTTTTTTTAGGTGTTGTAATTTCGTTGCTATTAAGAGTATGTTAGGCTATTAGTTATTAGTTTCTATGTTGGGTTTGCAGCTGTAAATTGTGTTCTGAACTTCTGATCATTAGTTTGTGGAAATAATTTAAAGGTATCATATTGTAAGTTGGGTTTGCAGCTATAAGCTTTGTTCTGATCATAGGTTTTTGATCTGTTTAGCTCCTGGCACTTCGGCGTAAACCAAAAGTTCTGTTTTTCAAAATAAAATTTTGTTCATCAATTAAGGCACTCTTTTGTATCATTTTTCTTTTTGATTTTTGTTTACAAAAATGGTTTTCGCTGCATTTGGTATCATTTATGGAGCTTGTTTCTATTTAAAAAAAATTGGTAAAACACAAAAATCAAAAAGAGATCAAGAGTCATTTATTTGTTTTGGCCAAAATTGATTTTCAATTTTTTTTGCGCTGAACTTTAATGAGAATGTGCTTAAAATCCCAATATGGAGAGGTAAAGTAGTCATTTGCTTTGTAATTAGAAATCTAAGCCCCTTACCCTCTTCTTCAGTCCAAAGTAGAGAAAGAGAGTTATAAAACAGATGGGTGAACGGAATCTCTTCACCCATATCTTCAAAAAACCATTTTGCATAGATATACCAAACTATTTCTCACAAAAAACCATTTTGCACATAGATATACCAAACTATTTCTCACAAAAAACCATTTTTCTCAAGTAGTTACCAAACCATTTTTATGTTTTGATAAAAAATAATTTTCATTAATGATTTTAGTTAATTAGGTAAAAATCAAAAAGAAAAATGATACCAAAGAGGGCTTAAGAAACCCTAGTTTCTATTTTGTTTTGATGTCATTTTAGTTTCTATTTCTCAGTACTCTGTCAATTTTTAAGTTCTGGTTCTAGTTTCTAAATAGAATGGTCACATAAAAAATAAGACACTAGAATGCTTTATTCAATAAGGCGACGCCTTATGCCGGCCCTATTGCCATAGCGCTCTAAAAGACCCTCAAACATCTTGGTCGCCTCACCGCCTTAATAATCTTGGTACCATATTTGATCTCTTTTCGTCTCTTCCCTATTTATTCTTTTTCAAGCATTGTGACTATTTAGTTTTCATATCTCTCAACTCAATTGCAACAATTTTTAGTTTGAAAACAATTTTTGATCATTAAAAACAAACATTGGCGTATCCAGTGCACAAGACTTTCGCATGTGTGACTTCCGGGGACCAGAACTACAGAGCTTTACCCCGAGAATGTTGAAAGTCTGCATAATTCATCAATTGTTATCGAAAAAAAAATTGAGAATCTCTTTTCTCATCTATTCCAATTTATTCTATTTCTTTTACCATGCACATATCACGAATCGAGCTATCTATTTTTATGTCTTTCAACCCAACTGCAGTGGCTCTAATTCAAACAAAATTTTGATAATCAATAGTGATCAATTTAATTCGCTGGTAATGATTATCTTCAGCACTATTAATTCCCTCTATAATATTAACAGGAATTTGTTGAATTTTCGAAGACCTTAACTATTGATATTTTATAAACTATAATTATTTGTTGGATTAGGCTCATGAATTTGTGAGATCAAGGGGGTGAGAATTACTCAACTTGGCCCAAAAAATGTTGAGAGGCTCCGTAGTTCATCAATTGGTATTAGAGAAAAAAATTTAGAATCTATTTCCTCATTATTCCTGATTTATTATTTTTTTTTTTTTTTACCGTACACATATAATTAACTGGTGTCAAAGCAGGCATCGAAATTATCCAATTTTTATTTCTCTCAATTCTAACTGTTTTGTTTTTAGTCCAAACACAATTTCTGATAATTAAAAACGAATAGGTTATGGACAACATTTTTTCTTGACATTTGTATGACAAGTTTTATAGCTCTTTTCATTCCCTACATAACATCAACAGATACTTATTGGAGTTTACAAAGAGTTTACCATTTATCTTTCATAAGCTCTACACTATTTTTTTAGAGCCTTTAAAAAATTTTCGATTGTTAACTTATAATCGAAATTTTTCAAGAACGATACAATTCTCAAGGTCCGATGTCATATAAATGGGATGTAGAACATTAATAATAACCTTGATTTCATCTTACAAAGTTATTAGTGTGATACAGACTTTGTTAACGATGAGATATGCCATCCTAAATAAAAGCATATCTTGAAGTGTAAGACAAAAAAAACATTTTAAAAAGATGCCAAGATAAAAATGTTAATAAACATTCCAAATAGTAATAGTACCCTATTTTATCTATTTTCTTATATATATATATATTTAACCGTGAATATATCATCAATTAGTATCAGAGCATGCATTGTGGCTATCCAATTTTCATGTCTCTCAACTCAATTGCGACAACTTTTAGTTTGAACACAATTCTTGATACTTAAGGATGAACATTGACCAGTGCAATCTGTAGTGGGTCTGCGACCCTTCTTCTTATTCACCCTTCCTAGTCTCCCTTCTATCTTCTCCCTTCTTCTTTTTCATTACAAATCTGCAACATGCAAGCCTTTTTTTTTTTCTTTTGTTTTTTGGATAAAATGATGAATATGCAGTTTTCTTATTTTTTCCCCGTCTCCCTTCTATCTTATCCCTTCTTCTTCTTCACTGCAAGCCTGCAACATGCAGCTCTTTTTTTTTGATGAAATGATTAATATGTAGCTCTCTTTTTAATAGCTTCTACCTTGTAGCTTTTTTTATTTTTTTATTTTTTTTATTTTTTATTATGAATGTGCATATATTTTTTTGTGTTTTTTTAGTTGTTGTAATTTCGTTGCTATTAACAGTATGCCAGGCTATTAGTTATTAGTTTCTATATTGGGTTTGCAACTGCAAACTGTGTTCTGAACTTTTGATCAGTAGTTAGTGGAAATAATTTAAAGGTATCATATTGTAAGTTGGGTTTGCTACTGTAAGCTGTGTTTTGATCATAGGTTTCTGTCCTTTTAGCTGCTGGCACTTCAGTGTAAACCGAAAGTTCTGTTCTAAATAAAGTTCTGTTCATCGATTATACTGTGTTTTGGTGTCATTTTAATTTCTATTTCTCAGTAGTCTGTTAATTTTTAAGTTCTGGTTTCTAATTTCTAAATAGAATGGTTACATAAAAAATAACACACTGGAACGCTTTATTCAATAGGGCGACGCCTTATGCCCGCCCTATTCCCGAAGTGCTTTGAAAGACCCTCAAACACCTCGGTTGCCTCACTGTCTTAATAACTTTGGTTTGGTGTGGCTTGCTTGTTATTAACACTTCTCTTGTTCCATCAAGCCAAAAACATAAGTTTATAAGGTGCTTATATCAAGAGAGAGGGTTTACCCCCCACCCCCCAAAAGAAAAAATATTTATCAAGAGATAGAAGAAAAAATTAAGCAGAAGGTGAAATTATTTGCCGAAGAACTAGATGGTGGAACCTGAAAGAAGTATATCGGAAAGGCCACTCTTTCAAATATTCCTTCCCCCACCCCTCCAACAGAAATGAATTAATCTATCCATCTTAACACGATTGTCTACTTTCATCCAATTCTGCTTGAGGTGCACTGTGCACATATTGTATTAAATATCCCTATTATTTTAAATCAATTTTAATTATCCTTTTATTTTAATTCCTGCAGTTTCATCCTTTTGATCTTCATCATATAAACCCCCACCCTCAATCTAAAAAAAAAAAATTCTGTTAGTCAGAAGTTGCTAGTCATCAGTCCCTTGCAGAGAAAAGGTAAATTGGATCTCTCCTCTTTTGTCTGCCCAATCTATTTTCTTATAGTGGCTAACTGGCTATGTGAACTGCATTGCTCACGCTTGTCCATGCTATGGGAGCCTCATTTGTAACTGCAGTGGAGTGCTTATTCAATTCATCACTTTGAAGGAATGGCATAGCTAACCCTTGTCCATTTGTCTGTGATCCCAAGTGATATTTCTCACTTATGGGGCCTTGGGATAATGTTGTGCCAATGAAATTTCACGATTCATGTCGAAATGATTTGGCTGGATGTTTTTTTGCTAGTACCAACCTGACAAGGTTATACTTTTCTTTGTGATTGGGACCAAGTGAGTGGAAATTTAACTCAGTACATCTGTATACGTTCAACTCTATTTATCTTTGGACCTACAAATGCTTTCATGAGGAACTATTCCAGACATTTAATACCATGTTTTGTGACCTTTTTGCATAGTACTGTATGAAAATGATTATTGGAAGACAAAGACAGAAAAAAAAAGTTGTCCCTAAGGCCATAATATTAAATTTCACTTTGTTTCTACTAGTTAAATTGCTTGGTAATAATTGTTTTTCATCTGCTGTTGCTTCTTTTTATTTATTAGCTGCCCAGAGTTGGAAGAACTGGTAAAGGTTTCCCGGAATAATGGAGCACTTGGAGCAAGACTTACAGGAGCAGGATGGGGTGGATGTGCTGTAGCATTGGTGAAGGAGAATATGGTCCCACAATTTATCCTCAATTTAAAGGTAATTCATGGGTTCCCAGACTAGAAATTATGCTTGCAAAGTATCCTTGATGTGCAACACTTCTCTCTATTGTTCACATTTCAATTTTGAATGCTTATCTATTTCAGGAATCGTTTTATCAATCAAGGATCGAAAAGGGGATAATCAATAAGAATGATCTTGGCCTGTACCTCTTCGCTTCCAAACCATCCAGTGGCGCTGCAATTTTTAAGTTCTAGTTCCTCTCTCTCTCCCTCTCCCTCTCCCCAATCTTGAAGGAAAGGAATTGTAAAAACCTCTTTTTGGCTGGCTTCATATGTGAAAGACAATGATCTGGCCTTTCTTATCGGTTGAAATAAATAAATCATGTCTTGTAACGTCGTGATCCTTGTACAGTATAGAAGAAAGTGATTTGGTTTTAGTTCAGGTTTATTCTGTTTCGGATATTATCAAAGTAGAAAACTGGAGCCTAGCCTGGCCCAGCTCACCTTAAGCTCAAGCTCTGGACCTGAGTTGAGCTGAGCCTGATTGTACTGGTCTGGCACTCCATCTGCAAGCAAGTGGTCAGGCTGATCCAAACTTTAGAGTGAGGACTTCACACCTTGAGTTGGGCCCGGACTCTATAAAGTCTGGTTCAGTTGCACCCCTAGTAGGACTACCAATAGGTGTGGTGCATGTCAATACATAAGAGGGTATATGACTAAAGGGTAAAAGTGATACAGGGCTTGTTCTAGTGGTTGGCATTTCTTCCTTTGGAGAATGCTTTTAAGACTTTTTTTTTTTTTTTTTTGGTGGAAGCTTTAAGACTTGGTGGATCAAGTCCCCTTGATGGTACCTTTGTGGGTCATCTTCTTGATTCCTCTATGGATTTAGGTGATATGACCACCCTGCCCCCATGAAACGAGAAATTCTATTCTCAGTCGCTGGTGCAAGAACCATGCAGCTATCTTGTCTAGCGGAAAGTGACATTTTTTTTGGTAGAACAAGTGACTCTACCATGATTAAACATTATGGAAAAAAAAGATTTGCACGCCTTCATCTATGTGTGGATTATTTCGCATGCCCCCTCACAAAAAAGTGATGGTGCCACAATTGAATTTTAAAAAGAAATGAAGTGGGCATGTTGTCCACAGTACGTATATTCACAATATTAACACTCCCTCTTATGTTTGGTATCCAAGAGAAGAAAAGAAAAGAGAAGAAATGGTGAGAAAATAAAAAGAGTATGTATGTTTGGTTACCAAGAGAAGAAAAGAAAAGAAAAAAAAAATTCAAAAAATTTTGAATTTTAGGAGAGAGAGAGACACATAGGAAATCATTATGTAATCATTCATTTTTGTCTTATTATGTTTTCATATTTTCTCATGTTTTCTTGTGTTTTTTGCAAGAAAATTTGTGGGGGAGCAAAAGAAAATTTCACAATTCCCAAGAGGAATTTTGAATTTGAAAAGGGGAATCTTCTCTTGGGTGAAGACATACTAAGTGCAAAGAAAAATTCTTAACCCAAAGAAAAAAGTATAAAAAGTATAAAAAGTATAAAATGTATACTCTTTTCTTTTCTTTTCTTCTCTTGGCTACCAAACACAGCCTAAGTGACATTTTCTTTCGTAATTAATCATGTTGGGCCCTTCATACATACCCAGATGCATTCTCTCCTTCCTTTTCATTGACCCTTTTTTTTTTAATTATTGTCTTGACTTGTATAATGTTTACAATAAGAAATAGGAAAAAAAAAAGGCAGGTACATTGTCCACACTCCACAGTACATGCCTTTCACAATGATAATACTCTCATTGTGAAGTTGAGAAATTGAATTGACGAAGTAACAGAAAAAGAAAATCTAGGTCTACTAAAAGGTTGTAAGTTTTGATGTATTATGTAGGGGCAATTATTGATTATATATATATATACTAGTAAAAATACACGTGCAAATGCACGTGGTGGTAGTCTCCTAATTAAACATTTTCTTAAGACAAGATTATTGGGTCAATCCATTTGAAGGAAGTTCTGAAAAGCTTAGTGAGCTGATTTTTCAAAGTTTGTATTTTCTAAAAAAAAAATTTAACCTAATTATTCTGAATACAAGAGAGAAAATCCACAAACTAAATAGTGCAATTCCCATAATAGAAAGGAGATGGGAACATGAAACATAAAAAACATATGTCTCGTCTTCCTCTACGGAGGTCTTGAGAATGGCATCAATTTCACAAATAATTCTCTTATAGCATATAAAAATAATATTAATAAATCATAATATTACAAACCATGGAGACTGATTAAGAAAAAACTAATCTCTGATCAAGTCAAAGCGGTGTACGTGACAACATGCTTGCTTTCCGCATCCTCTGGAGATTTTTTCATAATATAGTGCAATAATTTTTTCACCTGAGCTCTATCTTGTAGATTAAATGAATTATATGAGATTAAATGAATTATACTACCTTATGGATGTGAAGTATCTGAAATTGAGAAATGCAGTTCCAGTGATCCGAGAGAAAAAGAAGCTGAAGTTGAGAACTTTTGTGCTACTATAATAGAAAAAGAAATAGGAATTTGAAATATTCTGAACTATTGTTGTAAAAAACAGAAAATTGAGAAATCATGGGATATTATAGTTGATTTTTTGTCCTCTCTGTGGTATATATGAGGAAGGATTCTATTGTATAAAAACTTGTAAAGTCGATGAAAGTTGATTGAAAGATACCGTTTTTATGCAATAAATCTATCCATGATTATGTGACTATAATTTTGAGGCTATTTTTTATCCCTTTAATACGTAATAATTTTAATTAATGATTACTTTACCCATTTCTCCTCCATATTCAGAGAGATGAATGAGAGAAAGATAATTATAAAGAGAAAATACCCCTTCCTCCACGTTTAGATTTTGTAAGGGATGGAATGAGAAATTTTATGAGATTTTTTTTTTTTTTTGTATATCTCTCAACATATTTACCTTTTTAATATCTTTATAATTATTTATTTCCTTCCTATTCTCCATAATTCTCTGGAGAATCTCCCCCCATTGTGCTCAATGTTTTTTTTCAAAAAGGATGAGTGAGAGAGAGAGAGAGAGATTTAAGGAGGAATAATAGTGCATTTGTTTCATTTATAATTATAATAGCGCAATAAATCTCTCCATAATTCTTCATACTATAATTTTGTAGTTATTTTTTTATCCCATTAATATGTAATAATTATAATTAATGATTACTCGACCCCTCTCTCCTTCACGTTTAGAGAGATGAGTGAGAGAAAGAGAATTATAGAGAGAATATACCTCTTCCCCCACGTTTAGATTTTGTAAGGAATGAAATGAGAGATTTTAAGAGCCTTTTTTTTTTTTTGTATATCTCTCTCCATACTTACCTTTTTAATGTCTCCATAATTATTTATTGTCCTTATGAAAAATCTCCCCCCATTGTGCTCCACGTTTTTTCCAAAGAAGATAAGTGAGAGAGAGAGAGATTTAAGGAGGAATAATAGTGCATTTGTTTGGTTTATAATTATATGACTTTTTAATAGTTAATAATTATAATTATATGCCTTTTTAATACTCCACTCTCCCCCTTTCTCCTCCACGTTGAGAGAGAGAGAGAGAGAGAGAGAGAGAGAAATAGAGAAAAATAGAGAATTATGGAGAGTTTATTATTATTAACTTCTTTTTTTGTTGGTATATCTCTCTCCATAATTGTTCATTCCATCCCCATTCATCATAATTTTCTCTATTTCTCTCTCCACTCTCCCCCTTTCTCCTCCACGTTTAGAGAGGAAGAGAGTGAGAATTATAGAGTTTATTATTATTATTTGATTTATCTTCCATTTTTAAGGGTGAGAGGATGAATGGGTTTAGGGTTTGTAATTATATGTTTTTTTAATACTCCACTCTCCCCCTTTCTCCTCCACGTTTAGAGAAAGAAAGAATTATAGAGAATTTATTATGATATTTTTTTCATATTCAATTTTGAGGGGAATTTGGTCATTTGGGGATTTTTTCAGGTATTTTTTTGTCATTTGGGAATTTGTTTTGATAGATGTAAATGGTTTTTTGATCATTTTGAAAAAGTATACCAAAGGTAGGGAGTACGTACTTTTATATAGTAGTATGATATATATATATATATGCTTAATTTTGTATATTGTTGATACAATGACATTAGAGAGTAAGGATATGCATATTTTGGGTCTTGTACTAAGTATGACCTCGGGTAGAACCTATTGAAGAGTAAAGATTCAACTTGTGGATCCTATTTTACAAATATTTCCTGATTTGCTGGGTTGCGCCTCTTGCCACTTTCATTTGTTCTTTTCATTGATTTTCATTTACACTTTTCTTCTCATCCATAAGTCATTTTATTTTGAAAGTGGAATATTCGGTATGGATTCGATATAGCCTAATGTAGTGATCTCTTGGGTATAAAAATATGTTGTGATACTGATTCTTTTGTCAAAGGACAGGTTCAAATTTGTGTTTATAACTTGTAAGCAAGGGAAAGTAGAAAACTCGGGCCCAGCCTGGCCCAGCTCGCCTTAACCTCTGGGCCTGAGTTGAGCTGAGTCCAACTATATTGGGCTTGGTCCTCATGTGCAGGCAAGAGGTCAGGCTGGTCCAGGCTTAGTAATGGGGACTTCACAACTTGAGTTAAACCAAACTCTATAAAGTCCGGCTCAGTTGCACACCTAAGTAGGACTACCAAGAGGGGTAGTGCATGTCAATATATAAGAGGATATATGATTAAAGGCAAAAAGAATTCAATACAGGGCTTGTCCTGGTGGTCCGTGGTTGGCACTTTTTCTCTAGGAGAGTGCCTTAAGGACCAGGTTAGCCGATCAAGTCTCCTTTCCTTGACAGTACATTGTCATAGAACCATTAATATCTTTCCTACTTTTATGAAAAGGTAGGTCCTTTCCTCGACTTCTTTGTGAGTCCCTTGGTGCCTGCATTTGATATCTACACGAAAATATAGGAAAAACAAAATAACCACCCCATCCCCCATATAATGATATAGTAGAAGCCACACAATAGCCACACAGTTTGGCAAAGATCCCTGTCCCATGATTAAATTTCTTTCAAGGAAAAAAAAAGGCTAGCATGTTGTCCATAGTTCACGGTCCAAGCCCTCTCAGCCCTTGGATGGGTCGTTGGACGGTTGGTGGTGTTGGAGAGGATCTTTTCTCATGCCTCTTCACAATGATAACGCCCTTATCTCCGCAATTGACGTTTCTCTTTCCCTGTAAATCATGTGGGCCCCATATATAGACACCCAAATGTATTTTTGAATTGACTTGACTTGTATAATGCTAACTATAAAGGAATTGAAAATTGGAAGAAAATTTAAGGGAAAAAAAAAAACATAAGAGAGGACCGAGTTGAGGTCAATGAAAATGTGAGGGAGGTTTGGTAATGGGGCCATCACCCATGACATGTTTGAGAATTCTTCATCTCCAGCAGTGGGCTTCTTAAGCCCAACTCAGTGGACCGCACGTCGGCTAACCAAGCTGTAGACCGTGGACGGGTCTCCCACTCATACCATTCGTGCCAGACTCTTCCATCACTATGCATGTTGTAAGTTACAAAATCCTGCACTCCATCTTTCACATGCCACACCCTCACTGCTACGACATGGTTTTAAAAACGGTATGGGATTGAATTATATCGGTTGATTCGTTTTGATATTGGCCATGCTCGATATCAATACCTAACCAATCTTCTAATTAAGGATAAACCTTTTATAAAAAAATTAATCAAAATTAAAAGCAGAACCATTTAATATGGTCCAATTCATATCAATATTGATAGCAGTTGAGAATGACATTGATGCTAGTACTGCTTTGCAATCAGGTTTTGATATCGGATATCAATAATACCAACAATATAAAATAAACACAGTAGTATCAATAGATTGATATGTATTAATATCGATATTGGTATTAGTATCAATATTGGTCCATATCAAAATACCAAGTTTTGACAATTATACCTTGTGTGTATTATTCACCAATTCGGTATTGTGTCAGATATGGTTATGAGACAATACATAAAAACCTGATGCTGATACTTTAAAAATTATATATTGAGAGAAGGATTTGGCTCCTCTATGGTGCAAGACAATGTCCTGCACGCATCCAACGTCTAGCAATGCCTTGAGCTGCGTGTGATCGCCTTGGATTCCATGTCAAGGTTTTTCTAACCGTTGAATATGCACCCGACACGTATTACGCGACAGAGGAGCTCAATCCAGTAAAAAGTGGGTGATAGTAGGTCCCACTGTCCCACGAGATATTATATCACACGTCTGCTGGTGTGAGAGAGAGAGAGAGACCATCCACATGGTAACGAACATGAAAGGTCAGAGTCAGCTCCCCATCCGTCACCGACGGATCTTCAGAGCGAAGGACCCTTTTAAATTCCGAATATCCATTTACTCTCCCCCTCCCTTCTCTCTCTCTCTCTCTCTCTTTCTCCTCCATTTTTTTTTTTCATTTTTATGACTTTTTCTCTGTGTAATTTAGGATTAATTTCCAACTTTTTTGTTCTTTCTTTGTGTTTTGTTTGATTTTTTTTTAATTAATTTTTTACTTTTTTTAATTCCTAATTTTTCCATTTTGACTTCTGAGTGGTTAGAACTTAAAGAACTTTAAAATTCTGGAAATTTCCTTCAGAAAACAACGCATTCATCTCTAATCCAGCTCTGGTTTCTATTAAGGGCCACTTCATTGGATCTAGTGCTTCTCTGTTCTCATTGAAGGTACGTGTATTACTGCCGTAGCCCGTTTTCTTCTATTTCTTTTGTTTTATCTTTTTAATCATCTATATGTTGTATTTGTATTCACGATTTTTTCTGCATTTGGGTTTTTGATTCATCTTATGTGGGATTATCTATCGTTTCACGTTTTATTTGATATGCTACATTTGTTTCTGGTTAATCTTCTCTATTTTTCATTTTGGGGATATGGTGAAGTTTCTTCTGTTTTTTTCTGCTGAATACGTTTTTGATTATTTAGTTCCAGTTGCTTTTGTATGTTTTTTAAGAGGATATACGAGCAGCTGCATTTAGATTATATATATTTTTTAATTATCTTTAATTTGTGAATGCAGGATTCTCTTTTGTGATTACAATTTGTTTTAGGAACTTAAAACTTCGATTTCCATTTCCTGGAGGCCGAGGGGAGAAAGGATAGACTCTGGAAGGAGGTTTTTCCTATTAAGGTCTAAACAATAAATTGGAATTGTAAAGGTTGTTTAATTTACAAGTATCAAGATTTCGTGGGTACTGGGTAGAATCCTCAACAGCAGAGCTAAGAGGTGAGAGACAACTGTGTCAATGAGGTTGACTGGAAAAGTTTGAACTTTTGGTATTGCCAAGCAGAGTGTACAGTTTCATGATTTAGAAGGCTAGCGTGGATAGAGTGGGTTATGTGTTTTTCACATGGCTCTGAGCGAAAAAGATCTTTTTATTGATCTTGAATGTGGTGGTACTACTAGTGAAGAAGAAGGGAATAATGAACAATACACAGGTGCTAAACCAACAAAGAAATTGTTGGGTAGGGCATGGGATGGGTTTGTGAGCTTTGATGGTGCTATCAAAAATGAAGATGCCAATGCCTCGAGTTGTGCTGATGTTTGTCCAGAGAATTCGGATATGTTAACAGACAAGAAGTCAGGAGAAGAATCATTGGGCCTTGGTGAAAATAAAATGGTGAAGGAAAAACGTAAAAAGACAAGCGCTAAAAAGCCTCCAAAGCCACCACGACCTCCCAGAGGTCCATCATTGGATGCTGCTGACATGAAATTGATCCGAGAGATCTCCGAGCTTGCTATGTTGAAGCGGGCCAGGATTGAACGGATGAAGGCATTGAAGAAGATGAAAGCATCCAAGGCATCATCATCAAGTAGCAATGTGTGTGCCATGGTCATCACCATACTTTTCTGCCTTGTAATGCTTTTTCAAGGTAACATTGTCTTTTAGAGTTTGAGTTGACTCTTTACATCACCATGTACGTCTTTACTTGTGATTCCTGCATGTTTATTCAATAATTTATTATAATTTCTTTATGTTCTTGTATACTTTGTGTTGTTTTCTATGCTAGTAAACCAATGATTCATGGTTGCAGTAGGTAAAACCAATGAATTTAACCTTCTTTTCAGTTATTATTGATTCCACTTGCTACTCTAAATTGGTGAATCAATTTAGGTAAATCATTGATAAAATATGAGATGTTCTTTATCTGTAATTTAGCTTATAGACTTCAGCTTTGCTTTTGAGGCTAATTATTACGAGCGATCCATTCTCTGTGGTTGATACCCAAGATTTGATTGCATATTGACAAATATTGTTATATTCTCAAAGTTAGAAGCAAGAATATGAACTAACAAATAAGGTGTTTTTTAGCTTTGTAGTATAGGTTGTGCATAGTGGATGACATATCTGTGTTTTAAACTAGTGTACTTCCTTTTAATGATCTTAATTATGTATTCAAGACCAATGATCATAATGTGAGTTTGATATGAACCCTCTGGTCAAATAATAGTCTAGTTTCATTCTTTAAATAACTAGGATATTTGAACTGGATTTCTAGATGGGAGTTTCCAAGGGAAAAATTTTCTATTAGATACTGCAGAAACTCTGTATCACATATGCAGTTCAAACTTCATGATGTTATTATTGTAGTACTAGAATTATCTTTTCAGTCATTTCTAAATTCTGGATAAATCTGGGATCATAAATTGCTGTTTCATCTTGCACATCAACCTGTTGAGCGGATTGATTGCATTTACAAAGGACTCAAGTAGGGTTTTTTTTTTTTCCATTCTCAAGTATTTTATATACAAGTATCCATATTCTATATAGTAGTTACAAAGTATTCAAGTATTTTGTATGCTGAAATTTGGTGACATTGGCATATAGTAGAACTGATTTTTATGTTTAACATTGAAACTTTACCTCATATATTTCGGCTTTCAGGTTTCCTGGATTCTCATGCATATTATGCCATTAAACATTTCAGCTTACAATTTCATCCAGTAGAACCTTGTAGCACTTCTTCTAGAACCTTCTTTTGCTGTTGTAGAGAATGGAAATTTATAAGTCCACAAGTTACATCAGCAGTGTGATGGCTTGATGCATCTAAGTTGTCAGCTTGTCTGTATGTTACATCTGCTGAACTTTCACTAATATATATATATATATATATATAGATCTACCTCATGGAAACCTTGTCCCATCTGTGACCCGTGTCATCTTGGAGATAAATGTTTCTATCTTGTAGAGTTTTTTTGGCCGTGTGGATTTTACTAAGCTAGATGCTGGATATTCTGCTTAACAAAAGACCAAGCAGAATACAAAAGTTTGACTTTTATGTTTCATGTCATATATCTCTAGATCTTATGTTATTGTTATATTTTGATATTTTTTTCAAAAAACTAAATAAGAAGTTTCTATTGTGCCAACCATAACTTGTAATCTTGGTAGATCTTTTCCACAAACAAGGAAGAAAAAACTAATGAGATTGCAGATATGTTGCAAAAGAAATTTTGTTGACTGTTGGACCCAGCAATAGTTGAAGCCTGTTCTTAAATTGTTTAGAAGAGTCTATGTGACAATGTGAGCCAGTGGCTGGTAATCTTTAGATTTCATGAGGCTACATTTTTATTTGCTTTTGGAAAGGTCATAAGGTGATGTATGAAGCATGTCATGCTCAGAGTCCAACTTTACCTTCTGATTGTAGACCCGTATGATTTTATCTGTTGATTAAGACAAGTTCTTGGCTGATGCTTTCTTTTAGGGCAGGGGTCTGGTGCTTTAAAAGAATTGGCTCTTCACACATCTCCCTTTGTCATTTGGGTTGTATCTGATTATACTTGGATCTCTTGATATTTAAACCAAGACTCATTAGTTTCTTATCCCCATTCTATGACTTGAACCTTTTGGACATAAAACATGTCCTCCAAAACCAGTAGGTATGACAGGGAGTTGGTACAGTTCTCTGCCAAACTAAAAAAATATTCATTAAGCCGAATTCTATACTATGAACTTGACTGGGAGGCAATTTTCTGCAAGATTTATGTTCCAAGTGTCAAGTGGATTTTTTATTTTTTTCATGTTTTTTAGATTTTCATTACAGGAATGTGCTCCAAAAGCTGCAGCTCTAGTGTCAGCTTCCAGGGATCTCCTGAAACAGCTATTGGAGTGATTGCAGTTCAATATAATAAGACTCTTCCTGCTAGTGATGCCAATGGAACCAATAATCTATCACCCAAGTAAGTTTTTACTCTTTTCTTTCCCGTCCTGAACTGCATGTTTCCAACATTACAAGAATCTTTTTGGATGATTTAAGAGCAGTGACTTATGTGTTTAGTTCTTGCATTGCATTAGGGTCATAATATAGTGGTTACTTGCTGATGTCTGTCTCCTTTATTGCAGTTTTGTGGAACAGGTTGCTGGGTCTGCTCCCGGGGAAGAGGTGAGTAGGGCTTCTGGATGAGAAATGGAATGTCAATGAGAATTTGGAAGGCGCTGTGAGGCCTCTCCGGTGGAAGATATGTAGGTGTCCTTGCCAGTTTTGGTACAAAACAGCTCGTTTTATTGATTTCAGCTGTGTATACGTGTAGAAATTTTGCCTATTGAGGGTGAAATGCTTAGGGAAAGTTGTTTTCTCCTCTATACAAGTAGAGATTTAAATTAGTGGTCTGTGAATTTGCAATTGTTCTTCAGTACCTCTTGATATAATAGACTTAGGGATGTGGTATTATGCTCATAAACCAATGTTTACAAAACAGTCAACCGGTTTCTGATATTGGTTGGACCACCATTTGGATTGTTGACTATCTACTTATAAAGTTCAATAATCAGATTATAATCTTCCTAATTGGATTGTTGGCTTGGATCTTTGTATATGGATAACTCTTATATATCTATTGTTGCTTGTTAGCCCCATCAGCTCAGCTTTCAAAGCCATCAGGAACTGTGGACTCAAGTAGTCAACCTTGAACCTTTTCTCTTGAGAAAAACAAAATTATTGGTGGTGTATGACATACGAGGGAGGGTTCCCCCACCCCACCCCCCCAAAAAAAAAAAAATGCCGTGTGCAGTTTTGGGCGTTGGAGGGGGGTGTTAATTACGGAAAACATGTCAAATGAGGGGATATTTAGGACATTTTATGGGGGTGTGCTCCAGTAATAAGGGTGGGGGGCTGCAGTTTAGGTTTTAACCTGGCGTTGTGGGAGACTTAAACCCATAACATGTAAGAGGGAGGGGACAGTTGCAGTGCAAAAAGAACTATTTAAACAAGATCAGCAGAAGAAAAGTTGTTCGCATTGGAGTCTCTCGAATTTTTTTTTTTATTTTTTTTGGTGCAAGAGTCTTGAATTCGTTGCATGGTAATAGAAAAATATTACTCCTATAAAGCTGTGTTTGGTAGTCGAGAGAAAAAAGGAATCTAAAAAAGAGAAGAAAGATATAAAATGGTAAAAAAAGAAAAAATTGTCTCTCTGGTTATCAATAGAAGAAAAGACAAGAAATTTCTTGCGTTAGGTAAGACTTTTTTTTTTTGCATCAGAAGAAAAATTCAATATTTTAGAGGATTTTGAAATTCAATAAAAGAATCTTCTCTACCAATCACAACGAAGATTGGTTAAACCAAGAAAATAATATAATTTTATATTTTCTTCTTTTTCTTTTTTTTTTCTTTTCTTGGCTGTCAAACATAGCCAATTAGGAAGAGAAAGTGTTTTGCCACAAGGTGAAGAGAAAATCTCTTTATCAAAGGCTATGTATGTCGGAGCCTCTTCATAAGTGAAATCTTCATCGATGAAAATTAATCTACAGAATAAATTTTCAAGCCCACAATTTATAATAAAATGAAGGGTAATTTATAACGCCACCCCCTGGAGAATGTCACAATTATAAGAACATCTCCTCTATTTCACCAAATTAGATTCAGACTCTTTACCGTCAGTCACTGTTAAGGAATATATCTTCTATGCTGATGTTAACAACAATATTTTATTTTAAATACCAAAATGCCCTTATTAAATATAAACCTGAAATACCCTTGTAATTGGTCCCCATTCTGCTAGCGATCGTTCATAGCAGCGCCGGACGGCGATTAAAAATCTATGCCTCCCACTATTCTCACTTCCCCCTACAGGACAAGAACTACCGTCTCCGATCAAATGATCGGTCAGAGAACCCAAATAGCTAAGGAAGACATAAAAGGAGACCCTTTTCTTGATTGGCCTCCAAAACTTTCCCACCAAAACCCAAATCACTGTCTTGGTTTGTGCTAAATATCCCTTACTAGTTATTCGGTTTATCTTTGGAACTCATAAGCCCCATTTCACTGGCTACTACCTGGAACGAAAGAATTTTAAGTCTTTGGCTCAGAACAAATGATTGGAACTCTGCCAAAACTGTGGATAGAACCCTCTCCAACCTTATGCCTTACCACCAATTCTTGGAAGTACAGAAAGAAAGTGACCAGACTCAATTCTCAAGAGACGAATCAAGCATCTTCGGCGAGAGAGAAGCAGATCTGGTAGATGTGATTCAAATTTTAATATATACTAATAGAAAAATCTATAAGATTAGTCAAATTAGTGGAGAGGAACAGTAGTGGTAAAAGGGTAAGGATTGGGAGGATTATCCCATTATCCCATTAGATTATATTTATTGGGATTAAATTTTGCGGTTACCTGACTGTGGCGGGATTTCTAGAAGGAGGTCAACCCTGTGCCAACTGGGGTTAAGGATCTTTGCCGGTGTTTGTTCTCCTGGGTCTAGTAAGTGATAATACCTACCGGAAAGTCGGTGAGCCAGCGAGCAAGCGCTTTGTTCCAGCCCAGTGCCATCGACCTCGCACTCGCACTCGCATCAGATTTACAGTTCCCGTGACTGTGGCCACTTCTCAAAAATGCTACCACACCACAGTATACAAAACAGCTAAGAAGAGGCCGTTGGAATAGTCTCTATCATTAATGTCGGCATTTACATCAGTTGGGGTCCCATCATCGTATTACAGCTCAAAGGCTCCCCCTTCGCCACCACCATCGACTTCAGCGCCACCGCCATCTGCAGACCTACCTACACTCTGGAAGAGAGAAACAAAAATTGATGAATTGGGTTAAAATGAGTCTTAGTGAAGAAGGTATAATGGTCATTTTACCTCTTTACTTAACAGTGCCTGACGATAGAGGGTTTGAGTCTAATTTGGTGAAATAGAGGGGATGTTCTTATAATTGTGGCATTCTCTAAGGGTGGCGCTGTAAATTATCTTAAAATGAAAGATACAAGGGGAATAAAACCATATGAATTATTTTTAGTTAAGAAGACCATATGAAATTAATTTCCCTGAAAAACAACATATTCTCATTAAGAGCCACTACATTTATTTATTTATTATTTTTCTTAATTAAGAGCCACTAGATGTTATTTATAAATGGGAGCCAGATTCTATGACGAATTGGGAACTTGATTAAGTATTTTGTCTGCCAAGGCAGGGGATAGGGTTTTAAGTATCGATATTGGATTGGTGGGGTCGTATTGATATTGATTGAATTTGGTCAATGTTAGATTGGGTATCAACATCAGATCAAAGGTAAAATCATTAGAAAATAAAAGAAAGTAAAACAACCGATCCAATTCAGTATCAACAAAGACCAATCCAATTCCGACATTTAAATCCCAGGTAAGGAAGTAGGGATAATTGAAAACAAATGAAAGGATGTTGATCAATGTTACATGAGGGTGCAAAAATGATTGGCCACCCCATAAAAGGTAAAATGAAATCTCTGTGAATGCTTTCTCATGTACTTCCATTGGTTCTCACGGATGCATAGCAATCTCAATCCTCAGAAAACACTTTCCCTTTATTATATATAGCTTTTTATTTTCAGAATTTCAGACTAATATATTCATCTACAAACCATATGATTTGAGGCTTTAGAGTCTAGAGGCATATTTGATCCGGTAGGATATACATTTATGCTTTCGATCTTTTCTTTTGTTTTTGGTAGGTATGCCTTATGTTTTTCACTACAATGAAAAAAGAATGCTCATTTTTAAGAATAAAACATTATTTTTCACAATCCTTAATAATCCTTACTAATAGATAAAAGAGAAAACAAAAACAGAATAACTTTCTTATTGCACATTGGTACTCGTAACCCTGCCCTCCCTCTTAACCCTACCCCCTCCCTTACCCTCCCTCTTAACCCCGATTGGGATCCTCTCCAACGACTCCCCTTGAACAGCAAGAGGATCCAAACCACCCTTGCCCCCTGCCCTACGACCCCTTATACTTTGGAGTTCTAAGATGATGTTCTCCTCTATCATCCTCTCTCACTCAAATGTTTCATTTGAATCCTTTGAAAAATCTGAAAAGGAAAGGGCGACAAAGAGAGAGTGTGGCAAAGTTCTATCAATCGAGTGTCTCTATTATGAAAAATCTTTCTCCTAGTTTCTCATTACAAGAAATCGAAGGAATTTCTGAACTATTGATTAGATAAGCTTTGTAAAATGGTTCTCAACGTGAAGATCAATGTTTCCAAGAAAATAAGGTTTAGCAACTGGGAAAATAGTACTTTACAAGGCACAGTTAGTCCAAGCCAATATTGAAGGTGTTTGTTGCCTTTCAGATGGGGACGACCCTAATTACAGGGTACCTTGGTTTGGAAGAAAACATTTAAAATGGGTTAGCAACTAACCTTTAAACTTGGATCATTTTTTCACTTGTTCAAGAAATTTTTTTTTTCCAATTTGTTCATTCTTCTAATTTTAGAATTATTTGTACACTATTTCTCATCTAGGGTTTGCTATCATGATGGTAAACAAGGGATCAAGCGTGAAGTATGACATCGAGTATTTCAATGGGAATGATAACTTTACCCTCTACCGGTGAAAGACGAAGGATGAAGGATCATCTAATACAACAAGGTTTGGTTTAAAAAAAAAAAAAAGTGAGTGATTAAGATTGAGAAGAGATGGAAGAAAAGACAATAAGTTCTGTAACTCATCACCAGAAATCGAAGAAATTTTTGAACTATCGATTGGATAAGCTCTCTGTAAAAAGGATCTCAACATGAAAATCAACGGTTCCAAGAAAATAGTTGTTCGTGAAGAAGCAATTGCATTCTCTACAATTGGAAGAAGATACGAATCTGTTAGAATATTTCAATACATTCAATTATATTGTAAGCAAACTTGTAAGCCTGGAGATTTCGATTGAGGATGAAGACAAAGCCTTATCATTGCAGTCGTCGCTTCCAACATCGTATGATCACATGGTAACAATTCTCTTGTACATGAAAGAGACCCTTGAGACGAATGAAGTCATGGCTACTCTTATATCCAATGATAGAAGGAAAAATGCCAATTTATCTTTGAAATAAATTCTCAAGCCCACAATTTATAATAAGATCAAAAGATAAAGGAGAAGAAGATGGTTTTTTTTTTTTTTTTTTTGTAAAGAAGACCATATGAATTTACTTTCCCTGAAAGATGACATAATTTCAATAAGAGCCACTCAAAGTTGGTCATACGGAGGCAAATTCTATGATGAATTGGAAATTTGATTAAGTATTCCGTCCTTTTGTACGTGTTGGGGTCCTTCCAGTCGTTTGATGCATGTTGGGGTATTGGATGCATTAGTAAAGATCTGGATTTGTACTGCTAATAGGAGTGCAAGTTTGGCCCTATAGGCGTGAACCTACCCTAGCCCACCTTGAGCCTGAACAGGGCTTAGGATAAGATATATGGCCCTAAAGGGAAGTCAGGGCTAAAAATCATTGACCCTAAGTCAGGGTCGGGGGTTGAGCCCAACCCTGATTTCTCACTCGATTGATATTGTATGGCCAATCAAAGTTGGCCCAGTCTGACCCTGATGGCGAGTTAAGGATGGATTTTCTTAACCCTTAATTAAGGGCGGGCGTCGCGGCCCTCGCCGAAACAAGGAACTGAAGATTAGGCTAGGTTTTTCAAAGACCCTGTTTCAGCGCTGGCTGCCACACCTGCCTCGGTGTAGTGGAGCCGGATTCCAAGAACAAATAACCTACTTGTAACTAGGACAAATCCTGTATGTTCTCTCTCCCTTGTCTGCGTATAAAAGGCCGAAGCGCTTGTAAGCTCTGTTGTCTTCCCTGTTTGTACTTGCGGACTTGAGAGCTTGCGAGCCAAGAACTGGGGCAAAGCCGCAAAAGAAGGATAACTCTCTAGGGTTTATGATTTGTACTTTTCACGTTTCTGTTTTTGGGGTTTTCATCGAAGATCATTCAGCCGCTGATCTATATATATATATATATATATATATATATTTTTTTTTTCTTTTTGTTCTGAAATCTTCTATCCAATTCGGCCCTGCATCCGTTTGTTCGGGAATTTTGAGTTTTGCTTTCTCCGTACGAGTAATGTCTACCGTGAGGAAGGGGAAGGTGAGATTGTTTGACGAGGTGGACGAAACTTCTTTCTCTGCCAAGAAAGCTTGTATTAATGGTGGCCCATTGCACAGCTCTGCCATTAATAAATTGAATGGCCGACCTTACTCACAGAGGTACTATGAAATCATGGAGAACAGAAAGACGCTTCCTGTATGGCAGCAAAAAGAAGAATTGTTCCAGGTTCTGAAGGCTACCAGTCCTTGATATTAGTTGGAGAAACTGGTAGCGGCAAAGCAACTCTGGTTAGTATGAATAATCAAAATTTCCCGCTCTCCTACACCTCTTTGGTATTTAAATTGGTTGTTTCTTCCATGGGATATGCGATGTAGTGCTGTACCTTGGTTCTTTGGTGGTTTCGAAGTACATGTTGAATTTGGAGCAATTTGCATAGGTTATGTTTTGTATGTTAATCTATGTTACACTTAGTTTCTGGCATACACATCGCTTTCTTTGTTGCTTCGAGTTCGTTCCAATTGTAGTCATTATACGTATGTTTCAATGTTTAGGTGTTTTTGGCATAGACTCTGCAACTGAGTAAAACTGGGCAAGCTTAAAGGGTACTGGAGGATGATTTGGTTATAGCTCTTGCAGGTATGTCTACCAATTGAATGTTTTTCTGTTTTTCTTAGTCTCACTATTAGAAGTTTCTTATTTTTCCCTATGAATTTTGTATTTTACTTCAAAACAAACCGTGGAAATATCATATTTTAAGCTAAAATTTATTTTCCATCTTCTTACTTGGAAACAAACCGGGCCTTCACTGCAGTTAGGGTGTCCAAAATTACAAGTAATTCATTACACTTGAAAGACAATGGAGATTACTTGTCTTAATTCACTTCATTCTAATATGTATCTGTGAATGGCCTTGGTGCAATGATAAGGTTGCTGCATTGCGACCTAGTGTTCGCGGGTTCGAGTCGGGGAACATCCGCGAAGTGGTGGTAAGGCTGTGTACATTATAACACTTCCCAGACCCTGCCGTGGCGGGAGCCTCATGCACTGGGTACACCCTTTTTTTAATGTTTAGGTGTATAATTACAGAGCTTCCTAAACTGCTGATATTGCTTGCATTTTTTTATTGCCTCTATCATGGTCAGGGATAGACTCCTAGTGATTATACCTCAATTGTTGCATCCTCAGGGTGTGCTTGTTATTGTGTTTTTAATATTTAGGTGTATAATTGATTGATGAATAGTGTAAAACTTTTGTCGCAGACTAGAAAAGATCATATTTTCATGCAATAAACTTTTTTTTTGTGGCTCGTTGTATGCATAAATTTGGAAAAATAGATTTGAGTGATGGATTGATTGCTTCGTTGGAACTCTAAAACAGAACACTTTAAGTGCTATTTTGGTCTCGGTATGCATAGATGTCGAAATCAGCAGGAAGTTGATGGGTATATGGAGTGGGTTCATGATGGAATTTCCATTTGCACCCTTACTTTTATAACTTATCACAAAAAGTGGATGTAGGCTTGTAGCAGTTTTTTAAAAGGCAAAAAAATGAAATTACATTATGATTTCCCTCAAGCCAATCACCTCTTTTTTGTAACCTACTTAGATTATAACTTGGAATTTTTTTTTTGGTAACAGCTTAGATTACAGGCTTACAGCTAGGAAAAACGTATATATGTTCTCTCTCCCTCTTATGTTGTTAAAAGGCTGAATCCCTAATAAGATCTGTGTTCTTCCCTGTTTTTACTTGGGGACTTGAGAGCTTGCAAGCCAAGAAAGGGGGGGGGGGGGGGATAGATGGATAACTCTAGGGTTTATGATTTGTATTTTTCAGGGTTTTCATCGAAGATCATTCAGCCTCTGATTTATATATATATATATATTGTATAGGAATCTCTTATCCAAATCGACCCTACATCCGTTTGTTCAGAAATACCATTAAGGGATTTTGAGTTCTGCTTTCTTTTTATTAGCTTACTGGTTCATCTAGGTTTATTGAATTTGAATCCGTACAAGGAATGTCTACGGAGAGGAAAGGGAAGGTGAGGCTGTTTGACGACGTGGTGAACAAAACTTCTGTCTCTGCGAGGAAAGCTTTTATTAATGGTGGCTCATTGCTCAGCCCTGCCATTAATAAATTGAATGCCCAACCTTACTAGTTTACTCACAGAGGTACTATGATTTCCTGGAGAACAGAAAGACGCTTCCTGTATGGCAACAAAAAGAGAATTCTTCCAAGCTCTGAAGGCTAACCAGTCCTTGATATTAGTTGGAGAAACTGGTAGCAACAAAACAACTCAGGTTAGTTTGGATAATAAAACTATCCCGTCTTCTCCACCTCTTTCATATATGTAAATGGTTGGTTCTTCCATGAGGTATGCGGCGATGCGGTGTGAGTTGTACCATGTTCTTTGGTGATTTGGAAACACATTGTTGAATTTGGAGGAATAACTGATATAGTTTGTGTTTTGAGTGTTAATCTATGTTACAGGACACAAAGGGGTTCTGTTTAGTTTTTTATCGTTTCCTTTGTTGCTTCAAATTCGTCATTATATGTATGTTTCAATGTTTCGGTGTATAGTTAGTTACATAGCCCTCGAAACTGCTGATGTTGCTTGCATTTTTTTACCTTTTATCATGGTCAGGGACAGACTCCTAGTAATTATACCTCTCGTTCATAGCATCCTCGGGGTTGCGCTTGTTATGGAGTCTCTAGAATAATTAATGGATTGATGAATGGAGTAAAACTTATGTTGCAGATTAGAAAAGAACATCTTTTCACGTGTTAAACATTTTTTGTGGCTTGTTGTATGCATAATTTTGGAAAAATAGATTGGGAGATGGATTGATTGCATCATTGGAAACTCAAAAACAGAACATTTTTAGTGTTTATTTTGGACTCGGTGGTACGCATAGATGTGGAAATCAGCATGAAGTTGGTGGTCTTGAATACTTGATGTTAGACAAATGCAACATTGTTAGGGGCTGGCTGGGCTTCATAGTTAAAACTAAAAAGAACCTCTCCCCTCCCAAGGAAAATAGCTTGGATCGGGGAGCTCGATTCATTTTCTGTGTTTATTTTATGGGAAAAATATTTGACAGTGTGTATGTTGCTGCTCCACAGATCCCTCAGTTTGTTTTGGATGCTGTTGACTTAGAGACACCTGACAAATATAAAAAGATGATGATAGCCTGCACGCAGCCTCGTAAGTTTGCTGTGATGTCTATGGCCTGTCGAGTTGCTGAAGAGATGGATGTAACAATTGGAGAAGAAGTGAGTTACACTATCCGGCCTGAAGATTGCAGTAGTTCAAAAACTGCTCTAAAGTAAGTTTCTTTTTTATATTAATGCAATAATATTGATTCTGAATACTGGGTGTTCAGTTTCACTTCATATTGTTTTCCTGTTCTTGATTTTGTGTTGTTGTGGTGTTGCATATTGCTTTTATGTTGTTGCTAATATTTGTCTTGAATTTGTTGTTTTTGTGTTATTGGCTTGTAGGTATTTAACAGATGGTATGCTTTTGAGAGAAGCTATGACAGATCCCCTTCTGGAACGTTATAGAGTTATTATACTTGATAAGGAGGAGGTTCGTTAAAGAACTTCAGCAACAGATACTGCTCTATTTGGGCTTCTGAAAGAAGCAATGAAAAATAGACCTGATATGAAACTGGTGGTGATGAGTGCTGCAACTCGTGAGGCCAAGAAGTTTCAGGATTACTTTTACGGTGCAGCTCTTATGAAAGTTCCTGGAGTCTCCTCTTACACACAGGTCAAGGATGATGGTGCATCTCTTACGGAAGTTCCTGGAAGGCTCCATACAGTTGAAATCTCCTCTTACACACAGGCCAGGGACGATGGTGGCGCAGATTTGTGTTGCAGCGACGACATTCTAGCAGAGATTCTAATTTGTTTGCCCCCTAAATCGGTCTTCAAATGCAAGTGCGTATCAAAGAGGTGGTACAACCTTATCCCCGACATTAGTTTCCGTAAAATTTATAGCGCATCTCCTCGTTAATGCCACCTCTTGGGCTTCTTCCAAAACCTAAAAATGGTAGCCCACTTTGTTGTCAGATCTGTCAATAAGTAACCATTTGAATTCTTGGCAACATCACCACCACCATTACCAAAAGTGACTTGTTCGGCAGTGAAAGGAGGAGGTGGAGATATCATCAGTTTGGAATCATCTAAACAAATTCTTAACTCGCTCGGCAGCATCATCTGTTCTTCCAATGGTCTTCTTCTGTGTGGTACTCACCCTAGTACCTATTATATTCAACCCCATCACCAAGGAGTTATACCAACTTCCTCCTTCTAAAAAGTATCAGTCTTCTGCTTCATTTCTCATGGGTCTTGTTGTCGCTGCTGATTGGGATGATGTATCTATAGAAACGCAATCCTAAAACGATGCAGAAGATAACAGAAAAATAGAATAAACAATGCACACGGATTTTACGAGGTTTGGCAAAGTTGCCTACATCCTTGGTGAGATGAGATCCTGTTTCATTATCAATGGAGAATAGGGTTACAACGTTCGTCTTTACATCTCTTAGTATTGCTTGTATTACAGAGAAAGAAGCACTCGCTGCAAATATATAGCGAAAAATCCTAAGCCGGAAAGTACACAATTTCTCTCAAATAAAAAATTCGAGCAGGGGGTTGTGCTATCTTATACCCCCTGCTATATAGGGGGGCCACACGGCCCGTTAACTGGCTAGTTGAATCGTCGTTCTGTCTGTTGAGGCGTTGCACCAGTACTCTCTGGGTTAAACTGTGATAGAATACAAGACATTGTATACCAACAGTATTCGTTACAAGTATCATTATTTCATCAATCCGATACAAAGTGGTACATGCTGAGACTAGCAATTATGAAAGTGACACAAGAAACGCTATAAAGATGGCGACTTTCTTATCTGAGACGGGCAAATGGAGACAATCCATGGTGGCGGTAACTAGACAATCCATGGTGGTGGTAACTGGCAATGGCTCTTATAGCCACTTGCAATTTTCAAGGAAGCCCACTGTGATAAGAGGTGCTATTCATTGGCTGGGTTTTGGCATCGGGGTGTATGATCCGTATAAGGTAGATGGGCATATGGAGGTGATTGCAGCTCCACCCATTGCCTGCATCCGAGATTGCATCATGGGAAAGTCTACTGATGGCCTACTCCAGATAACAATGTTCAATGAGCGAGCTACATACATTAACGTATTGGTTTTCCATTCAAATGAGGGCCAATGCTCGTTGAGACATGAGCTTATGCCCCTAGCGCTGATCCTCAAGGCATGCTAATGGGGTTCCATCCTGATAATCCTGAAGCTGTATTTATCAATTTCGATGGTGACATTTACCTCTTATCACCTCAACATTACCCCAAGATTGGAAAGAGTTTGCTACCGTGGCCGTGCCTTCGAAGGTAAAATTTCAGTACGCTTGCATCCGTATTTTCTCCCACATTGGCTCATCTCTCCTCACCCAAACACTAGAAAGATAGACTGCTTGAAACCGTGAGCGATCTGCAACTCTCTCCACACACACACCCCCTGTTGATTTAATAATTTGGTGGACATCTTAAATTATTGGTAGATTAGTAATTGACTCCTTGCACTCCTATGGTTTTTTTTTGTTTATAAACATTATTGTTATAGCAATATGTTTGATATATAAATTGCAATATAGGATTTAACTATATACAGCATCAGAATTTGTTTATTTCCTTCTCATGGTTTTAAAAATCATATTGGAATTGATGGAATTGGCTGATTGGGATTGAAGCCACTCAAATTTCCATCGATTTTTTTTGTACAATCAAATTCAGATTTATTGAAAAGGCAATGAAATACAGATACGCAGGGTGTCATTGCCGGTTTCGGTACGTAACAACTCGTTTTGAAGATTTTTGTTGTGTGTATTTGTAGAAATTTTGCTTACTGAGGGTGAAATGTTTAGGGAAGTTGCTTTCTCCTGTACAATAAGTATAGATTTAAATTAGTGGTCTGCAAATAGCACTTGTTCTTCAGTACCTGTTGGTGCCTTTGGGTTGTTGACTTTCTACTTGAAAGTTCAGTAATCATATTATCATCTTCCGGATTGGATTCTTGGCTTGGGTCTTTGGATATGGATTATATATTGGTTAGCCCCATCAGCTCAGCTTTCAGGGCCTTCAGGAATTAACCTATAACAATTACAGGAGTTATATGTCATATATAACAGGAGGGGACAGACTGCAAAAAGAAGGATCTGAAAAAGTTCAGCATAAAAGAGGAGAAGAGAGGTAGTTACACTTGGATTCTTATGAATTCAATGCATGCTAGAAGAAGAAATATCAATCCTATACTTGTCCAATCTTGAATAAAAAAATACGAGGACTAAAGTAGAATTGTATTTTTGCCTCTAAGGTGAAGATAGAATCTCTTCATCCAAGGTGACAATCATGATTATGGACTTTATGATCTTCCTCCCCTATTATAATTTCATGGTCAAAAATTCCTTTTCCTGTCCAATCGTAGGGTGGTGGCTTAGAAGATTCTCAATGCATCGTGGGACTCTTCACCTATTATATGAAGGCAAAAATGCATTTCTTGCCAAGTCTTCATCTTTCTCGCCAATGCGGCCGCAAGAGCCATTGTCTATTATCATATAGCAACTTGACAAAATTGAAGTCCAAAACTATATGACAATGTCAAAAAGAACGGAAATAAAGGCCTTGGGTTTCATTATGCATTGTAGACTAAGAATTGTCTAATTCAAGAATGCATATCAAACACAACTTAAATATAATGGTCAAAATTATCACAACACTTTCCCATGTTGGCGAAATTTGGTGAGCAGAGAAGAGACCATGAAAGCTCATACGAATGCTGATCACAACAAGAGATTCCCTTGAACATTGCTTGTATAATTAAGCTTGTGGTTGCACACTGAAACTGTTAAAAGTAGAAGCCGGTTCCATCCAAACTAGAGTCCATAGACCTCCAGGATTAGCTCCTCATACATGAAGGCTTCATGGTAATGTGATAGCATGGGTCCTTGCTTTCGCATATTCTCTTCCATTCTTCCATTAAGAGTGTTTAGAGAAACGTCTGTGAATGAAAAAAGGATATGTATCGTTATGGAATCATACACACATAATCATTGCTCTTCATATATGAGAAGCTACGTCCTCCCTTGTACTTTTAAAAATGACACGAAAAGCTTTGGAAAATGACAAAAACACTCATGCTATTAGTCTTCTCTATTAAGTGATGATGTAATTGTTAGTTTATATTGTAAAGACTATTATACCCTCACCTAAAACATCAAACTTATGGCCGGTCAAAAAAAAAGTACAATGACTATTTTACGCTTTGGACATTTTCAACATAGCCCATCCTTAAATGGTTGGACCATTTGGATTGTTAACTTTCTACTTAAAATTCAGTAATCAGATATCATTTTCCCAAATGGGTTTGTTGGCTTGGGTCTTTGGATATGGATTATATATTGGTTACCCCATCAGCTCAGTGCCCTCAGGAATTAACATATAACAATTACAGGTGTCATATAACATATATATATATATATATATATGAGAGGAGTTATGATTATTCATAGCCCATCAATCTTTTTGCATGAATCTTTGCGCTTGTCCTTACTTGGTATCCCCATGTAACTGATTCCATTAAGTTAGGATAAGATTTTGATTGTTATTGTTGGGGGTACAGTCACAGTGCAAAAATAAGGATATGAAAAATATCAGGATAAAAGAGAAGAGAAGAAAAGTAGTTATCCTTGGAGTCTTATAAATTCTTTGCATGTTAGAAGAAAAATATCAATCCCATTCTTGTCCAATTCTGATAAAAAATAAAAATAAATAAATACAATGACTGAAGTAGAAAAGTATTTTTGATAGAATCTCTTTGTCCAGGTGATATGATTATGGTTTTATGAACTTCTCCCCTATTGTAATTTCATGAAGTCAAAAAGACCTTTGCCCAGTCCAATCGTAAGGTGAAATGTGGTGGGTTAAAAGATTCTCAATGCGTTGTGGAACTCTTCACCTACTATATGAAGGCAAAAATACGTTTTTTGCCGAGTCTAAGTTATTCTCGCCCATGTGGCCACTAGAGGCACTGTCTATTATCATACAAGAACTTGACAAAATTAAAGTCCAAAATGTATGACATAATGTCAAAAAGAAATGGAAATAAAATCCTTGGGTTTCATAATGCATTGCATACTAGAATTATCCATTCCAAAAAAACATATTAAACACAATCTAAATATCCAGGGTTGAAATCGTCTGCAATTCCGATCTCGTATAATTCCATGAAATACCACCTTCAGGTGGTGACACGTGTATTGATACCAATATAATGATCCAGATTTGGTACAACTACTAAAACCTTAAATCAGTGAAGAGGCATTTAAATCAGATCTGGATCATTGCATTGGTATCAATATACGTGTCACCCCTTGAAGGTGGTATTTCACGCAATTGTACGAGATCGGAATTGTAGACGATTTTTTTCCAAATATCCAATGATCAAAATTGTCACATCACTTTTTCATGTTGACGAAACTAGGTGTGTAGAACACGAAAGAGACCATGAAAACTCATACAAATGCATAATTAAGCTCGTGCTTGGCACACTGAATCGTCAAAAGTAGAAGCCAGTTCCATCCAAACTAGAGTCCATAGAGCTCCCGGATTAGCTCCTCATTCATGAAGGCTACACGGTATTGTGACGGCATATGTCCTTTTGGTTTCGCATATTTCCCTTTCACCCTTCCATTAAGAGTATTTAGAGAAACATTTGTAAAAAAACAAAAAGAAAAAAAGGATACGTATCGTTACGAAATCATACACAGAATCATTGCTCTTCATGTATATGAGGAGCTTATCTATAATTTTTTTTTTTTTAAATAAATCTGAGGGAGCTTATCCGTACTCTTTAGCTTTGTCCTTGTGAAAGCCATTAATGAAGCCTGGTGGGTTCCCATACGAGGAAGAAAGTAAATTAAAAGAAGTAGAGTTTGGACAGCTAATGTGCCATACTTGCAAGCTCATAAGAAATAATGGTTACCCATTCTACAGAGCCATGGAGACGAGAAGTAACGCGGCGCCGTCCTTCCCTTTGCCCATTTTGGCTTTCAAAGCACTTAGGGAGCCCCGTACGTCTCTTTGGCCAATTAAAAGCCCACTACAACTACTTATGGGCTTTAGACATTCATAGTCTTATGTACCTATCTATCTATCTTACTACTTTCCAATAATGCTCGTTGACAAAGTTCATGTTCAAACTTCAAAGTGTATTTGTTCATTCAGACTAGATTCATGTACCATTCTTTATGGCTTAAAAGCTCTGAAATAGGGATCTGGATCGGTTGAGATCGTTTCCGATTTGGGATTGGTGACCTAAACCCTAAACTTTAAACCTTAAACCCTAAACTCTAAACCTTCAAGAGATCTTACTAAGGAACCAGTTTGGTGAAGAGAAATCTCCTCTCCACGGAGTCCTGAACCCTTTGATTAGAGTAGGGAAGGGTGTTTTGAAACCTATGATATAAAATAGCAGATTGGGGTGACCATACAGGAGTCCAATCAAAAAGTCACGTCACCAGTGGAGAGGAGATTCTCTCTTCTACTTGGTTGACGGAAAAACTTAATGCCCTAATAAATCTTGTCATATAAAGCAATTGTATAATTAAGGAAATGTCAATCCAACCAAAGAATATACCATAACAACAATCGCTCCTTTAGACGTAAATCATGTGTGTGTCCATCCATCCATCCAGGAGAGAGTACCCAATAGTCCCAATTGGAATGCTTTCATGTGCATTGTATAAATTATAGGAGAGGGTTATCTGATTAAGCAACATAGGAAAAATGCATCAATAAGGAGTGACGAAACAATTTCGTGAATAAGGACCAGAGAGGTCATTTTATGTAAGAAAGTGGAAGATAGAACAAGAAAACATTCTCCCATAAAACTATCTTTAGTATAAGGTTCAGTCGGGTTACTCAATCCTTCAAACTAAGCCCAATCCAAGCATATGGCCTTGGTGTTCATGAGAGACACAATCCGATGGCTTAATTAAGTCCAGATCAGCTCCCTGTAAGTGGAGTGTTTTGACTCTTCATGTATAGTTTTTCTTCCACAAATGCTTCTCTAAATACTTTTAATGACAACCTGGAAGATCATTCATGGAAACAAAATGACATGTGTTGTCACGAAACCATATGTGAAGCTTTCACCTATGAGGAACTGATCTGGACTGGTCTTAACCCAGCCCAAGTGGCCTTGATATTCATGAGAGACTTGGCATTGCCTGCTAGAAACTTCTTGAGGTAATGTGATAATAAGATTAGGTAAGCTGTTGTAGTTCATTCATGATGACCCATCTAGCATCATTGTTTCGTGGTAATGATATTCAATAGTAGGGACCTAATCGTCCCCAACAATTTATGGCTTGCATCATTTTAGTTCATTTAGGTAATCAAACCTTGTAGGCCAGAGTATGGATACATTCATGTTCAACTGATTAGTCAATTACCAAAAAATGATTGAACTTAAGGTAATTGGGCCAATTGGGTTATAATCAGCTTTTAAATGAGTTAATTGACTAATTCAACTATAAATGATTCTTAAACAAGTCATAAACAGTCATTAAATAAGCTATAATCGGGCTAAATGGGCTTAAATGTGCGAATAAGGCTATAAACAATCAATCACATCGAACAATCATCAGGCTACCAACTTACAACTGGAATTCTCGATTATTAATCGATCAATGCTTGAGCTTGACACCTGACTTCGACCGATCGGTTCAAATCAGGCCTACTTGGTGCGGGTCAAGTTTTGGCACCCCAGATTGCAACTATGCCAAGTGGAGCTTGTGACATTTATTATCATCTTTAGACCTAATCTTTAGGGTAGAATATTTGACCAGGTCAAACATCAAAAGTCAAGACACGAAAGAGTAGAAGAAACTAAGAAGGGCAAATTAGGAAAGCCACATGTTTGCAACTTTGTATACACCGAGACAAACCCAGAACCACACGGCTTGGCCACCTTCCTTCCCCTCTTCTACGCTTTCATTTCTTATTTTACTGTGAATACCCCTAGAATTCACACTATTTTACATGTAGATGCCAGTCTGGTAGCGCTGACTTTGACTTTGTGGACGTCGGTGAGTATTGACCACCTCGTTTGATCTTTCCAATTTTGTACGTGTGTGGTGCATGGTTGAAGAATCGGATCAATGGCCCGAATCGGTTGGATTGGTACTGATCGATGTCAATGCCGATTCTTTGCCAAAACCATATCGGTGAACCAGGGGTATTCCTGCCAATTCAAACTAATATAGGCCGATCGAGATCAGTGTAGGCTAACGATTTAGTTATCGGTATTAGTATTAGTCACGATACAATACAGATTGGTATTGTTAAGGATTGAGATTGGTATTGATAAGGATCGATATGTATCGGTCACTTTGTCTTTGTTTGTTTTTTTTTTTTTTTTTTAAATACTTTTTTATTGTTTGCCCCTTGAAACAATAGGGAAAATCGATCTGAATCGATCAGGTATTACACTGATATCAATACGATACTGATACTTGAATCTAGGATATAGGCGGAGACCAATGCTGAGACTGATTCCCAATTTCTTAAACCATGGCCAGAATTGACTTTGATCCTAAACATCTGAGTGAAACTAAAATCGAAAGGATTCAGATTCCCTCCGACAATTGGGATGACTGGGAAAACCCTGGCACACATCCAACATATGAACATGCACCTTAAGGCTTCCCAACCATCATATGCACGTTGAACACCCCTGGATAGCTCCATGTCTCGATTGAAATTGGAATCAAAATCGGAATCGAAATCTACTAATCCTAATCCAATTCAACCGGAATCGATGATTTGATTCCTCAAACCATGGGACCATGTCACAATGCCAAATGGCTGGTTCGTATGATAAATCAAAATTTAAGATCTATACAAGGCTCCAGGTTGGGTCAAGTAGAAACATCAATCACAATTTCACAACCATCTTATTTATAACTAAATTTAATGATCAGCACCTTCAACAAAGTACAGTCCTTATCTTCAACCAATTTCTTCAACCTCCATGGGGACGTCGTATGAATTCATGGGTTTAGGTATTGGTATCGGATCTGTCATATTGGTAAATCAGCTGTATTTTATCGGTTGAGACTAGTCTTGATACACAATTGATCCAGGATCGGGTATTGTATTGATATTAGGGGTAAAATCATTAAAAAAAAAAAAATAGAGATAATATTGATCGATCTAAATCAATACAGTCGATACCGTTACCAATACTATTAAGTTTGTCTCGAATTCTTGACCCTTTTTGAAGAATGACCTGTTCTAACATATTTTAGTGGTAGCCCGAATTGGAAGTTTTTTTAGATTTATGATATAAGCACAGGGGTTGGCCCGATATGGGGGTGTGAGGGCATACCCCCCGCAGTATGGTTCAACCTGATCGATCACGACTTTATGGATCGACCCGTGACTTAGAGGAGTATATAATGTACTATAGTCTTGTTAAGCAAGTCATTGTAATTTGGGCGGGGTTTCGAGTTGGGGTTTCAGGGCAAGTTTTCTCGCTGCTGTTTGGGTGTATTCTCTCTTCTGTACGGTGAAACTTTTTCTTCTTCACCCGAAGATGTAGCACACCACGTTAGTGTGTGAACCTCGTTAAATCTCTGTGAATTGTGTGAATCTATCTTTATTTATTTTCATATAATTAGTTGATGTTTGCTATAACAAATACCAATAATTAAATCCTTGCTTATGATTGTCTAATTTCCAGTTTAATAGATTAGATCAATCCTTTTACGTAAATTAAACTAGAGTTTAGGCCGATTTCTATCCATTCTGAACCAATTCCAATTGATTTTACTCTAGATCAAAGTCAATTTGAACCGATCCAATTCTTGATTCTAGGTTTTTAAATCATACCAAAAAAAATATTATACCCATGACTAACCCATCCCACTTCCCTCATTGACCGACATATGTCTTTTCAAACACCTTTTTAACACATATTTAGCCGATGATTAAGAAGGAAGTTAACACGTCTAGTCTAACTACGCCTTGCCTCACTAACCAAGTCAAGTGCCACTATATTAATATGTTAATAATGGAAGAAAAGCCCCCCACAAGATCCAATCAATATAGAAATGAGGACAATTCACCAAATCTTTAGGATCTTATAAGAAAATTTGGTAAGATTTTATGTCATGGGAAAAAGTTCTCTGAGGTCTTAAAGGTTAATTCAGTAGTATCTTTCTCTCTCCTTCAGTGTTTCTTCTCTTGACCCCCTTCAATTTGTGAGCTCCCCCACATTGTGAGTTGAGAAAGTTTATGTGTCTCTTCTATTTGTTTATCTTATATGTAATTATAATGGGAGCTCAAATCTTTAATTGGAGGGTATCTCATATTTCTTCACCCTTTAATTTGACAAAAAAAAAGGGTATTTTGGTCTATGAGCAATCGAGGATAGGAATTAATGCTGAACCCAAAGTTTTAGTCGAAAACTTCAACACGCAAAGTCAAAGAGTCAAAGGGCCCAAATAGCTGGATCTTAGCAAACTTATATAATACCATTTTTGTAATAACTGAGAAAGTGAGGGACATTTGGTTAAATGTTCTTGTATAAATAAGGGGGGAAAGGAATGGTTTCCCATAATCCATGTACGCTTTAAGTCATTTAAAGGAATTGAAAATATGATAATGGCTAGTACTAAGGCGTTCTACTCTTTCTTCAAAACTCTTTTCCTCTTCTTTTCTCTAGTTCTCCACAAGAGACTGAGGAGCCCATCAAGTTCTCTCCATAGAAAGGTCAGCTCTTTGAAATTCCGGAGGTTCTCTTCTCTTGCCTGTAACAGATCAGATGAGCTTTTAAACCAAACCATAGTCTTTGATGTAGAGGGAACATTGTTGAGGTCTTCATCTTTGTTTCCTTACTTCATGCTTGTGGCTTTTGAAGCTGGAGGGCTCTTAAGGGCACTGGTTCTTCTCCTCTTCTATCCCTTTATCTGTTTCATGATTAGTGAAGAGATGGGTTTAAACCTAATGGTCATGGTTTGCTTTCTGGGTATTAAAAGAGAGAAGTGTAGAGTTGGGAGAGCTGTGTTGCCTAAGTTCTTCTTGGAAGATGTGGGTCTTGAAGGTTTTGAAGTGGTTATGAGATTTGGGAGAAAGGTAGGCATTAGTTGTTTGCCTACAGTGATGGTTGATGGCTTCTTGAGAGACTATTTACAGGTTGATTGTGTTGTGGGTAGAGAGTTGAAGGTGTTCCATGGTTACTGTGTGGGTTTAATGGAGGAAAAAAATTTGATTAATGGTGAGGTTTTGGAGGTTCTAGAAAACCAGACCAAAATGGGTTGTGATGTTGTGGCCCTTCAAAAGTTGAATAACAAATGTCATGAGCATCCGAAGTTGTTCTCTTATTGCAAGGTGAGTCATTTAAATCCTTCACAGTAAAAATATTACATTCACTATTCATGACTGACAGCTATATATATATATATATATCTGACTGCTCTACCATAAATACCCTTTGCATTTAATTTTTTTTCTACTATTTTGCACTCCCAAAAATAAAATTTGGTTTGATTTATGGTATCCTTCTAGTATAAGGAGAAAAAAAATTTCCAGTAGTTTTTGGAGCCCACGTTAGGAACATAATGAATCTGTTGCTCATATGATCGATCACTTGATAGTATGGGTGAACATTTAACATCTATCTCATTTTTTGCTATTATATGAGCAAAGAGGGGTATATTTGGAAGCAAAAGGGTCAAGTGTTTGATGCTCACCGGTACAACTAGTTGATTGTACAAGCAACGGAATCAATCTCCATTAGGAACGGAAGAATATTAATTTACATTCTCATTTTAATTTTATCTTTTAGAATTTTATTTTTTAAAAAAAAAATTATTATTCACAATTTGATGATAGTGTACATATCAAGAAGGGGAAGTTTTACTAATGATTTCAAGAGAAACACATTTTTTTTCTCTAGCAAAAGTTCATCAAAATGGCTTATCCTAATACACTTGTCAAGGTGGTTTACTAATTTTTTTTCTCACGCGATAGCAATTCTAACTTTTTGATAGATAGGTCTTTAGGATTGAGTTAATTACATTTCAACCTAATTCAATCAAATATTTTTCGATGAGTGACATATAATCTTCTGTTTTTCAACCATCTTTCTATGTCTATGCTCCGGCCTCTTGCAGTTTTTCAGTTTCAAAATTTTATTTTGTTGCTTGATAAACTCTACTTAAGTTGAAACTTGGCACATAGACTAAAAACCTTAGTGTACCCATCCACAAAATTTATGTATCATTCGATGTGTCACATGATAGAAACTTGCCATCCTTCTTTTTCACCACTAAGCTTTCTTTCTCTAGATTTTAATTATGCTAATTAAACACTTGGACAGTATCTAATTATTTATTTATTGAATTAAGTACTAATTTTGGTGTAATATCACTATTTACAAATTAAAGCATTAAATAATGGTATTTACTATTGTTCATGGCAGAAGGAGAACGTCTACATGGTGAGTGAAACGGAGAAGAGGAACTGGCATGAGCTACCAAAGGTTCAATACCCCCAACCACTAATCTTCCATGATGGTAGATTGGCTTTCAGGCCCACCCCACTTGCCACACTAGCCGTGATCATTTGGGTCCCGTTTGGCGTCTTCCTTGCCATCTTCAGAGCCCTTATTGCCTTACTATTGCCCTACAATATGATGATCCCAATTTTAAGCTTCAGTGGGATGAGATTCCAAACATCCCCCAATCCCATTATTTCATCTGCCACATCCAAACAAGACCCAAATGTAAAGGGCCTTCTCTACGTGTGTAATCACAGAACACTCCTGGACCCACTCTACCTTTCAGCTGCCATCAGGAAGCCTCTCACTGCTGTCACATATAGCCTGAGTAGAGTATCAGAGGTATTAGCACCAATCAGAACCATCCGATTAACAAGAGATAGAGATGAAGATGCAAAGATGATGAAGAAGCTGTTAAGTGAAGGAGATCTTGTGGTGTGCCCAGAAGGGACCACTTGTAGGGAACCCTATCTTTTGAGGTTCAGTCCCTTATTTGCAGAAATGAGTGATGAGATAGCTCCAGTTGCCATGCATGTGCAGGTCACCATGTTCTATGGTACAACGGCAGGTGGGCTTAAATGCTTGGACCCACTCTTCTTCCTGATGAACCCAAGTCCCATTTACCATGTCCAGTTTCTTGAAAAGGTATCTAGATCGTCCACGTGTCATGATGATGCTAAATCAAGGTTTGATGTTGCCAATCATATACAGAAGGAACTGGGTCAAGTGTTGGGGTTTGAGTGCACCAAGCTTACCAGGAAGGACAAGTATTTGATATTAGCTGGTAACGAAGGGAATGCTTCTTCTTCACCCAAACATAAAATCACATGATGTGTTAACTTTCACCACCACTTAGATGTCAAGGCTGTGTTTGGTTTGTATTTTCGAAATAGATTCGAAGTTTAGAATGTATTTTGAAAAAAAAAATTCTTTATCATTTCATATTGATTGTATATCAAACACAGCCTAAGATAGTAATGATAGCCTGATAGCCTAATAGCTAGGCTCAATTTGTGCACGCTTGTTAAGTGCTAAGGTGCAAATTTGGTAGGTGTGGGATCACTTTTGAGTGTTCTGATGTGGTCTCATTCACGTGTAATGTAAGCAATATTAATATTAGAGATAATAGGGTGAGAGAAAGCTCTTAATCATCCTTTGTACGTCATTTATTATATTTATAAACGTCACAAGGCATGTATTATGTCCTGTGGATAAATGATGTATTCATCCCTACTATCAGACAGAGAGGGTATAGTACAAATTAATCATATATCAAATTTTAAAGTCTAATTCAATTAAATACCCAATTTTATTAACATGCATCTAATGTATATCCATATTGCAGACTCTCCAACCATGAATGGAATGGATTATCTATAATAAAAAATTTATAAAGTTAAATGCTATATATTTGTATGGTTATTTTTTGGATATAGATTAATTTTCTTTCACTCATCTACCTTCACCATTGATGATATGACATTATTATTGGATTATGGGTTTATCGTAAACTTCCACCTATCAAAATTTATCATTTTCCAATACAATAAAAGGGTCTCTCTTCACCATCTCTTTATGTAGATTAGTACGTACTTTGTGAGAAAAGTAAAAAAAAAGGCCTTGAGATACCTTCACTCTCCTATATGATATATTTCAGTTTCTTTAAATGGGTTACACTTTATTCGATTTGGTTCAATTCAAAACAACGATTTGTAATCTAAAATTGAAATCGAAATGAACAGAATTGAAATCGGTTTTAAAAAACCGAACCTATTTTATTTTGGTTCGATTGAATCGGTTTGAAACGGTGGTTCGATTTCCGGTTTGGTTCTTAATTGACACAATTCGTGCATCAGCGCATACGTTAAGGATAGGTACAAGCCCAAACCCTAAAGGGTTTGACACTTCCACACGTGAGAGGATGAATATCTAGCGCGCCGGAAAGCTTCTCTAACACATAAACACAGAGTCTTATCGGTAGAGTCCTCACTAACCGTCCGTTCTGTTGCCACGTCATCGATCTGTGAGAGTTCGTGTTCGACGGCTGAGATCATGGTTGCAGAGCTACTGGAAAAGCTCGGAGAAATTCCTGTATTCTCTTCCATCTCTCTCCTCCCCTGTTTTCCCTAAATTTTGATTTTGATTTTATTTTTTTTTTCTTCGATTTTAACTGGAAAATCTGCGGGAAAAAAAAAATTTATGCAGAAGATGAAGATCATGGATGAGGAAAAGGAATTCGAGAAAGAGAAGGAAATAAGGGTTTTGAATGGCAAAATCCATGACTGTAATGGCGAAGATGTTGTCGACGATGACGGTGAGGATGAAGACGATGATACGGTAGGACATGAGCAGGAGGATGGAGATGAGGATGAGGAAGATGATGATGAATACGGTGAAAATGGTGAAGATGACGGGGAAGATGATGGTGTTGAGGAGATTCCTCGTTCTGCTGCTGCTCCACAAGTTTACTCCATAGATGACGAGGAAGACGATGAAGAGGATGATGAGGAAGACGATGACGATGATGACGACGACGACGACGACGACGACGATGATGATGATGACAGTGAGGAAAACGACGATGAAGACGAAGGAGAGGAAGAGGTAATAATAAATAATCTCTCAACTGCAGCCTTATTTTTTCTGTAGCAAAATACTCTTCCACTGCAATTTCCTGATTTCATTGAGAAGCCTAGTACTGTTCTTAGCTTATTGCTTTTTTTTTTTTTTTTGGTAGAAGCTTATTGCTACTCTTCATCTCAAATAAGTCTTCCTACTTTATATGCAATAAAAATGTCCATTCTATAGATCTCTCTTGATACTATATTTTTTTTATATGCAAAAAAATGTCCAATCTGTAGATCCTTCTTGATCCTGTATAGTTTCTATGTATATTTTTCTTTGTGTTTCTAGTCTTGAATATAAAAATTTATTGGTCTCCTTTTACTATGATTTTAGCTTTAAGCTTGACATGGCTACCAAAGAAACAACCCCACTCCGCTCCCCCCCCACCCCCACGCACCGCTCACCCCACCCCACCCCTAACCCCCTACCCCACCTCCAAAAAAAATAAAAAAAAAAAAAAGAAAGGAAAAAAGGATGGGAAAAATGACCTTGGTTTCCGTCTTACCAGTTTGCTTACATATGTATTCTATTTAATTGTTTGCAAATATAAATTACCTTTATTTCCCTACATATTAGTTCATTGATATCTGTGATATTTGTAGACACGCTCAACACCCACACCCCCACCCCCCCCCCCCCCCCCCCCCCAAAAAAAAAAATTATACTATGTGCTTAATCATGTGAATAAAGAAAAACTTCACTGAGAAATGATTGGATAGTTTATTTGCTAGGGTTTTCATGTTCCATTCAGCTGCGAGTGCCATCTATAGGTTCCCTTTTTTGTTGGTCTTGTATTTGTGGTATCTGCTAATCAATTGTGTATGGTCAAGCAATGGAGTATCCTTCGCTCTCCTGATGCTTCTGATTCTTAGCCCCCCCCCCCTTTCTTTTTAACTGCAATTTTGTTTTGCAGATTTTGTGGTACTGTTCATTATCATCTTTATTTAACCCTCACTACACTTTAGATGTATGCAAGTTGTTGATGTTATAGGAGTATTTTGCTTAAAGTTAACTTGATAATAGTGTGTATTTGTGTGTTTTATTCCCTCTTATTGCTGTTTTACTCGAGTTTACAACAAACCATGAAACATGCTAATTTTATTTGTTACAAGTTTTGTGGCTGTAATGAAGCAACTTCTTAAGTTTCTCTTCTATTTTAGTGGTGTGGTTGTAATGAAGCAACTTCTTGAGTTTCCATTTCATTTTTTTCTGTTTTGTCATAGAGATACCTTATGTTACTGGCAGTATTGGTGTGTACCAATTTTTACATTGTTCTCTGTTTCTGGTTTTCAATTTATGGTTCTTACATTGCTTATCTTTTGAATGGGTTTATCTCTTTTATGGTTTGCTTTTGCAATTCCTTTGTGAAACTATTCAACATCATGTACTTTACTTAAAAATCCAACTTTTTTGAAAAAAAATAACTGTTGCAAGTTTTGAAAATGCTGACCTCTTTTGTTGAGAAGAGTTTGATCGGTTCTTTTGCTTCTTTTATTATTTTAAGCGCCACTTGGGGGGGGGGTAGAGTTGAGAATATGGTGTTTTGCGGCTTTTGCCTATTCTAGGGAATAAGGAATTCCTGGTTAGTTACCCTGTCACTAAACCACTGTTCGCTTTACATCTGATACACATACAAAGAGGTTGGGATGCACATGCTTGATATGGCTCACTAAGGATCCTTTCTTTACCTAATTTCAGCTTGTATGGCTATCTGATTTGTAGATCCTTCTATTAGATTAGATTTGACTCTGCAAAAGAATTTGACTGATCCGATAGTCTGTATTATCCAGTGAAGTCATTTGTTTTAAGAGTTCTACATTGGACATGTTAATTTGAAGTCCTGACCTATCATTCGTATTCACAGGTGTGATGTTTGCTAATGAATTTTGGCATTCCCTTTTGTTCTTTTTTTTTTTGGGTTCATCTGTCTGCGTGTGTTTGGCCATGTTCAGTTTTTCAAATAGTACATTTTTTGGGCTTTGTATTGTTAAGTCTTCTTCATCTTCATCTTCTTTATTTTTGAAAAATTCCCCTCATTATTTTCTCTCTCAACAAAAACCTGTTTAGTGCTATTTCCGTAGTATGACACTATAACAAATGTTAAGTATGGCATAAATGTTTTCACATAACCCGCATAGGATGGGCTTCCTTGACAGCCCACCTTATTGTGCCATGTGGTGATGTGGCAATTCTGACCATTGCATAGAGAGTGCTGGATATGGATTAGCAACATGTCAAATTTAGAGGCTAATTCAATCATGTACCCCACTAGTGTATTGGAATGTGTTCACATGTATGCCCACCCACGTCAACAATTCTTTGACTGCTACTGTGTAGTCTCCCATACTCCAACATTTTCAAAGCTCTATTTTGCCACCTAGCAAACTATGTTGGAGCTTAAATTTTATTTGTGAACGGGGCACCTTGAGGTCTATCTATCTACAAAATTTGGGCCGCGACTGAGCTGCCACATCTTTAGTTGGACGAACTAAATTTGTGTTTGGTTTTGGCTAGGCTTGAGGCCTTCTAAAGCCCAATCACAATGAGAAATACCATGTATAGTACCATTCATTATATAATGAAGTGTTTTGCTTAATGCGGAGATTGCTTTGAGCGTAGAGATGTTTAAAGTTCATCAGCCAAAAAGAGAAAGACCTGAATATAAAATTTTTTAAGCAGTCTGGATATAGGGAAACCCAATCTCAGTCCTCTCTGGGTTGTTTAATAGATATTTAGGACCTTACATTGGTTTCAGCTTTCAGGTGGTGTGGGTTATGGTTCTGTCAGATGTTGAGTTTTTGTGAAAGCACTTAGCACTTTAAAATGTTGTGTACAATGATGAAATGGGCCTGGTGGAGTCAGGACTCAACTTCATTGGGTTAGGGTTTTCAAGTAAAGTGAGAATCCTTGGTTTATCCTTGGGTTGGATTGACTAATGAGGTTGAATGTCATTTTCTCAAGAACTTATCCCCCCAAGGCCCGGAACAAAGGGCCATATGTATGGATTAGTCTAAAGTTTGCTTACCTGACTGAAGCCAGTAAAATTCAAATTTGCTACTTAATTCAGATACGTGACACAAGATCAATTTTTTAAATTTATTTGGACTGCAGTTTCCATTCTAGTTTCTTTATTTTTACTGACTGTTACACAATTAACTTTTGTATGATTTGCATAAACCAACCAAACACTGCCATGAAGGGTTCAAGAGACAAAAAGGAATAGTTTGGGGAATACCATTATACTTACCCGCTAAGAAAGCTTTTTTGATCTTTGTTTTAGCTTTGTGACCCATAGTAGGATTTTATGACCTGTGGGGGAGGGGTGGAGATGGGGGTGCTTTGGGGTTGACATTTGGCGAAGTTATTTATTTTGGAAGATGCTTTGGTGGTGTCATCTGTTGGGTCTTACTTTCAACAACATGGGTTATCTGTTTTATTTTCTTTCAAACCATTTCATGATTAAAATATTGCTTCTGTGAGTAATTTTCTTTGGCATTTCAGAACAACTAGTAAACTATTATTATGTTTATCGTTTTGTATTTTTTACTATCATATGTGAGGGTCCTTAGATCTTGCGTAAAAAAACTATAAAATTTTGTAATCTGGTTTTGGCTTGAGTTTGGGATTTTATAATTAACCCAGACTCAAGATAGAGGATAAGTTACTGGGTTTTTATCTCTGTGGGCTTTTGATTGCAGTTAGTTGTTGGTTTTTATGGTGTCTTGGGAATTTAAACCACCATCAGTGCCATTGTGCACTTTCAAACATAGTTTAAAAAACCGAAATGCCCCCTCTTTTGGTCCAGTCTCGATTCATGACTGCCCTGTTCAAAAAACTCAGGTGGTTTTTGAAATCTGTCCCTTTTTTGGGGGTGAACTGCCCTGTTCAATTGGATAAATTTTCCGGTTTATCATTATTTATCTTTGAAACTTGACATTTATTTATTATTTTTATCCTTTGGTGAAAACCGGACTGAACTGGGCAGTGTTTCGGTTATGAAATCGGCTGTCTAATTGTTCCTTCATACTTTCTGCCTTGGGTATTCTTACAGGCTTAGTGACCCATGCTTATTAACATATATTTATATTGTTTTATTTGGGGAGTCTGATGATTTGCTTAGAATTTATTCTCTCATCCTTTGTATCTCCTCCTAATGTGCATACTTTTCTTATACCTCCTTTTGATAATTATTCTGCTTCATTCATGATCTCGTGTTCTAGCTGTCTCATTTTCTGACATTATGGTATGTTAACTACATAGGAGGATATGGGAACAGATTATCTTGTAAGACCTGTTGGTCGTGCTGAAGATGAGGAAGATGCTCGTGATTTTGAGCCGGTGGAAGAGAATGGAGAGGAGGAAGATTTCGATGAAGAGGACAAGGACAATGATGATGACACTGGTGGAAAGGGTGAGATCTCGATCAAGAGGAAGAGATCAAGTAAAGATGATTCTGATGATGATGGTAGTGATGAGGATGATGAGAGACCATCGAAGCGATAGGGTTGGGGATCTTTGGGTTAAAGACTGACCATGACACTTAGGTCATAGTCTCTCCTTTCACCCTACCCCACTCTCTTTGTAGAAAGAAAGGAAGAACACTTCATAGATTCTTTCTTTTTCCCCTTTTCAGTCCCTGTTACCAAACCTTTGTCCCTCCTCTTCTCTGTCATGGTACAGTGAATTGGGGTTGGCTAGTGTCATTTGGGAATGCTGCTTGAGGTCTATGGGTTGTTAGTGAGAACTGTGAAGACAATAGGTTTAGGCCTTATGTACCTTGTGAACCTAGATCAGTTGTTAATGTCTAATGTTATTAGTTTCTGAAAAAAGACATTTTGCTTTGCGCAGACTGTAGATGTGACCTTTTATGTACTTTGTATTTTAGGTTTATGTGATGTACTTTGCTCTTTTTTTGTTTTCTGTCAGATGGAAAGTGAATGAACCATTGCTCTGTCTTGGGTTCTGGGGTATAAAACCAAACAATGGGAGAGGGAATGGAATCTTACAAAATGATGCTCATTGGTAGAAGTTGATCAACTAGATAGGGCAAGCAATAGCTGTAACCTTTTTGTTAATATTTTATGGATAAAAGAACCCTATTCGCTTGTGTGTATCTATGCCCAGACACATAAAAGCATGATAAGACCATGTTGCCCCCCTCGATGTCTATGTGTGGCCTCACACTGGTCTGTGTGTTCGTGTAATGACCATGCGAGCAGGTGGCATTCTCTTACCTTTAGTTTATAAACCCAAAACTAGATAGCTTACCATTCCATAAAGTATTATAGGATGTCCCTTGACATATATGAAAGCAGGAATGTGAAATGGTTATAGATTCTACCCAGAAAAAAAAAATGTGTAAAACAAAAGTTGGATAAGTGAAGGCGTTCTGGGTTATTTGAGAAAGTTCACTAACAAATTTCTCATTTGTTTTTCTTCTAACCTTCCAATATTTTCAATAATTCTCAAGCTTAATATATAGTTCTCCAAGCAAATGGCAGAGGGGAAACGAACCAATGAAAGAGTGGTGAAACGACTTTGTATGTAGGGGCAGATAGGTTTTTCATTAATAAGAGAGAGAACACTCTGGGGCTTCTGGGGAGTTGGCTAACAGCCTTTCCCTTAAAATTAAATTTAGAACTCTAGATGTGGACTGTATTTAGAGTACGCCCTTCTCAAGGTATTTTATTTTTATTATTATTCTCTCTTCTCCATAGCTATTGTGGGTTGCCACCGATAGGGATGTAAATGGATAGTCGAAATCGAATTCAAATTTGTATTCGTATTCATTTAGGGGTATCCATATTTGGTTAAAAGGTATCCAAAGTAAAATCCGAATTATCTAAAAAATAATTATTCGATCTGATTAAATAATCAAATAATGATTTTGAAGGTTTTTGAAGTTTAAACAGGTTCTACAGTATGAGGAAAAGAGCTAAAACAATTTAGAAAGATGGATTAAGAGCAAATTATATTCAGTGGGGGGAGGAATGTTTAGATTACACAAGTCAGCTAGTAAACGGATAGTTGAAAATCCGAATTCAATCTGCATGTATTCGTTTAGGGTATCCGAATCAGGTCAAGAAATATTCGGATCCAAACACATTCAATCCGTATCTGATCCATTTATATCCTTAGCCACCGATGATACCATTTCATGCATACGACCATTAATATGGCATGGGAGGTTCCTCCTACAACCTGCAACTTATGGAATTATCCACTTTTCTTTTTTCCTTAGGCTTTGTTTGGATGCAAGGGGAATGCAATTTTTTTATGTAAAGTGAAATTCTTTTCCCAGAAAAAATAAATTTAGATGTTTGATTGCAAGGGAAATATACATTACATGTGACAAAATTTCACTTAACCATTAAAATCTCCTTTATTATTTCCCCACCAAAATAAGAAGAAAAAAAAAAACCCTACTCTCACGATCTCTCACGCTCGTGACTCTCACCCCGTTCATGATTCTCAACGATCTCTCTCTCTCTCTCTCTCTCTCTCTCTCTCGACCCAATTGGGTTTGTTTTGACCAAAAGACTTTGGCTTTAAGCCAGATGGAGCATTACCCTGTTGAGTTTGTTTTGATCAAAAGACTTTTGGAATTGACCTTTCAGTCGTTATCACTTGTGATCTATTACTGTTTTCTTTGTGATCATCTTTTATATTATTTTAAATATTTATTTATGCTGCATTCATTTGATATATAAAATAAAATGGTTTATTTTGGTTAGTGATAGAACATAGTATCTGATGACATCTGGTTTGATTTGGTGCAGACCTTGAATGACCTGATTCACATAATTAATATAAATTTTGAACAGCTGGGTGGGTTCTGGATTGAAAAGTACTCTCTCCCCCCCCCCAACCATTTTTTTTTTTGAGGACTTTGGTTGGATTATTAGTTTTTTAAAATTTTACATCAATTTTACATCCAACCAAATAGTTATGATAAATTAATTTTACTTCACTTCTGTTGCAACCGAACGACTCAAAAGGAAAAAAAAAATCGCTTCACTTCCCTTCTCTTTCCATTTTCCTTGCAACCAAACGCAGCCTTAATTATTGGATGAAATACAATATTGCTTTACACCGCCCCCCCAAAAGAAAAATGAAGTATTTTAGACGCTTTAATTAAAATTGTTCCATTTACTTCGTGTATTACTCTGAACACCATATATACTTAGTCGGCCATGTAGCATTAAACATTTTGCCTTTCATTTTCCTAATATTTAAAAAGGAAAAAGTTATACGGATCACTCGTGTGTATATTTCTCACACACTCTCTCTCTCCTTCTTGACATGTGAGGCATGCTTTGTTTTTTTTTTTTTTTTGTAATAATAAAAAAAAATGGAAAAATTACGCCCTCCTCTCCTGTACTTTGACAAAATTATTCGTGGATCTAAGGGGTTGAAGAAATTATGCCCCCTCCCCAGGCTTTGACGGTGTCGATTAGTTTTAAACCTCAAAAAAATACCATATTACCTAAAAGAAAAAATCCTTAATAGGGTAGCTGATAACATTCCTGCAACTCTGTCCCCTCTCGCTCTTCCTCAAATTTCCACTCCTCAAACCAGGCAATCTGTTTCAGATACCAAGAGAAACAACTAGTACCAGAAGAGCCCATTTCATTCTCGAATCTTCAGCTTCTCTTGCTAATCACCAATCGATCGAAAATACCCATTTGCAAACACGAGTTTGTCTTCTGGTTTGGGTTCTGAACCTCTCTGTGATTGCGTGGCAAAGCATAGTGGGATCCATACGTGTTAATCCACGTTCGAACTCGATCTAAGGTCTACTTTCGGAGGAGGAAGAAATTTACTGTTATTAGACTTCAATACTAGTAATTTGTATCATAGATTGATAATTTTGATGAATCGGTAGTAATCTGTATCACTGGATCCCCTTATTGTACAGCCGAAGGTTGAGAGTTAGGTTTTCGGATTTTTTTTTGTCTCTATCTGTTTTTTAATCTTGTTCCGAGAGATTGCTTCGCTGTTTTGTACAGTTTAGCTTTTCATACGAAAGCTTATCAGAACTGAAAGAAGGACTAAAGTACTAATTCCATATATCTTCTCTTTCAAATCTTCAAAAGTGGCGAAGATGAGTTTGAGCGCTGCTGCCGAAGAAGATTCGCCTCCAGAAATACATCTCCCTTCGGATATTGATTGGCAAATGTTAGACAAATCCAAATTCTTCTTCCTTGGCGCCGCGCTCTTCTCTGGAGTTTCTGCTACACTTTACCCACCCCATTAAAGTTCATAATTAACCCAGGAACTCAAATCCCATAAACCCTCTTTCACTGGGAAGAAACTTATTTGTCATCCTTCCACTCCTGATGAACCCTGAGCTGAGAAAAGGGGTAATCAATGTCATCTCCCAAGAACTCAAATTCCACGAACCCTAAAATTTGTACTTATGTTTTAAAAGGGGTAAAGCCCGAGTCTTTTCAGGACAAAAATCGTCTGCAATTCCGATCTCGTACAATTCTGTGCAATACCACCTTCAGGCGGTGACACGTGTATTGATACCAATACAATGGTCCAGATTTGATTTAAATATCTCTTCATTGATTTAATGTTTTATTAGTTGTACTAGATCTGGACCATTGTATTGGTATCAATACACGTGTCACCGCTTGAAGGTGGTATTGTACGGAATTGTACAAGATCGGAATTGCAGACGATTTCAACCCGTCTTTTCAAGGTTGAAGAAAACAGAGGTTCAAGAAGCAGCCCTCTTTCATCTACGTGTAATTTTGACAAAGTACAAGAGAAAAAGCGGTGGAGGCGTAATTTTCCCAAAAAAAATCTATTCAAATTATAGTAGGCAAGTTTATGTTTGGGGTGTCACCATTAATTACACATTTAGTAGATAAAGAGTTTTGGGCTAAATTTTTGACAAAAATACCAATTCGTTGGTAGGCATGAGCTTAAACAAAAAAAAGAATTGGATTGAAGTCTATGTCAAAAACCAAAGGTAGGATGCTCAAAGGCCACGATTTGATACTAGGGTCCCAAAAAGTTGTTGGATCACTATTGTCAGTCCAAATCTCCTCCACTAGCCATCCTAACTCCTTACATGCCTCAATCTAAATAGTAGGGCCCTTGTGCCTACCTCAGTATGGTTTCCTATCACATAATTGGACATAAAAGAGAAGCAAGTATTATGTTGGATTAAACAAGAAGCCCATCCTATCATTCCTGAAGTTATGTCAGAGATAGTCGAACAAATATGAATGTTTTTATGTTCGTATGTTCTAGGGCTATATTGGGTGGACGAGAGAGGGGTGTCCTTGGTTTGGGTTTTGCTTTATGCCTGGATCATGCAACTAGTATCTTGCACTCCTCAATATATTGGTTGGGTTAGTCCTTTCCTTGGAGAAGGCAATCTCGTTCCTATGTCTCCAAATAAAATAGCAAATGATGACGAAGATTTTGAAAAAACCCTTACTGCACTCAGCTAGAATAGTATTGGAATTAAATAAATGCATTATGAGTTGTTGAAAATTAGAAGTAGAGAAAGACTCAATTCACAACCCAAGAGGGCTTGCAGCCAAAATCTTTTGATGATATCACATGATATAAAGGTTTGCCATATAGATTCAGGATGTGAATAACAAAAGCCACATGACGGGTCTAATGCCATCCATCTTTCTAGTAAGTATTTTGTAGGAATTCAACCAAGAACAAGACTTCAGAAAAAAAATCAAAAATCAAAAATTTGGGTGGATGTCCAGTTTCCAAAAAAATCACCAACAGTGACAGCAAATATAAGAGCATTGACACCTATTGGAATTTACATTAGGATTAGAATTTTGTAAATATCTAATTGCCAATTTAACAGTAAAAGCTCCACTATGCGATATGTTGCATCTCCAAGAATCTTGACTTTGGAGTATGGGTATGCACAAAATTTTATTCACAATGTCTATGGACAGAACAGTAGAAAGCATATTGAGATTCCAACATTGAGCAATGGTAGCATTACTTACCTTGACCAAAAGAGATTGCTCAAGTTCCATATTTGTGACATTACTCAAGCAAGGTATATTCAATATCCATGGGTCATGCCAAAAATATGTAGATTCGTCATTCCCAATCGATCTAGTGACAATATTTTATTCACAATGTGAGTCATGTTGATGAACCGCACGACGTCCTCTCCAGTGCCTCCATTGGTTTGGTGTATAGATTGCTTTACACATCGTCGTAGGATCCCCTACCCCTATTTACGAAGGCTCTTTTTGGCTTGGTTTCTATTTGTATTTATTTGACATATTTCTATTTTTACAAGTGTTTGGTATAATTTATAGCACTTATTTCTATTTATAATAAATTAGAATAAATCATAAATTACTCTCAAGCTATTTGTGATTTGTGGCAATATATCATTTATGTTGATTTTTATTACCTTAAATGAGCATGTGTGCTAAACCACTCAAAATCAATAGTAAATATGTAACTTCAGCATGTTTTATACTTTTCCAATAAAAAACCCCAAATCCTACCACCTCTCTTGCTCGAAGCTCGAAGCTCAAAGTTGAAGGTGAAAACTGAAACCTATTTTTTCATTATATAATCTATTTTATAAATAGTAACCAAATGAATACTATTTGCGGTCTATAATTTATTATCACAAATAATTTCTACAAAATAGTTAATACATACAAATAGAAATCATACCAAAGAGAGCTGTAGACTTATCAATATTGTGAATTCTCAAGGGCCATGGTAGAGGTCACATGTTAGGGAGGTAATAAAGTGTAGAATCTAAGATCATTTTCCCTTCTAATTTTTAAGGTGCAAGAAATACAGTCACTAACCTGTTTTTCTATCCTTGCCACTGTGGTCCTCAATTTCCCTTTTTTCCTTCAGTAGTCTCCCATATTTAGTTTAAAGACCATACGGGTCTATCGTGTGGCAGGATGAAAATAAGGATAATATTGTAAATTTATCAATTATATATAGAACGCTATCTGTTTGCATGGTCACCGCATTAGTGTATAAGTCATGGAAGGCCACATGGAAGCATCTTCAGTGCATGGGGTGGGGGGGTAATGCAGTCTTTTCATGCCCCCTTGTGTCTAAGTCTAAGTGTAGACATATGCAAGCAAGTAGTTTTCTTTTTCCCATATATATTGAAAAAAAGAAGCCTAGAAGGCACAGGCAGTGTGACTTCTACACTCAGACACTGGGAGGGGCGAAATGACGGCCCCACCCTAATGAAAAATGGAAATCCCACTGTTGTTGATGCTCTCATGTGCTCCCATTAGTCCTCACACTAGTGTAGGTTCATGGCACCTTTTAGGGGGGGGGGGAAGAGATTCTCTCAAACCGGTTGGGCACCCAACTAAGAGTTCGACGACTAGGAGGACTTGGGGTGTGTGCCCATGTGTTGGGATGCATGTTCAGATCCTCTCAGCCGTCAAAAGCATGGTTGGGCCCCAGCTAGTTGGAGAGGAGCCAAATCCATTATAGAAAACCCTCTCCCACATACATATATTTTTTGGAGAAAAGGAACCTTGCTCCCTTGCATTGTCTCTACACCTAGACATAGGCGGATGCAAAAAGACTATGTTTCCTTGCCCATATGCCTTTGCACGCCCATTGACTTGTGTGTTTGTGTAGTGGACACGCAAGTGGATAGGGTTCTCTTGTCCATATTTTGGTGAAAAAGAAAATTCGTCAAGAATTTATATCTTACAATGTTTATTGTCCATGGTATACCCTACACCCTCATACAGCTGTGTCAATCTCTCTCCTTTACCTATGTAATGACCTCATTGTCCCCCTTTAATTATATCAAAGGGAGAGCTCTAAATCGGTGTTTCTTGCTAGTGTTGCATACACTTTTAGATAGAAAACATTCTCCCATTTATAATAATAATTAGTATTATATTTATTTTTTGAGAGATTTTTATAAAAGGCATCATGACTTCTTCACTAGTATACGTGCCAATCGAAGTAAACGTGAAAGTCTCAGTGACAGGGGATTTCCACATGTCATGTGTTGTAGAGTGATTATTTTTCCCTTCCATGTGTCTTGGCATAGAGATCATGCTATTTTCTACTGTAATTTTTTGGGTAAGCATTCTCGTTCTTTTTTTTTTTTTTTTATAGAAAGAATTATCCTATTTCGATTATTATTATTATTATTATTATTATTATTATGATTTCTCCCATTTATTGGAGGTATATTGGAAACGGTTTCTAGATGCAGCGTGGTCCCTGCGCCAGCACGTGGGATGTACAATTTATATGTCGGTCGGTTTCAGACTTTCAGTAATTCGTGAGGGTTCTTTTCTCTCTCTCTGCTATAAAAGCCTGAAGCCCTAATAAGATCTAGTTTTCCTCCCCGTCGGTTCTTGCGGACTTGAGAGCTCGCAAGCCAATAAGTGGGGAAAAGAAGGATAAATCTAGGGTTTAGGATTTCCACTTTTGCAGGAGACGAGTATCTGTATTTTTTTTCTTTCTTCGTCGGGTTCGTTTTTAGGGTTTTCGTCGAAGATCAGTCAGCCGTTAGGGTTTTTTGAGCTCGTCGTTCTGGCATCTCCTTCCTGTCCATTAGCTTATTGGTTTTTCTAGGTTTATCGAATTTAAATCGGTAAGAGGAATGTCTACGGAGAGGAAAAGGAAGGTGAGCTTGTTTGATGTGGTGGACGAAACTTCTGTCTCCGCGAAGAAAGCTAGTGTTAATGGTGGCTCTTTCCTCAATCCTGCCATTAATAAATGGAATGGCCGACCTTATTCACAGAGGTACTATGAAATCCTGGAAAAGAGGAAGACGCTTCCGGTATGGCAACAAAAAGAAGAATTTTTCCAGGCTCTGAAGGCTAACCAGTCGTTGATATTGGTTGGAGAAACTGGTAGCGGAAAAACAACTCAGGTTAGTGTGGATAATCAAAATCTTCCGCTCTTCTTCTCTTCTTTGGTATCTAATTTCTGATTTTGAAATGCATATTGTTGAATGTGGAGTAATAACGAGTTTCCGTTTAGGTTTTGGAATAGACATGCTTACTTATGTGTGCAATGATCGCTTCGTTTGTTGCTTCAAGTTTGTAAAAGTTGTAATCATTATATATATGTTGCAATGTTTAGGTGTATAACATATTCCCCTAAACTGTTTATGTTACTTGCGTATTGATCGACTCTTCCATTATCAGTTACGTATTCCGTATGATTATTTGCATAGCATCTTCGGGTGAGCTTGTTATGGAACCTCTAGAATAATGCTCTGATGAACGGAATAAAACTTGTCTGAAACTAGAAATGAGCATTGATTGGGAAATAGATTGATTGCTTCAATTGGAAATTCCGAAATACACATTCTCAGTGTCATTTTGGACTCATTATATGCGTAGATTTGGAAAGCAGAATGAAGATGATGTTCTTGATGTTAGGCGAATGAGACATTATTCGGGTCTGGGCTTCATAGTTAAATAACCTCTTCCCTTCCCTCCTAAAGAAAATAGCTTGGATAGCAGAGGTTGATTAATTTTATGTGTTTGTTTTAAGAGCAACCTTTGACAATATGTCTATTGCTGCTCTACAGATCCCTCAGTTTGTTTTGGATGCGGTTGAATTAGAGACACCTGACAAACGAAAAAAGATGATGATAGCCTGCACACAGCCTCGTAGGGTTGCTGCGATGTCTGTGTCCCGTCGAGTTGCGGAAGAGATGGATGTAACAATTGGAGAAGAAGTCGGTTACAGCATCCGGTTTGAAGATTGCAGTAGTTCAAAAACTGTTCTAAAGTAAGTTTCTTTGTTGTGTTAATGCAATAATATTGATTCTGATTACAGGCTGTCCACTTTTACTTATATTGTTTTCCTGTTCTTGATTTTGTCTTGTTGTGGTGTTGCATATTTCTATTATTTTCTTGCTAAAATATGGTGTATTTGTTGTTTTTGTGTTACTGCTTGTAGGTATTTAACAGATGGTATGCTTTTGAGAGAAGCTATGACAGATCCCCTTCTGGAACGTTATAGAGTTATTATACTTGATGAGGCTCATGAAAGAACCTTAGCAACAGATGTTCTATTTGGGCTTCTGAAAGAAGTACTGAAAAATAGGCCTGATATGAAACTGGTGGTGATGAGTGCAACCCTCGAGGCCGAGAAGTTTCAGGGTTACTTTTATGGTGCACCTCTTATGAAAGTTCCTGGAAGGCTCCATCCAGTAGAGATATTCTACACACAGGAACCTGAGAGGGATTACCTTGAAGCAGCAATTCGAACGGTTGTGCAGATACACATGTGCGAGCCTTCTGGTGACATCCTTGTTTTCCTTACTGGTGAGGAAGAGATTGAAGATGCATGCAGGAAAATAACAAAAGAAATTGGAAATATGGGTGACCAGGTGGGCCCAGTGAAAGTAGTTCCTCTGTATTCAACACTTCCTCCAGCTATGCAGCAGAAGATTTTTGAGGCTGCCCCACCTCCACTGAAGGAAGGTGATCCTCCTGGAAGGAAGATTGTAGTGTCAACCAACATTGCAGAAACTTCTTTGACTATTGATGGCATTGTTTACGTTATAGACCCTGGGTTCGCCAAGCAGAAGGTTTATAATCCACGAGTTCGGGTGGAATCTTTACTGGTCTCTCCAATATCAAAGGCAAGTGCACACCAGAGATCAGGTCGTGCTGGAAGAACACAACCTGGAAAATGCTTCAGACTCTACACTGAAAAAAGTTTCCACAATGATCTCCAGCCACAGACTTACCCTGAGATACTGCGATCAAATCTGGCAAACACGGTTCTGACCTTAAAGAAGCTTGGAATTGATGATCTAGTGCATTTTGATTTTATGGACCCTCCTGCCCCGGAGACATTGATGCGGGCACTGGAGGTCTTGAACTACTTGGGTGCACTGGATGATGAAGGAAATTTGACCAAGCTGGGGGAAATAATGAGTGAATTTCCTTTGGATCCTCAAATGTCAAAGATGCTTGTTGTCAGTGCTGAATTTGACTGTTCAAACGAAATCCTTTCTATTTCAGCCATGCTCTCAGGTATGGTACCAAATTCTCTGTTGTCTTGCTTACTCTCATTTACTTCTTTTGGAACTTTATTGTGGACCGATTGGGACTGTGCACATGCAGTATAACATTGATCAAGACATGTTTATACTGTAAGTGCTCTGTTACATGAAAACACATGTTTTTGCATCAGACCCAGTCCCTATATGTGAATGGGGGTAATGGTAGATCAAATTCGTCATGGATCTTGCAAGTGTGCAAATTCATGCACCTTGCATTAGGGTTGTTTACTTTGTCCAATTAGGTTTGTCATCAGCAACTGCCTTGTTCGGGTTTCATGCCACTGGTTGGCATGCACCATAGAAATTCCTAAGTAAGTGCTGATGCAGATAGTTGCAGTTTCTCAGTATTCTCTCATGAAGCAAATGGTGTCGTCTCGCCTCTATGCATCTGCTGACCTACCGTGGGCCTCCTCTGTGATAACAATTTCTTTCTTTAGTACCCAATTGCTTTGTCCGGCCTAGGGAGGCTCAAAAAGCTGCAGACGAAGCGAAAGCTCGATTTGGACACATCGATGGGGATCACCTCACACTTCTGAATGTCTATCATGCATACAAGCAAAACAGTAAGCACCAAAATTTCTGGTCATTTGGATTACTTACAAGTCCGTTACGAAGTTTTTGTATCTAACCTAATCCGCTCTGTGATGGAACGTTGCAGATGAAGATCCTCAGTGGTGTTACGAAAACTTTATCAATCATAGGACCCTGAAGGCTGCTGATAATGTCAGGCAACAGTTGGTTCGCATTATGGCAAGGTTCAACCTGAAGTTATGCAGCACAGATTTCAACAGCCGAGACTACTACATAAACATAAGGAAAGCTATGCTGGCCGGTTATTTTATGCAGGTTGCTCACCTTGAGCGTACTGGTCACTATTTGACAGTGAAAGACAATCAGGTACATGTTTCTAGTATTGATAACATATATTTCAATTGATGAGTTATTTTTTTGATTGAAATTGCTAGAATCTAATGTATATTGAAGAAAAACCTGTGATGACATTGACCCCAATTGTTATTGGTTCAGGTGGTTCACCTTCATCCTTCTAACTGCCTGGATCACAAGCCGGAGTGGGTCATCTACAACGAGTATGTATTGACGAGTCGGAATTTCATTCGTACAGTTACTGATGTTCGAGGTGAATGGTATGTTTCTACATCTATTCAAGGACCTTCTGTTTACTCGTACATTGTGCATGGTTTTATGTATCACTATTCTAGTTGATGACTTATTGTAATATTAGGATGTATTGTGTAGGTTGTGGGGCTTATCTTTTAGTTGGATTGCAGCAGGTGGTTCTAAAACTCAGGAATAGTCATCGGATTGGTCAAGGCTGATACCGATCCAAAATTCCAAATTGGCCTGGATTGGACAATATTGGACAGATTTACCCCTTTTTTTTTATATGAGTTTTTATTACATTTTTACCCTTGGACCATACATGTGTATCAGGATTGGAAAGTTCAGGATCAGGATCGGTCAAGGCCGATATAGAAACATGGTCTAGTTTGAGGGCTGTAGTTCCTCCACAGTAGGCTTAGGATTTGCTTCATGAAAGAATATGTTCAATGGTCAATTGTGATAAGAGAAGCTTAGCTGGTTAGGATATTAGGGTGGGATTGTGGCTGCATGTATTGTCGTGGGTCCTTCCCATTGGTTGAACTGCTGGGTTATCTCTAGGTTGAGAAGTGCAGGCTTTCACACAGTAGGGCCTAAGATTTGCTTCAAGAACAATCTCATGGGCAGTTGTGCTGAGAGAGCTCTTATTAGAGGCAGTTGCTTAATCATTTTTTGGAGTCCAGTTATCATAGGCCAATCCTTTATTTGGTGAATGTGGTATTTCACTTTTTATTGTCTATTTGCTGCCAATTGACAAGGAAGAGGGGCTAATGGTCATTTATGCTGAGAGAGATATAAGAGGCAAATTGGCGGGGACTATTATTCTGTTGAATCTGGTTATCTTAGTCTATGCCTCTACTTGAACACCAATTGACAACGAATAGGGTAATAAAAAGATGATATGTTGGTTCCTCCATGGTCTAGAGGAGGTGACAAAGTGGGTCATATACCATGTAAGCTGAAGTGGTAGGGCTGTTTGTTAGTTTTCCAGGATAATGTGCTGATTCTGTTCTCTTTGCAGGCTGGTGGACATATCACCTCACTACTATGACCTAGACAACTTCCCTCAATGTGAGGCCAAGCGTGTTCTTGAGAGGCTTTACAAGAAGCGGGAAAGGGAAAAGGAAGAGAATAAGAACAAGAAGTGAGGGTAGGGTGAACTTGACAGGCTATTGTTGGGGGAGGATATATTGGACGTGGAAATTGGTAGAGTTCAATTTGTGCCTAAGAACCAAGGTTATTGGAGAATGGCTTAGAGGATAATGAAAGGCTCATATGAATTCTATATTATTTTTATGAAATTTTAGTGACTCGCTCTTCTTTACCTGGCTCTTTTATTCTTCGTTTTCTGTGTTTTGAACTATAATATGGTAAAGTCGTATTGATGTTGCCGATGGGATGTTTCTTCCCTACAATTCTTTTGGTCTTGAAGTTGTGAATGAGAGCCAGCAGGTGGGAGGTAAGGGAGCTGTAAAATGACAATATCTGGATTTACTTTAGTTATTGTCTTTGAATATAAGGTATTTGATCTTGTGGTTCCTCATAGGTCAAATTAAATCTTTAAAGTCTCCATCGTTGCCACTTAAAAAATTGAAGTGAAACTGATAGAATAGGAAAGTTTTGTCGCCATGATTGTGTAATCTAACTTATAATTCTCTTTGAATTTTGTAATTATATTTTCTTGGTTGTAATTATTTTTTTTTCAAAATTATAATAAATTAGAGAGGAAAGTTTTGTATTCGTATTGTGTAATATCTAACTTGGAACTCTCATTATTACACCCCCACTCCCCCCAAATAAAAAATAAAAAAAAACTCATCTTATGTTGTAATTAAGTCTTTTAGATGTAAGTTTTATTCTTTTATAATCGTAAGTGATTTAACTGCACAGTGAATATTAACAAAATCTTACCACCAAAAAAATATATTTGTTAACAAGATTTAGGATGTTAGTTTGGTGGGTAATCAATTATGTTAGTTTATAATGATTGTAAACATTTTTATTTTAGTATTAATTTGATTTTACTCTTTTTTCCTTTATTTCTTTTTCAACCAGGGTTCAATTCGATTGTAATGGGAATCATGGGGAAGCAAAGAATTTTAGAGATTTCAAAAAATAACTTTCATAAGCATTATTCATCAATGATTGTATAAAATTCTGTGGATGCGACTTTTATTTTAGGAAAAATTACTTAATTATCCACTATTGGGTTTACCTTATTGTTTGGTTCCACCGATTTAATCAAAAAGTTTGGGTATTACAAAAGTACCAAGAATAGTGTTTGTCCTACGCCTTATGTGGTATGCTCATGAGTGGTGATATCACTATCTTGATCAACGTTGATATCTCATACATTAAACCCACAGTCAAGAACATCTTACTTGCCCTTAACTCTCTCGTTGGCTCTGATGAGCCTAGAGATTATCTCTTCGTTCGCTACATAGGCCATGGAACTTATCTCCCTGCTGCAAATCCAAAAACATCAAGTTACCAAGAGGAAGTATCTTTTTCTCTCTAGCTTTGGGCGGAAACTCTTCCTTCATTCTTCACAATTCCTGATTATCCCTAGAGGTCGATTACCCCTTCCTATTACTCCTCACAAACCCACCCTAAACCCTGAGAATCGTGTGAAGGCATGAGGATCACTAACACCATTGTAAATCCAAAGGATTATTAAACCCCAACTACATTGGATTTCTTTTTCAGTGTTATTATTATTATGTGTTATTACATTTGGAAACACAAGAACCAAGTCGTGTTAAACCCAATCCGTATGTCATACTACAACAGGTAGAGTACTGGATCTCTAATGGCATCCGCATGCACTCTGATGAGCAATAGGTGATCATACATAACCATGCACCAACCCAGACATTAATACTCCCTTGTTTCAATAAATAAGTTCTAATTTGCACAGGGACCACTGATAACACCAAAAACATTTCTGGTTGGGTTGTTTCGCTTATAATCGAAGAGAAGTGCATCTTACTTTATACTAATTATATGATGACAGGCAAGCATCTTGAGGCGACAACAAGGAGCCTATTATATGGGATGAACCTAACTAGGGAAAAAGGATGGGAGATAGACGAAATCTGGAGTGATGCAAGGGAGTTGGAGAATCTCATGTTTGCTGACAACGCAAACTTATGGCCGTGGAGCGCAATACTCTTTTCTTGGAAGCTGCAGATGTTTTGTTTAAACCGAAGTTTTGTTACAAAAGCAACAATGATCTAGTTTTCTTAGTCAAAGCTAATTAGGGATCCTAATATCTTGATGGACATTCATTTTAGTAGTTAATAATTTTTCTTTTCTTCAGATTAAAAAAAAAAAAAAAAAACCTACACAAAGACTTAGGAAAAAGAAAAAACAAAAGACAAAAACAAGAACAAAAGCAAAGGGAGACAAAGTGAGCAGGAAAACTAAATCAACTGAAAAAAAAGAAGCAGAGATCCCCATATTGTCTCACTCATGGCATCTCAGCACCCTTTGATTGACCATTGCAAGCGTCGACCTCTACCGAGGTCTCAACCCCCAACCAAGAGCCATCACGCCTGACTTGTCGCACCCTTCCCCCCATTGCCTCAACCGCCACAAGCCTCCGTCCACATCGGCCTCGCCACTGCCCCATCGCCTCACCCATCAGAGAGAGAGAGAGAACAAAGTGGTTCATTGCAAAAAGGGTTTCTCTCACTCCTCTTTCCTTTAGCTTTCGTCCACTTTTCAACTGAAACTAGAGAGCTTAAATTGCAGGAAGAAGAAGAGGAAGGGGTGGGTAGGGGTTCCTCGTGTAGGGGTGAGTGAATGTTGAAGGAAGGAGAAGAAGAAGAAAAGGAAGTGACAGGTGGAGGTTCTTGGGGTGGGTTGGGTTGCTGCAAGGGGTGGAGGCGGGTGGTGCTGCTGGAAGAAGTAAAAGAGGAAGGGGGATGGGTGGAGTTGCAGGAGGAAGGGGAAGAGGAAGAAGAAGGGGTAGGAGAAAGAAGACGACTCCCCTTGGAGGAGAATATTTGCTGGAAATCGAACAATTTAGAATCGATTGAAGAAGATAATTATGACAAATCGGAAAAATTATAACCGATTGCGGGGGTGTTTTCGTGCAAGTCGTAGGTATACAAAGGAAGACATGAAAAACACTATTTTGTTTATATTTGTAATACCCAACCTCGTTTTGGATAAATTCATTCAACCAAATATATCATGGGTTTTTTTTGTAAAGACAAACCCAATAATAAGTAATCACGTAATTTTTCCTTTATTTTACCTTTCAAATGAATGAAATGATTTTTATGGTTTGGAATTAGTAGTGAGATATGAATGATGAATACAATTTTTTTAAAGGTTCGGAAATTTTATTCTCTTTCTTGTCACCAAATGAAGCCTTAGAAAAATGTAATGCGTATGAGTTGGTCAATGATATTTCCAAGGTAAAAATGACGGTGAGTGTGCGGAAGATTGCAGCAATGCCAAAATGTACGGTTCTCATCCTGCATGAATTATGTATTATCCTCACACTTGCTCTGAAAATGTGGGTTTCCTATGAATAAAATCCTTTGAAGAACGCTTGTGTGACTTATAAATTCTGCCTAAACCTATTCCACTATTTATTATATCCTGTATTGAATTTTGGCTTAGAAAATGAGATACTTGTGTCAATAACGTTCGCAACGAACGAGGGACTATCTTCAAAATTAAAAGAGCTTTACGCGATAAACTTACAAATTTGACATTTGGCCTATCTCATGAGTCCTACCAAAATTAGGATAAGTGAAGAGTTTTCAGCACAGGGGTTCTAATAAAAGTGAGGAAGAGAAGGAACATTTTCTGCAATTTTATGTTCTTTACAAAAGACGCTACATAGCAGCTTACCACGTTCCATTTTCAATCCAATAGTTTTGATAAATTTTTTATTTTGATGATACGGTCTAATTGCATCACTTTTTGGAGACATACGTGCAGCAAAAAAACGAACATCGGTATTCCTGTTCAATGAAAGATTATCAAGTTCTCACCTTGTTTCTGTCCATAATTAACTTTGATGAAATGGTTTAATTGCAATGTTTGAGAATTCTTGAGGCAACAAAAAAAGCTATCTAATACAAGTAGGCAACCTTATATATATCACGGCATGATCTCGAGTCGTCGTTGAGTAATTAGTTTTGACAAATTATTTATGATAATTGTTTGTTGGAATGGTGAGATTTTTTCCTCCTCTATCCTATTGGTTCCATCTGGTTTGCAAGGAAAATTTTTGTAATCATTACCTTATATAATTATGGAATTAATAATTAAATTTATGGCAAGAAAATACTGCCCCAAGGCATGTCTACCCAGGAGCATCTTTAGTACGAGGGAGTGTGGTCTTTGGTCTTCTCACACCTACTATGTCTGGACGTAGACACACATTAACAAGTAGCATTCTTTCTTTTTTTATTTTAAGGAGAAAGTTGGTTGGGAATGCAACTTCAGCACCAACGTATAAACCAATGGAACTGCGTATGGAAGCATCAACAGATCAGGCATTATTGGCTTATTGCCCTTCATAAGGGACAAGTAATCTTTATACCTCGCCATGTGTCTGGCACAACCCCCACATTTTCCCTTAAATTTAACACATTTTAAATTTGATTGATATTTTTTTTACTTTGCAATCAAATTTCCTTGATTTGAAAACCAAACTCAGTTTTATATCTAAAAAAAACACAAGGGAGCGAGTTCTCTAAGCAAACAGCTCAAGGGAAGGCACTAATGAGGGGCTACAAAATGTTTTTATTTTTTTAAAAATATAACAATATGGGAAGAATTGCTGGCTGAGATTACAAATTTACCCTTTATTGATTTTTTTTTTTTTCCAGAACACAATTACAAAATATGGTAAGAAATGTAGTAAAGAGATTACAGAAGTTCCTTCACAAATGGTTTGACTACATTTCCCTTCACTCTACTTGCAAACAGACACTGCCGTTTGTTTGCCTAGCAACGAGAGGATATGGCCTATTGAGACCTAATGTAATATGCAAGTTCCACTGGCATGGGATGATGCTAAACTCTTGTTTAACATTTTCACATTAATTTAATGTTGTAATTGACATTTCAATTCTTAACCCAAAAAAAAAAATTAACATTTCAATTATTCACCTATAAAAAATTTTCAAATTGATATTACTTAGGGTAATGAGGGACTTCGTTCCGCTGCTGTCACACTGTCCTGGTCCATCATAAATGTAGAACTCTGCTTCAGAATCACTTTATGGGGGGGGGGGGAATTGAAGAGGGAAGCTCAACTAATACCTTATCTGAGCCTGTACAATTGATATGATGCACATTTTAACAAACCTTTTAGCATCTTAACCCTTCCCCTCAAATGCCAGTGATCATCGATGCGAGTGCATCCATTCTTGCAAGTCAGGCTCTGCTATCCATGTCTGGTGAATTCTATATTATGAGAGCAAACACGCTCTTTAACGTGGAGGAACTGAAAATTGAGACTCTCTATGCTCAAATTTATACCTGCAAGTATCATTTTATGAATTTATTAACAAAATGGAGATCAAATGGCTTTCTGAAAGACGACAAATGCCTCAATACTACAAAATGCTAATGAAAAAATCAATTCTTTGGTGACATGAGGTCGACAAGTCCCAATTATCATTCATTAGGTACTTCAGGTAAGGTGTTGAAGTTCGACATCTTAGGGCGTCATCCTGGTTTGAAGAATCGGAATCGGCTGGCTCCTATTCCGGCCGCTTTGGATTGGCCAATTTGTACTTGCCTTTTACAGTACAGGTCGATTCCTGCTGAATTGGTTATTCCATGGAGGCTGATCCGGTTGCCAATTCCGCTTAAACCGTGGGCATCGTCAATGAACCTCAACAGAACCCAATAAAATAAATGCACACATGCATATGAGGTCAAGTAACTTTATTTTCATTTATTTACTAAAAATTCTTACCAGCATCGAAGGTGCTAGTAGCAAAACAAAGGACAATGAGTACAAGGCACTTGCGAGAACTGCTGCTGTGATCATGTTGTACATCAAGCGCTTGTCGTCTCTACTTGGCACAAATGCTGTCTTCAATGTGTTTGTCAGTTCAAAGAGTCTATACGAAACCTGCAACCAAAGACGGAAGACTAAATGATTCCTGATTTATTTCTACTCTATTTCAGAATTTTAGTTCAAGTAACTTTTTACATACTGCAATGTATATGGACGTAGAAAGCATGAAGTTCAGCAATGGATAGTTTGGGATAAGAGACAGTAACCAGTGAGGCTGTCCATCTGGCACGCGTGATCTGTGAAAGTTCATAAGAAAGATATAACAGTTTAATCCATGAAAATTGATTACTCTGCCTGAGAATTCAGGAAATCTTGGAAGGGATGATTTTGATATTCCACCTTATTGTTAGCATGAACATGGGGACGAGCAAACAAACAAGCCATTGGGGGGACCCACCATGGAAATGTCCCCATATCAGAAAATATGCATGACCATTAGATATCATAAAACTTGATAGATTTTTCCATGAAACCTTCACCCTTTTTTTCCTGATTCACCCATCTAATAATACTACTGTACACATTGGGCACATAATTACCCTGAGCAGATACTACCATTCAATGACAACTGCTGCTCCAGGAAAAATCCATGCAAATATGATTTTGCATATTCTGTCGGATCCAAAAAATAGATAAATGATCTAATGTAGATTACCCAAGATCTTAGTCCAAAACCAAACTGCAGCTGTTTTGGCTCTTTACAGAGATTTCATGAAGAAAACCAACAGACTTGAAAACCACGCCAGGAAAAATGTAATAAAAAAATAACCCACGGTATTGATCCAATCAATGCTATTGAATTTGACACTAATGAGAATTTTGGTTTACCATTAGCATTGTATTGTCAGACTGGAAAAAAAAAAAAAAAAAAACATGTTGGACAGATGTGGTGGATATGTTACAGGCACTTTAAACCTCGCAAAGAACCTTAGTTCAGCTCATAATTCATCAATTATTGAAATACTTAATTCATTATTGCAAATCAGTCAACTAATCATGCAATATAAATCTGCCTAGTAAAAGAACAAACAGTTGTAACCTATTTCAAAAATAATAAAATATAAGGTCTCATTGAGATACAAGCCCACCCTAATTAATTCAAGAAACATTTAGTTGAGTTGGATTGAGTTTTCATCAAGACCTAATCAGAATAACGGATGATGAATTGATGATATGTACACACCTTAACCAAATATGGATCTGTGAGATGTACGTCTCCAGGGTAATCTTTCCAAGCCATCTAAAGAATTGAAGACAAACTATTTCAAAACTAGTTACAGTAAAAAGTAGCTAGCAGAAAATGCCATAATTTACCAAGCTATTCCTCCACAAAAAATGGACAACTTAGGAAATCAGAAATTATTTCAGTGGTTGGTTAGAGTAAAGGCAACTTACGCAAAGAGAGTCAGAGAAAAACTACGGAGCTGCTGTGTGAAATTTCGCAAACATATGTAGACACTGATCATAAAAGAAAAGGACAGGAGGAAAGCACATTATAAACTAATTAAATTTAAAAATATTTTTTAAACATATCCCTAGACATAAAGGGAAAGATTCTTACGTTATGGGAATCCACGAAGTATAAGGATGGTACTTATTGTAGGTAACTCTGTCCAGCTTGTATATATAATCGAACCATAGATATCCCACCTACACAAAGCAAGAAAGGTATGCATCAGAAATAAATATTTAAGAGGAAAACATAATGCTGAAGAGAAAGATAGCTACCACTAAAGAAACCATCACAACAGCTGTTTTAATTGATATTCTTTGCTTGGCCTCTGTTTCCTCCAGTTTCTCCATCCACCTTTCAACCTGTACTAACAAAATTATATGAGACTGGAAAAATAAATATGGAGAAAATATTTCCAAGCAAGGACCCAAAATGAATCTGAAAACAGCAGTCTGACTACAAAAACTTACAGTGGGGTGATAGTAAGCATATATCATTCCAATGATCCATATGTAGCGATCAAGCCCTGAGCGGAAGTGCCACTCATGTAATAGTGGATACTTTGGTTTTGAAGGATTTGGGTCGATGTAACCTAGACCGTTGTGTGGGATCAGCAATAATTCAAAAGAAGGAAAAATGAAATAAACCTCTAACATGTTACTCACCAAGAAGAAAAGTAAATGGGCTCCAAACGAGATCAAATATGCCAGGAACTTCCCATATCAGAATAACCACCAAAAAGCAGCAAACGATCTTTACAGCCATGACAGACCCAATCTCATTATATTTGTTTAAAATACCAAGGGCACCATAAACCATAAGTGTGAAAAGAGTGTGCATGGGGCATATGTAGTATAGCATGTAACTGTTATTCAGCACCATACAGCAAAATGTCACCAAGAAATTAAGCCGCCACATCATCTGCCCAAGAAATTATCATTAGTGTCTGGAACATATTGATAATGGGAAAAAAAGAAAAGACAAGAGAGAAAGATATTAAGTGGTAAATTACCTGAGCAAATCTTGCGAGACTGAAATCTTTTCGGATGTAATAATATGAGAAATTTCCAAATCCCGTCATCCACACATATGCAGCAATAAAAATACGGATTGCATTATAGATTTCGGTTGCAGCGAAGTAATGATACATCAAAAATAATACCTGGGTAAAAGATATGAGAGAATAAAAGCCCCGATAAAGTGTGGCAGTATGATCTCAGAATCCCTATAAAGTATAACCTCACCAGCTTAAACTTAAAATATATATATATATATAATAATTAAATAAATTGAGAGAGAGAGAGAGAGAGAGAGAGAGAGAGAGAGAGAGAGAAAAGGACACTCAAATGGAACTCTATGGATATGAGCAGGAGGCGAATTTTCAGTGTTTGAGAAGAAAAAAGCTTAAGAAAAAAGAAACTATAATTCTTTCCATGTATATTTGCATACTATGCATGACATTTTATCTTAATTGTTTTTGGAACCCCAAACCCAGAAGAAGAAGAACAACAAATAGAAGCTTAGCAGAATCATAGAATCTTTCGCCAGGAAAGAGTTCCCAAATAATTAGCCAAGCAAATTTTCTGCAAGTGGTGAGATGAAGTATATCCCATAGAAGAGATAAAAAGTATATGCTAGAGAATGAAGATAAAAGGAAGTATTTAAGCATGTCATAAACCAGTACATTCTGATTAGGCATGCAACTTAGGTTAATGCAAGCCTATTGATGAAGTGGAAGACATTCTTGGGTGATCTCAAATTTATAAAACGTGCTGCACTCTCAACAATCACGCTAAAAATTTAAATTTTTTTAACAAACCCCACCAGTCAAGTGATATCTCCATGTCGATTTCAGCATTGATAAAATGAAATTCAAGAAAATTAATAAAAAAAATAATGTGTGTTTATCATGTCGTGGAACTACTAACCTGCATCCACCCCTTCCATTCCTCTGTCTGATGCCTGTTCAGATAAAGTATGGATTTGCCTGAGAATGGCGACTTATCATGGTGGATCTTAAAAGAAGTCACCGCCGAAACTATGATGAGAAGGAAGTAGAGGAACAGGAAAAGGTCCCGATTGTAATTCTACATTCATGATGAAAGGGGGGAGGGAAGAAATTAGGTACCAAAACAATTTGCAAGAGGAAACTAATATTGAATAATACAAACAGCTTAATTAATTCCATCTTTCAAGCCACAAAACAATGCTGTGAATGAACTTTATATTGGTGAAGACCCAAAAGGCAGAAAAAACAAAAGAGGGCATAATGAATCCAAACAGCAAGAAAACAGCCCTCGAAGAAATACATCAACTCAGATGATACATCTGCAAGGAACTAATGTTTAGAGTGATTCAGTTGTATCTTTATATGTAGGCTGTACAGTATTGATTTTTCATAATCTCCTTAAGCTCCATTAACTATTGCAATCCCTCATTCACACCGTATGACTCCCTGATTGAGCAATGACAGGTTAAACACCGTCATTCCTCAGGAGCTAAATAAGTGACTACAACGACCTGAGAGCTAGAACCAGACTTACATTTAACTCTGACAGACTTTGTGAATCAAAAGTGAAGGGCAAAGAATTGCATTTCAAGGTCTCCCCCCCCCCCCCCTTTTACCTTTTTCCCACTTTAGTTCCAACCTTAACTCTATTTCCTCATTTAGGACCGTACCTGCCCTTTTTCTATTTCACGCCAAAGTAGCACCATTTTAAACCTGATTTTTAACCTGCTGCTGAAAAATTGCACCCTTCAATATTCAGTTCTATGAACTCGTTCAGCCATTAATTTATCTGTTATAATAACCATTTACCAATTTATGGAAACTGAGTCTTCCCTGAACCCATCACTTCTGCAATCCCTTCAACTTGTACCTATTTTAGTCCTGAAGGATACCTATATTGTAGTATAATTAAACCATACTCAAGATACTCTAACTGTGAGGAAGCTCAGATATAGTTTACCCTTCAGAAACATAAGGAATGAACTAGCACAAATAGAGCACCGGCATCTTCTTTCCTCTTCCCTATGAATGACTCAAGAGTTTTCCACAATGCTCAACCACGTAATTACTTTCATTTATTCAAGATAATTTTTGCACTTTTCCCTTTTTGATGGATAAGATAATGTTGGATATGCCCACTAAGGTTGGGTAATGCATCAAATAACATTGGATTAGAAATGTTAAATTAACAGGAGAGCACCTTTTTTGATTCTCCAAAGATATTTGTACGATCAGAAACATAAAAGAAGGCCATCATGAGACCAAACTCGAATCTGAAAGAAAATCAAATCTTCATTATCCATCAGACCCTCACAAAGAAATTAAGTAATTAACAATCTTTATAGCAACTTCACTTACATGGCTCTTAAAGTCAGTCGATTTTCAAGCAAGAATGACTCATCCATCAGCAAGAATCTGAACCAAACAAGCAATATGTTATAGATAATACAAATTACATACTGTATAATATTTTACAATGGATATGTTTTTTCCTATGAAACCTGACAATGTTAGATGTCACAGACAAACTTGAAACTCTAGGAGAAGCTGATTGGAGACCTCCCCCCTCCAATAAAACAGCTCTTTCATCTTCTTTAACCGTTTCCTTACCCAACTCAACCAAATTGACATCAGAGTTCCTGCCACTAGAAAGATAAATTCAATTAGTATTTCTTCAAAGGAAAGACCGGATGTTTGGAGAGAAGTGCATATAACAATAGTGTGTAACCACCAGAACCACAGCCTATCCTGAAAAGAAAAAAGAACTTCATTTGGATGCCTGGTAACAACACTCAGGTTTAAGTTGCAACTTGTAAGTGAAGAAAAGAACAATATAGAATTTGTTAGCGCATATAAAATATTATAATCTCCTGAACACCCTCTGTGCATGATTCGCCAGTCTATAAAGATACACGTAATACAGTTTTGGACCTTTGATACTCGTGTTTGATTCTATCTGTACATTGAGTGACTTGGTTGGCATAATAACAGTCCATGGATAACAGTAAGATATATTTGTCACATCACATCATTTTAGTCACCATACCTATATGGAAGCAACAAGTGCCACTTGTCATGTTCATCAGGAACAGCACCTTGCAAAAATAAAATGCGTATGGATACAAATTCATGGTAATTTATAATTTAATATTTTAAAATATAATATAATACAGATACATACACCAATAACTGTTCATCTTTTCATTCTAACCACACTTCCTCTTCCCCTTTTTTGCTTTTTAATAATTTATATTGCCACACAAATACAATAGCTAGCACATGCGGATAGACACAATAGAAGAAATGTACCATGCAATTTACCATGTCAAATATGGCCTATAATTTTCCTTTACTTCCCTTTGACACACTAAAGCATTTTTAACATTTTCCTACAAAATATTGATTAATTAGCTAGAGTTCATGCCAGACTTAGTGCTATTAAGTTTCAGGATTGGCATTCCAGATTTCCAGTAACAGGGTATTCCTCTTATTTTAAAGATAAGATGCAAATGGAGATGAGTAATGAGTTGTAACTAGTGAGCCCTGTATGTGTCTTCACCTCCTCTTTATGATGCCCATGATGAAAGAAAATCTGATAGGTTCCATGCACATTCAATTATTTTACCTCCTTCGGCAATTTTTTTTCTTCTTTTATTTTATTTTTTTCTGTGGTTGGGAGATCCCAATCACATGCCAGAGCGAAACTTCAAGTAACAAATGAAATTTTAGTACTAAACAATTCAACTCAGAGAACATAATTGAAAACTACATGATAGAAACAGAAATTTTGACATAAATGAGCTATTCAAGAGTGGATGAATTATGGAAAATGCACTCAATATAATAGTTAGCAAAGGATAAAGACATCAAGTATTTGAAGAATAACACAAAATGGAAAACATCCACCATCCAGTCTTCATCTGTGAGATAAAATATAGAGGACAGCATTTTCAAGTGCTACATTTCTCCTTGCTAGCTCAGCCTCTTCATTTGGAAAATTTTGGAAGACAGAGCAAAAAATGTAAAGAGTTGAACAATATACTGCTAGAATGGCAAGTTTAAACAAGTAAGTCCCTTGAATTCATGGAATATACAAACTGGTGTATGGTAAATTCAGTCAAAAAAGTTTCTTTACGTGGTCTACCATGTTTCTGAATACAAATCAAGGACCAATCTCAAAAGTTTGGAATGGGAAATCAAGCTCAATAGCAATTATGTGTAACTCACACTTTAGAAGAAATTGAGTTTTTCTTGTATTCCAGCAGCTCCGAGTAAACCCATGCCACAAATACTGGGATAATCCCAAGCAAAAATGAAACCTGCAACGAATACATGACTTGAGTATGATGTTCAGACTTCAGATTGTCATAATAAACATTTAAAGCATGACCCAAATACTAAATTAGAAGGTAAGAATGATGGTAAGGTAAAAGAAAGACATAAAGAGCCACTCCTTACAGAAATTTAAATATCATATATTCATAATACATCAAATTAAAATGTGATTATTTTCTTGAGATTCGAGAGGAAAACCATATGGGCTATTGAGACATAATTCTATATTGATGTTTCCTGATGTAGTTAATTGTTAAGAGTAAGTTTTTCAAACTTTTGAGCCAACCACACCTGCAGAATAATTAAAATAATTCTCAAGCATGTGAACCAATGGATAGCGAATGGTCAATCTTGACACAAATGTGAATGAACTGGAATAGAATCCATGACCTCTGGGTTGAGAATGAGGGAGGATCATTTCCAGAGAGAGGTCAAATCAATGACAACCACTTGAGCTTGAGCTACGTCTTCAAAACCTACATTTACAAATAAGTTTGCTTTACCCTGCTAAATCCCCCATGGCATTTGCCAATAACATTACTCATGCTTCAAAGATTCAAAGGCCATTAAGTACACCTCAAGTTTCTACAAGCAAGCACGTCCCTCTGCACATATAAAGATGTTGTATGCCTGCACCAAGTCAGATATGTGCATGGGTAGCTTGATCACTGTTACAGCCATTTATCCCAAACACTCGAACTGTTAGATTAGAGCCACAACATTACAACCATTTATCCCAAACACTCAAATCGTTAGGTAAGAGCCACAACAATGTATATGACACACAATAACACCCCCCCCAACACACACACAGCTCTACACATGATACCATCAAGTGGCACCAAAGGGGCACGATAACACATAACACAAACCCTTCGCACTTAACTGGGATCAAACGCCCGACCTCCTAGCTCTTATACCATGTAACAATAACAGAACCCGAATCAGTACCTGGACATAAGGAAGAGAGACGAGTAGATGATAGAACACTGCCCAAGATTTGAGTGAGGAGCAGAACACTAACCGTGGGTGGGGCACTTATTTATATTGATGTAAAAGCAACAAATTACAATTAAAGACGGGTCCACAACTAAAGACTAGACATAAGTGTACTTTACACTTAAATAAGAAATAACATCACAGTGTACCCCCATAGAACCGACACAACTAAACACTCCATAGAACCCATAGAACTGACACAACTTAAGAATCACTACCAAATCCCACTCAATTTGGACAACTGCAATATTATGAATTTGTTAGAAGTATTGCGTGATATAGAGAAGTCATGGCCATCTGTCCAGCGCAAGCCATGACTCCCCTTGGTAGTATTCTAGTCTAACAATAAGTGGTTAATGGATTAGAATTAGGAGTTAGATTTGTTTCCTATTTTATTGCTTTCTATTCCTATTAGGAGTAAATTTCCTACTCCTACTAGGAGTGTGTAATTTGCTAGTCTATATAATGAATGAAGTAGGGCAGCCCAATCTCATTGATTGGGACTCCCATTACCTAAATAGCCTCTCTCTCTCTTTTCTTCTCTATTGTTTACAGAATTCATCTAACATTAGTAGGAAATGCAAAGACAGCAAAAGACAGAGAGAACCTACTGAATTGGTTATTTCAAAGGGAGCTTGTGAGAAAATGCTCCTTCTAGAAAAGCCAAAAAAGGATACTCTATCTGATCTAAATTATATAGAGGCAAGAAATATTTATGAAAGAAACACCACGTGGTAGTTCTAATACAGCTTAAAGCATAACGACCGCCATTGGTCCACCAGCGACATCAAAAGTCCAAATACCCAGAGGTTTACAACTTTAGCATCTTGTTTGTTGTACTTATTTCAAATGAAGTTTCGAAATACCTCTATACCGCTTTCAAAAAGGTTTAGGTTGTTGTGTCTCCCGCAAGGTTTGAACCCATGACCTTCCCGATGTTGCTTCTAGTAAAGCAAAGGGGTGGGAATTCTTTAGTTCCACATTCCTTATGGAGGAAAATCGAGTGAAGCTTATATTGTATAATGGGAACTCCAAGGGTAGGGTTCCATGAAAGGAAGGCACACTTGCTTTCTTGTCCTTGGGAGGGGGGGTTGGGGTTTAATTTCACACACATGCACACATGCCATACCATGCCAAGCCAAGCCAAGCGGAGCCGTGTCATGGCATGGCAAGGCAAGGACTTAGTGTGTGAAGTTTCTTTTTTGCTTTTCGCACTATGTCTGACATTGAATGAGGCTTTATTCTCATCAGATGAGCGTCATCTGATGTGTCGCCAGTGTCAGCGATGTTGCTTTGCACACTATCCATAATGCATTGGGTGCGGGCAACAACTAGTTTATGATGTTTTCTCTTTAGATACATCTTTTGGGCCTTTTTTGAAATCTCCACTATAAATACAAATGCTCAAGATACTTCAAAGTACGATTCTAAGTGTTCTAAACTCCCGTTTTTGCCTCCAATTTTCATTGTTTTGAGAAGTGTTCTCATTCTCGTCCCTATTTATTGAGCACAACCCAATTGTGTCCCGAGATGGCCCAGGAAGCGAGGCAACAACTACCGGAGAGGCCTGTTGGGGCTGTTTCATCTCTTGGAGGCTGACTCATTTTACCCATATTACACCATAGGGACGTCTATAGTCTTAAGGAGAGTGATCGGTGGCAAGACTCAGCCCCATTGTATCTCCTAGCACCTTCAAGTTAAATTGTTACGGTAGACAAGTTTGTGATTGTTCATGAAGCACAGCCACATTGCAATCAATCTGGTTGGTAGCCATTTGGTCAAAGATAAGTATATCTCTCATATCATTGCTATTTTTACAACTTTGTTCCACACATCAAGAGATGAGACTATGAAATTAAGAACAACGAAATAACGTCACATAATTAGTACATGATGTTGATAATAAAATTAGCTACTCTTCTTTCCTCCTTTTTTCTCAGTTCTATATATCAATGCTATGGAAGTAATCACGACACTAACGCGGACAGGGAGGAGCTAAGTAACTGAAACTATAACTTCAGACAAAATGTCAGCATTCTGACGCTAAAGTACAAATTACAACATCGTTGGAAACAAGTTACAGCTAACAAATTCTTTCCTCAAACACCAGCAGCTTGAAAATTTCAATACCAATTATTCAAAATTCAATAAAAGGACCCCCCCCTTTCAACAAAACAATCAAATACATCGGTAGAATCGCAGAAACTACAATGATCTACAAAGACTCGTCAAACTTATAGAACCAAAATGACTAAGAAAACACTCAAAAATCCTCTTAGAATTTGCATTACCTGACCAGGAGTTACAGGTCCTGCGATCTCCATTTCTGCTGAAGAAAACCAACACAAAGGATAATTTACAGAGAAACAAGCTTTAAATCAACGAGCATTATCCACAAAACTACAGAGAAATCCACTGGAAAGCCAGATCTGATCAAATCTTCTGAATAAAAATATGTCGGTTGCGAACGAAATAATGGGGTTCCGTACAATGAAGCAAATGGCAGTGGCCTAGTAGTGTGGAGCGTGGACACTGAAACGATTAGGAAATTAATATGGATTGAACGAAATGGAATCTGTCGAATAGCATTACTTTAATTCGGGTAAAGATGTTCATTCATCTCCATTCAAGGATTAAATTAGGTAAACAAACAACTTTAATGCAGAGTTTTCGTTGAGAGAGTATGAAGTCGGTAGTTGGGGCCGGTGTATTGCTGAAGTGATACTATAAAATTACAGAAAATGCCACTCTCTCTCTCTCTCTCTCTTTCTCTCCCCTCATCTTTATCATTATCATCATACCCATACCAAGAGAACAAAAAAATATCATTACCATCATCAAATTTGATGATAATGATTTGTATCTAAGGCTTAACAATAAATAAATAAATTACATGATTAACTATTTTTAGGTTTTTCTTTACAAAATTACCCACTTAAATTTTTAATTAATAAAAATATCCAAAATCATATTTGATTTTACAAAATTATCCAAGTAAAGTTTTATTGTATACTAGCATCCACTCGAACCTGTGACCATGTGTTTATCCACTCAATCTCTAATTCACCCCAACCATCTGGGCAACCTATGGATATATAAAAAAAAAAAAGTAATAATTTAAACCTAGCTTGGAGGAAACACAAGAAAATACCTTATTCCATATGGTATGATTCCATTTCTTATGAACCAAGGGAGTCCTAATATAACACGATCCATCTGCCATTTCAAGGGCGGTAAGACTACTAAATAGGTGCTCTACGACCATCCTGTGGTTGAGCTGATCTACGACCACCTTAAATAGTTTTGGTTTTCTTTGCGCCCTAATTTATGCCTTATCTTATTATTTGTATCTTAAATTTGTTAAATAGACAAATCTTAGAAAAGGATGCAAAACAACTTGGATAGAGATTGTAGTATTGTGCTCAGAAGTTCAACAAAAAATCAAAGAGTCATCACCAAATTAAAGATGAGTGATCTTAGGGGATCCTCTACCAACCCTAATTCCATTAAAAATATTTAGCACTCTATGGACATGTAAGAGACGAGACAACCTTCCATGGTTAAGAGAAAAAAGTAGGAGTTGAGAGGGCATCCTGGACAAATGCATAGAGAAGGTTCAATGAATTCAAAGCTACTCCTTTGGAGTTTAAGAGAATACGTACAAGTAGAAATGATCGGATAACTAATCATATTGCACCATTGCTAACTAAAACCCAAAATTTCAAAGATGACTCTAGAAATATCATAGTGTCATAAAACCTTTGACATATCAAAACTTAGGTACCATTATATCTCCTCTCATTCTCACCATACTCTCTACGTTGGCTTCGCATACTTTCACCCTCACATCTTGGATGCTATCTTGGATCATCAAGAATCCATCATGGTAGGACTCCTTTTTCCATCCTTCTCCTTTTCTATCCTTCTAAAACTCTGCTCTTTTATAGATTTCACTCTCTTGAGGTCTCCACATTATTGAACACTAACTTTTTTGAAAGACTCTTCAACTATCTTGGAAGACTCGAGCCTTTCACTCACTTTAGTTTAATGTCTATCATTTTCATTATAAAACCCTAAATGAACAACCTAATTGGATCATTGAACCAACCCTTCAATCGATCTAAATAAAAGACACCAGATCCAACACCATAGTCTTACATGAAGCCGGTCCTATCATAACCTAATCCCTAATCTCAAACAACACGCGAGATATTGGTTCCAAGTCTCAGTACTATGAAAATCGTCTGTAGCCACTGCACCAGTGCAATGAACATCGAGTGGTTGAGAAACCTCTAGGTGCGTGCCCAGATATCCTCAGTCATCCGATACTGATCGCACTTCACCGCTTATTGCAGAAGATGTGAAGTCTCAATATGACATGATGTCAATACAACTACCGTTACCAATCTCTAAACCGTGCGAGACACATGCAGTGCAACTGTTATGGGAGGGTACTATGGTAATTACGAAGAGCCAAACCGGCACGCGACTATGGGCGCCTGGGCGGGGCCAAGTGCAGGATTTTATACTCCTACGTGCAATTCATAAATCAACGAGTGCTCCTCTCTGCTTTGGCTCCAAAACACTCTCTCATCACGCTTTCCTCTCTTCGCTCATTGTTTTGTCTCTCACAGGAATTCTCGCAAACACAGAGCTAGAGTGAGCGAGAGGGGGGAAGAAGAGGTTGAGAAACAATGTCTCTTCGGCCAAATTCTCGAACTGAGGTTCGGAAGAAATCTTACAAAACTGGCGTCGATGCAGATGATGCTCGGCGAAGAAGGGAAGACAATCTCGTCGAGATCAGAAAGATCAAACGAGAAGACAATCTCCTTAAGAAACGCCGCGAAGGGCTTCTTCTATCTCAGCAACCCACTGAACCTTCTCAATCCGCCCAGGCGGTCGAGAGAAGGGTACATTTGTCTCTGAATATTCGAGTTCTGTTAGTTTAACCATTTTCGATTATTGTGTTCTCCTCGACCATCCATGTTCTTACAATGCTTTATAGTTCCCCTAATATTTGTGTTGATTTTCGTTCTTCGCTGCTACCCTCCCCCTTCTGTTCACTCATTTATTATTATTTTAGGTACAGTATATGATTGATTAGATTATATATAAAATTTACGTGTTAGTAGTATGAAATCCATAGCTGTACTGCTCTATGGATGATCTTCAGACATCTGAATCAATGTTTATGCTATTTTTATGTTTTTCAAGTAGATGGAAAGTTCGGAGTGACACATCACGAGCTTTTTTTGCCCTCATCCTTTTACGATTATCTCCCCAACCAATTGTTTGAGCTCTGAATTTCCATAGCTTGTTTAGTCGGCCAGAGTTAGAAAGAGAGAGAGAGAGGCTGAAGTAAAGGTTTATCACCGTTGAGTTTCTGTCCTTGCAGAAAAATGATACAGAACAAACTGGTTACTTCTTGTATAAAACTGATTTAGAAGATACTCTTGGGTTGAGCGGACAGAAGACTGTGGGTTGGTTAGAAGGGGAAATAAATAAATAAATAAATAAAGAGGAAAGGTGAAATGGAAACAAAATTTGGTAATTTTCAATTTAGTTTGGTGCTTAATGATATGGTTTAGTTTTCTGGTGATAAAAGGTTGCTTATTGGGGTGAATTTGTACATGGGTATACGAGTGAACAGCGATGGCATTTAGGTTTTAATGTGCATTGAAAATGAGTGCTCGTAGTTGATTTAAAGGATCTTCTTCGTACAGATTTCAAGATACATTTTCGTTTACCTATGCCTATCTGTACTATTGTTCTAAAGCTTGTTGAATTGAGGGGGACTTTTCCCTGGTTCATGAACATTGTAATTTTCAAAGATAGTACTAGGTTAAGGACTTGGGAAATTGAATGTCAACTATTTATTGGTATTTATGTATGAATGGTTTTAACTCATGATTTGTTTACATTTTTGAGCTCGTGGGTGTGGGTATCTATGCCTGTGCAATCAATTGAAGTTTAATATAGGTTCACTGGATCTTATCAAAACCAAACATAGTGACACCATGATATAATATGACGAGGATCCTCTGTTCATGCTGTTCCTTGTACTTATCTATGTCTATGCTCTTTTATTAGGAATGGCGTCATGGGGCTTGGTGTTTTAAATACATAGGTGTTCTATGATTTATCACACTAAATCTCATCTTATGTATGTTACCCCCCTTGTAATTTCCCCCTTCTTTCATAGCATGGACACAACATGTACAAAGGTGCCATGTACGAGGATCTCAGTTACAACGTAATGTGGTCATAATTACTCTCCAATGCAATGCAAAAGCATTGGTCGAGTTCTTATCTTAAAAAAAAAATGTCCGAATAAGTTAATGTAACTAAGAGATGAATAAGTGGCTAGAATAGGAATTCTGGAATAAGAAATACCTGTGACATGCACAAATAGGTGACAATATCAGGAACTTTATTGAGGTAGTTTTGCCATGTCTAATGAATACCCATGAATGCTCTGATAAAGGAGTAATATGGAGCAAGCTAGAGGTGTTTAAAGGATGAGAGGAATGCTTGAAATGAATTGATTGAGGCGGTCAAAGAAGGCGTGATATATGGCCTAAAATAAGTTTGGTTGACAGATGTAACGCCCCGGCCCCATTAACCTTGCACAATATTGTCCTCTTTGGCCCATGGGGCTTAAGGCTTTAAAACGTGTTGTGTCATGTTAAGGAGGCTAGAAGTTATTAACTAACCCAGTAATCTGTCCCTAAGCGATGTGGGACTAAAGTTTGCACACACTCACCGATCTCCCAAATTCACTGGTACTTGCCGTATTCTTGGGTGTCACAACAGAGGAGGATTCTTGCAGCTGATCTTAGTTGATGAATATTTGTGCCTCAAACTCCATTAAATGGGTATCATCAAAGTTTTCTTGGAAAGGTTTAATATCTGTAGCAGTACAAAAGAAAAACTAACGGATCTGTCTGGTTGCTAAGGAAATAAAGGGAAGGGAAGTGAAATCAAATCACTAGTAAACTGGAAAATTTTGCAATCATTACCTCACATGATTGTTTAACTAACTCCAAAACATTCCAAATTTAGTTATTAAATTTTACTTTACTTGCAACCATTTTCCTTTGATTTGAAAAGTAAAATAAAGATTACATATGGAAGGTATACTTACTAAATATTTTAAGAGTTCTATGTAGGTTACATAATCATTGTTATAAAATTTTCCCTTTTATTTTCAAAACTGATCTCGCTTCCCTTCCCTTTACATGCAGCCAGACGGAGCCAATAAATTTGAAACTTCTAACTACTTTGGGTTCTTTAAAACCATCTCATTAAAACTGGGCTTTCTACTAGACTTTCTTTCTCAAATAACACAGAATTAAAACTTAAAAACTAAAGTAGTTCATGATCTCCGTAGGACCTAATATTTAGAACTTATATTTTGGTCCACTACATTAAATCAATAAAACATAACAAGACCAACCCTTATAACATTAAATCAGGATTCATTCTTCACTCCAAGTTGCATCATCCAGGTCATTTCAATAGGTAGCTAAGAATTTGTTTGCTTTGTAAAATCTTTCCTTGATGAAGATAAGATCTGGTTCTTTACTTACAGAAAATGTCTAAAGACCTGATTTTCCCATTTATTCTATTACTGCTGTTTGCTGTAAATAACCTAATGTATTCTTATTTATTTTTCTTGCTATTCTCTAATAGTTGGAAAGTCTCCCTGTGATGGTACAAGGAGTATGGTCTGATAATCCTGTTTCACAATTGGAAGCAACTGCACAATTCAGGAAGCTTCTATCAATTGGTAGGTTCAGGTTTTCTTGCACGGAATGATCTGTTCCATTATATATTGAGATTGTTGACGTAATTGATTTTTTTCCCCAGAGCGCACTCCTCCTATTGAGGAGGTAATCAATGCAGGTGTTGTCTCTCGGTTTGTGGAATTTCTTGGTAGGCACGATATGCCTCAATTGCAAGTATGTAATTTTCCAAAAAATGTGTATCTTTCCTTGTTTTATCTACTCAGCCTGATATGCCTCAATTGCAAGTATGTACTTTTTTTTTTTTAAATGTATACCTTTCCTTGTTTTATGTCCTCAATATCCAAGAACTTACACGCTAACCGTTGTTAAGTCTGCTTACGCCTTTCATGTAGTTTGAGGCAGCATGGGCATTGACCAACATTGCATCTGGGACATCAGAGCATACTCGAGTTGTAATTGAGCATTCTGCTGTCCCTAAGTTTGTGCAACTTCTTAGCTCTTCAAGTGATGATGTTCGAGAACAGGTTTATTTTGGTTGCCTTTCTACTTCTCCTTTTTTTAGTCAAGGTGCTTTCACGCATACGACCTTGCTGTGATTGACTGACTGTTATATACTCTTACTGTTGCTCAAACAGGCGGTATGGGCCTTGGGTAATGTAGCTGGTGACTCACCAAGTTGTAGGGACCTTGTTCTCAGTAATGGTGCTCTCATGCCGTTACTGGCTCAGCTAAATGAACATTCTAAACTATCCATGCTGAGAAATGCTACCTGGACTTTATCAAACTTCTGCCGTGGCAAGCCACCAGCTCCATTTGAGCAGGTGAGGCATTTATAAACTTTACTTCTCTTTTGTTTCTAGGATAACTTACCAGTTGTTGGCTGCGGGTAAATAAATCGTTGTGTTTCTGTATTCTGTAGTCTATAGAGATTAGAGAGTGGAATGGTAGACTTAGTTGTGTCTTAGATTCATACATGTTAATTGACTTGTTGTTGGCTTGTATCAGGTGAAGCCTGCATTGTCAGCCCTTCAACACCTTATCCACTCAACTGATGAAGAAGTTCTAACGGATGCATGTTGGGCCCTCTCTTATCTTTCAGATGGCACAAATGACAAAATTCAGGCTGTGATTGAGGCAGGTGTCTGTCAACGTCTTGTGGAGCTTCTCCTGTGAGTTGCTACCTATGCACTTTGATAAATTGACACTTCCATTTATCACCCTTTTTGTCCTGTTTATTGTTGTCTAAACAGATTACACTCTTTTGTTGACCACTGGAACACATCGCCCACACGTATGGGGATCACTGCCACGCGTCTTTCTCTTTCGTTTTAGCTGATTTATGTTCTGTTTTGGTCATGTGATACATTCAATTACTATTTCTGACTAGTATTTGTTTTTCTCCAGTCATCCATCTCCAACAGTTCTTATTCCCGCTCTTCGCACGATAGGAAACATTGTCACAGGAGATGATGCTCAGACACAGGTGCTTACAAGATTGATGCAAATTTTATCATCTAAAAAGCGACAAGAAAGAGTGAATTTTTTTTTTAATAGGTAGATTGAACTCTTTTTATTGATAATGAAGATGATTAAGAAAAATGGAGAAGCTAAATGTTTCTTGCTGTGTCTGCAAGTCACTGGTGTAAATGCTTTTTGTCCATTTAAACTTCTACGAGGGTGCATTTACCATATAGTAAGGTCTATAGCAACTCATATGATATTATTAGCAGACAAGAAAAACTTTGTTGGAAGATCAATTACTTGATAGGGTGTTAGATTTTGAAATTCTACTGGAACAGCTGAAAGGGGCAAATGTATTTAGTTGAAGGAGGCTGTGAGTGAGTTTATGCCTGCATGATGTTACATTATCTGGATGAATGAGCTGCACAACATAAATGATGTGCCTAAACTTGGGATACGTCGGGAAATGTCATTATCTTCAATTTGTAGTTGTTTTTAATATCTCCTTTGATCGATAGCAGTTACCACTTACCACGAGTGCATACTCTTTGCACTAGTTATGTATAAGTTAGCTTGAACTTAGTAATTTAATGGTATTTGCTGTCAATAGTTAAGTTTTTATTGGTGAGTCTTAAAAGGTCAGAGGACACTATAGTTCTGGACCAACTGGCAGTCGAACCAGACACAATGGAATTGGCCCTCACTCTAGTTCTGTCCGGGCGTGGGACCACCTTGTTTAGAAACTGGCATCAAACTGGGCAGTGGTCTAAAAAATGTCCCAGAACCGGGCCCTTTTTGTAAAGATTCATAACCAAGTGATACCGCAATCTGTCCACTCTCATTGTCATTGTTCAATCATTAATCGGGAGGGGGGGGATATTATGGAAAAATGCTGCCTGTAGAATTAGACCTGCATGAGTTGAAGAAGACCTCATGATTTTTTGCAGGATCAATGCATTCTACTGAAACTAAGGGTAAATTCTAACATGGTTGTAAGACCAGCAATGCTTTTATTGAGCAGCATGTAGGATAACAAAGAAATTATGCTTTATGAAGTTGTTGCTATTGAATGGTTTTTTCCTTAAAAGTTGAGTGATTGAGATGGATGACTGATATGATGCATTGACCAAGTTTGTATAATATAAAAACTGTCTTGAATATGCATATTGTGGTTAACAAATAATGACCATGCATCTAATAAACTGTAATAATCCTACAGCTGTAAGAATATACTCACAAGGTGCATGATATGGTACTCCATAGTTAGGAGTGTGTGGTTGCTAGTTTTAGTTCTTCGTGTGAATTTTGAATTTGTGACGATCTATGAATGCTTTTACATGTAACTTGCATCCTGTCATGGAGTGGACAAGGGGACATGTGAAATATTGATTGTAGATTAGTTAATGTATATGCATGAAATCAAGATGGATTTGCAAGTTTTTAATTTTTCTTTCATTTTTTTACCCCCAGTGGTTTTAGAAATTTGAAAAAGAATCCTCTAATCGACAGTTTGTTTTATATTTTAACCATCCCGCTTGCAATTCAATCAAGTTTTAACTACTATCTGGAGGAGTGGAAAAGAGCTTGCATACTTCTTCAAAAACATTGAACAGGCCATCTGAAACTTAATATTGCATCCTTCTTTAGAACAATCTAAAAGAGCTAGTAAATAATATGAATCTTGTTAAGGGATTTCGATGGGTTTTATGGTTTGGTTCTTGAACCCTGACATTCCATCTGAAACTTAATATTGCATCCTTCTTTAGAACAATCTAATGATTCATATTTCAATCTTATAATTTGATTTATGAATCTTGTTAAGATATGTGTTTGGGGGTTTGTCCCTGTCGTGGTTAGTTATTGACTTTATCTTTGGTTTATTGTTTCCTAGTTAAATATGTAGGAAAAAGTTTTTGTAAACCCATGGAGACGGTTCATCCACCATTCTAGGGTTCACAAGCTCATATACGGTTTTAGTACCTTCCCAAAATACCTCCCAGTGCCCCCCGCACATCTCAAGCGGGCATAGGAAAACTCTGTCCAAATATATATTTAAGTTTTTTACTTGAAGAAATAAAAATTTATAAGCCATTCATGTTTTCTCACCCTTTCTATTTTATGATTTGTGGACCTAAAATTCTTGTACCTAATAAATAAATAAATAAATAATATGGAACTAAAATTCTTTGTGCTTGTTTCTTCCCTTCTTCGAAAAAGGTCTTTATGGTGGTAGATGTGGGGGAAATTTTCATGCTGGTAAAAGTGTTATCATGTGTGCTGTATCATCAGGAGCTACTGTCTTGTGTAATTTTTCTCTCCAACATGAAATTATTAACCAATGGTGCATATTTTCAGTTTGTAATTGACAACCAAGTGCTCCCTTGTCTCCATCAACTTCTCACTCAAAATCACAAAAAAAGCATCAAGAAAGAAGCATGCTGGACCATCTCAAACATCACTGCTGGGAATAGAGGTCAGATACAGGTGAAGTTCTGACTACATCATTAGCACCACACAAGTTAAAAGGTTGGAATAAATATTCCTTACTTTTAAACCAGTTTCAAAGCGGGATCCTTTGCCCACCCATTCTTTGAACCCTGTCATATCAATGATTGATCTTGAAGATATGAACTGAGTGCCATTTGATGATTTCATAATATGAAGAATGTAAACACTGCTAGATGGATTACTACTGTAGGTTCTGGGTACGGACAATGTCTGTCCTGTCATCAAGAATCTCCATGATTAACCAATTTCCGAGAGTGGGTTCAAGGGGACACTTTTGCCTAATTGATGTGTTCTAGGCCATTTCTTTACATATTAAACACTTGGTGGCCAAGGTTAACACCCAATCAAGGCAAGGAAAAGATGGTAATGACTAATGACATTGTTCAGGATCTATATGGTACCCACAGTTTATTTCCATGGCCTCATTTGTTTTGGGGTGGAAATTTAAGGATGTAATTTGGATGGTTGATTGTTATTAGAGCCAATTATCCCAACCCAACTTGATCTCAGACCTGAGCTTATTCAACTTAAACTGAACAAAAAGGGATGAACCTTAACACAGTTTGGACTGGAGACTGGTTGGGTGTTGTTTGTGTTTGTTAGCTTAGTTTTGAGGCATTACCATAACAATTCTACATTCTTTTAAACTATAAATCTGTAAGTGCTACAAAATCAACTTCTCCAGAATGTAGTGCCAACATCTTTGGTTTCACCTGGAAGGAAACACATGATTTGTGGTAAAAAACTAGTAACTGTGTCATAATGTTTATCGCTTCTATTGACTACCTAGCAAAAGAAAAAATTAATTCTAAAATTGCAGCTATAGTATGTGTGTGTATGGGGTGGGGGGGGGGGGGGATGGGATCTTAGACTGCTTATTAAGAGAGAACCTTCTCATTATGGTCCAGTCTTTTTGAACCACATGGAGGTTCCTGTGGTGAAACTGGCTGTGCTCCCTTGGATTAGCCACGTGTCAAGTTTCGGTTACCTTCTCTACCATATGGTTTCACCATGTTAGGATTTTTACCTTATATGTTCAATAGTCGAGCCAAAATCACCCCAAAGTTGACAAAGTGGAATTTTCTGTTATTTTTTGAACGGATTAGGCTGAAACTCCCTGTCTGCACAAAAGTTAAACATCGACAAGGCTGCCATCTGGCAGATACTTGCCTTTATAATTATGAGGGAAAATAACGTCTACAATTAGAAATTTGAGGTCACTTCAAATATCAATAATTATCACTTGAAAACTCCAAGTACACCTTCAGGTTATCTTTTGTTATGACCCTTCAGAAGATGACATCTGTCTTTCAATTTTTTTCCCTTTCTGATAACTCAACTCTGTCATTTCTGAACTGAGACCAAACATACATGGGAACATCCCCGCCCAGCTTCGCTTGCTTCATTTGGGTTTAGGTTTAGCCCCACCAAGTTGTGTGCAATATGGCATTGATTGTATTGGAACTTGGAAGCAGGTCATAATTTTGATTTTCTCTTCTACTTACTGTGCAACAGGCTGTTATTGATGCGAACATTATCCTCCCTCTAGTACAGTTGCTTCAACATGCAGAGTTTGACATCAAGAAAGAGGCTGCATGGGCTATTTCAAATGCCACCTCTGGGGGATCCCATGAGCAGATCCAGTATGTTTATTCTATTTTTCCTACTTCATTATTGTATTCAATTCACAGTAAGTCAGGACAGTCATAGGCTATAGCTGAATATAGGTAATGAAGACTAAACTCGTACCAGGAAAGTCCTGTTGGAATTTAGCTCAAACAGGATCACAGGTGGGTTAGGAACTATAAGACTGACACAGAGAAGTCAATAGCCTCAACAATTCAAATCAGATAGGTCTGAAATTGTAGTGGATGGGTAAATTTAGCAAGTATAATGGGCCTTGGTGCAACGGTAAGGATGTTCCATCGCGACCTAGTGCTCACGGGTTTGATTCGGGGACTTGGGAAGCAACCTCTCCTTGAAGCGGTTGTAAGGCTGTGTACGTTATGACCCTTCTCAGACCCGTAGTGCCGGGAGACTCATGCATTGGGTAACCTTTTTTTCCCTTCTAGTTTGACTGTGTGTGCACCACAAGCCTTGTTGTGGCAAACACCAACAAATATGAAAATAAACAAACACAGATTCGCACAACACAAAGATTTAATGATGTTCACACACCGATGTGGTGTGCTACGTCCTCGGGCGAAGATGAAGATGTTTCACAATGTAGAAGAGAGATTATACCCAAACAGCGGCGAGAAAACTCGCTCTGAAACCCTAGCTCTAAAATCCCCCCAAATTACAATGACTTGCTCAACAAGGCGATAGTACATTATATACTCCAAGTCGCGGGTCGATCCATCGGGTCAAACTGTACCCAACCCCTCTGCTTTCATCACAGATCTCAGAAAACTTCCCATTCGGATCTCCACCAAAATATATCGGAGAGGGTCATGCTTCAAAATGGGTCAAGAATTCAAGACAAACTTAACAAGCCTATTGATTGATAAAATGTGTTAGTGGAGTGTTAACATGAAACTTAACATCCCTCTTCGTCAAAACTATTTACTTCTTCGGAATCTTGTAACGTGGCAACATTCCTATTCACTGCACTGAACCTCCTAGCAGACCCCAAGTAGCTGGGATGAGGGTTTTATTTAGTTAAGAAGAGTTCATTCACTATAGACATTTCTTTTGTTTTTTTCCCTCTCTTTAATTGTATAGGAGATGACTGATGTAGGAAGAGAAGGAAACTTTGACATTGTGAATCCTTGGATCTGCAAATGTTGCTTGATCATCAGTGGAACAATGGGACACCACTCCTGTGCCTGTGATTGGTGCGGCTACTGCTACCTGCTTAAGCTCTGAATGACTTAACAATACTCTGTTGCTGCAGATATTTGGTGAGCCAGGGGTGCATCAATCCACTCTGTGATCTTCTGATCTGCCCAGATCCTAGGATTGTGACAGTTTGCCTTGAGGGACTTGAGAATATTTTAAAGGTGGGTGAGGCTGACAAAGAGATGGGGAAGACTGATGGAAGCAATATCTATGCACAATTTATCGATGAGTGTGAGGGGTTGGATAAGATTGAGAACCTGCAAAATCATGACAACAATGAGATCTATGCGAAAGCTATAAAGATCTTGGAGAGATATTGGGTGGATGATGAAGAGGAAGAACAGAATCTTCAAGATGATGTTGAGGCAGGAGCTCGACAAGTCTTTGCTTTTGCAACTAGCCAGCCCAATATTCCATCTGGGGGCTTCAATTTTGGTTGAAGCGTGTTGTTTAATCTAGCTGTTTAGTGTTTTGTTGAAGGAAAACAACTGAATATATCCTTGCTGCATGAATTAGGAATTTTTGGTCTCTCTTCTTAGGTAGCGTCCTAGTGGACGCTGACAAAAGTGTAATAGGGTTTGAATCATGGATTTTATTTTGACTTCTATTTTTATTTTAGGTATTTGGATAAAGAAAATCAAGATTCATGACCTCCTCTAAATTCAATCAACATTAGCAGAGTGAAATAATGGTCAATGGTTAAAAACGCTGTTGTGTTAGGACTGCCCCCACTTCATTCTACAGAACTGAGACTACTTTACATTTATAAAAATGGGTGAATTTGAAGAACAATGTATTGAAGAAATGCGGTTGGAGATTACAGAAAAGTGGCATGCCTTGAGGTACTCTGATCTTAGGGTTGAAAATTGAAATTTCTTTTACCTATCCGAACCATTGTACTGATGGAATACACAACGCTAGAGATTTCATGTAATTTCTTTGGCTTTTGGTCCTATAGAATCTACTAGTGCAATATGCAACAGATCACACGACCAGTTTATGTGGTTGAGCACAGGTCTTTAATACAGAGTCGTACGTTATGTAATGGAATTCTCTTTATAGGCAAACTTCAGATTAAAATGAAGGGCAAGGGAACCCTATCCGTCTAGTGTTCCCACGTCCAGACACAGCTGGGAGTGAAAAAATCAACTGTGTGCACGGGCAGCTGGATCTTTTTACACCCAGCTGTGTCTGGGCATGGGAAACTCTTAATCGGACAGGGTTCTTTTCTCCTAAAATAAAGACTGGACTTTCAACAAGTCTTTTAACGGTTTCTGACAGAATTCCAGTACACGACAGGGAGAGTAGTTGCTAGAGCTTCATGCTTTCCTCACTGAACGTTACTCGGCCATGAAATGGGAAGCAAATTTTACAAAAGATTTCCAGGTTTGGTGAACTTCCAGATTAATGTTATCTCCTCCTGTAATACTGATCGGAACTTGACATATAGCATTGGCTGAAAACAGTGGTTGAAGAATCTCTTAAGTTCCATTTTTTGGAAGCTTTGACTGAGTATGGAGCAACTGAGTACTGGCATTGAGGTAGAAATCCAGTGAGATCCCAATTCGGAATCTGAGGGCTGAGAAATGATTTTATGGAATTATTCTTATAAAAATCCAGGTGCTTTATTCTGCTGCATCCTTCTATCGAAGATCACATTTTAACTGCATTTGTTTAGAATTGACGAAAGAAAATTGACAGATAACAAAAAAGAATTTGGAAAGAAAATATCATTAATATCTTTCACAATACACTATTCACCCAATTGAAATCAAGGAGAGAAAAAATATAACTTTACTTGCACAGACACCATGTTAAACAAGAAACAGAGGAGAATTACCTAAATACTTTCTCAACCTTCAGAGTTCTTCCACTCCCTTTACTTGAACCAGATGGACTAGTTGAACCATGAGTTCTGTCCTTCCCAATAGCATCTTCATCATCTCGTACAATAATAACATCTTCATCATTTTCATTGTCCAACTCACCCTCTTCTTCCAAATACTCTCCGTAATCTTCATCATCTTCATCATCAAAATCCAAATCCTCTTCGTCTTCCATACCTGCACGGAGGGTGTGGAACTCGGGAGGTGGAGGGCAATACTCAGTGATGGCTTTGTCCATCTTCATCACAAGATGGCGGATGACCCTTTCATCCTTGTCTAGCATGCTCTTGAAATCATTGATCCATTTGGCTTCCAGCTCAAAATTCATCAAAATGTAGTTTGCACGCGTTGCTTTCTTTATACTGTATGCCAATCTCCGGAGACCCCAGTCATTCAGTCTCCATATCTTGCCCTTCTTCTCTCTTATGAAGTCTACAAAAATATCAGTGAAAATTTGGGAGTTTCAGGTCACATGCAAGTAGTTCAATAGTTCTGCAAACTAAAACCCATTGAGAACAAAAGTATGTTGTAACTGACACCCAAACTTGGGCAGTAATACAGCCCATAAATGGTTAAATCTAAGCAAGTCATTCTTGCAAAAGAACGGGGGCCATCCTAACACAACAATTTGAATTTGTCCAAGAAAGCACCACTGTCCATGCTCGGGTCTTGAATATAGGCATACGAGATGTTAGGATTTAACATAGAATATCAATTAAATTTTTTATGGCTTTTATATGAGGAGAGAACTAGCATCATGAAGAATGCAAATGAAGATAATACCTAGTTGAAAGTTTATCAAATAAATCCAAGTAAACAGAGCTTGACAATGAAAGGAGATCACCTTCAACATTTGAGACTACACTGCTAACCTCTTCCGCATGGTCTTCATGAATCAAATAAACAACTTCATAGTGACGCACTGCACCAAGGAAAAAATTTCTCAAATAAACATAACTATTTTCCCCAGTTGAATATCGAAGAAAGTTTAAGAGTTTACAAGTAGAGAATTTAACTGTTACTGCAACCCCACAATTTTATATTAATAAGCAGTTTTACAGGAGCATGTTAAGGAATGATCCCGTCGTGAGTTCATCCAATAGAAGTTACATTGTTTCACTGAACCCAATGATTCATCATTCCCTCGGAAAATCGTTCCATCTCTCTCCCTCACCACATTTAATGCATGTGCCTGCATTGGCATGCTTGCATCTGTGTGTGTTTCACTTTCAACAGGTAAGCTTGAATCAGATTGGCGACCCAAAACACAACACAATAATAGCTTAGGTTCAGTTGCAATTGTGCATGAAATAAATAGATGCAGTTTTTTTCTTTTTTTTTTTTTGTAACGAAATAGAAGCAGTTTAAGCTGTATAAGAGGAAGACAGAGAAGGAAAGGGAAATTATGGGAGGACATGATGGATAAACAGGTGAAGAAAATGGAGATCAAAAACCACTTAATGCAAATACAAACTCATGGAAGAAGTTCAAAGATGTTTATACTTTTATCAGTCAAACAGCAACTAATGATGGAATGTAACAGGAAATTTATTTATTTTCCCTTGTAAGCCTTCCATTCCTCAAAAGAACACTTGAAGTTAGGCTGATAAATAACTAATAATTTACCTCGTTCTACATTCAAATCACTTTCCAGCTGAAGATTCAGGTACTCGTAAAGTTTCTCTGCAGATCAGCAATAATTTAACCATTCAGCGACTTCAGTATAGAGTACTCTACAATAACAAAGCAAATGGACAAACAAAACCCTAAAAAAACCACTTACCTTCTTCAGCATCAGCAAATTCAGGAAGAAGTCTACCGTCTTCCCGGAGTTCCTTCTGAAATCGAAAACAGATACCATTCAGAAAAAAAGGATATTTAATGGTTTTATCTATTTTAATACATGAAAATGATTAGCAACCCACCAACAAACTGCAAATACCCACCAGGGAGGGAGACGCAGTAATTCAAACCCAACATATAATGCATAAATACAACTATGCAACTACAGGTATCCTCAGGATTATCATTAAATTTAACTCCAATTACAATTCTATATCATTTAAAGATAAGAGGGTTCTGGAAGAAACTTTTACAATGAATTGAACGCCACTTCTTGTCCTGGACATAAAACAAAACTCAATTTCAATAACCAAAATATAACTCAAGAGATGAGAACAAGCAAAAGAAAAATCACGACTAGAACTCTTTCAAGTCGAGGGCTCAACCATAACTCTTCTCATACTCTTACAAACTGTAAGGTAAGGAAAGGGAAACACTCTAAAACGCCCTTTTTACATGCACTGTCAAGATAAGGTAATGGAGACTTTTCCAAATCCAATTACTAGACACAAATGCTTCTGCTGATAAATTCAAATCTTCTAGTAAGTAAAAAGAATCTAAAATAACTAAAATCTGAATATGGTCTGCTTGCTAAATCACCTGTTTGAACAACACGGCTTCAGGAAAGGGTCCTGTCGCTTCATCTGGCTTAGGTACGAAGCTATGAGAATCGAATTTTTCCTTCTTCTTCTTCGCTGCTACGACCACCGAGCTTCTTCCCCTATAATCGAGAAAGAGCTTCTGGGAAGCAAATGAGCGAAAAGAGGGTTGCCCGTTAGAGTAAATGAAGCCGAAAGTATGATTTTCCAGAACACTACCGCTACGGAACCATTTGGAGCTCTTGGGAGAGAAACAACTTGCAGGGGATGCTTGCATGAGGACTTCCATGGAGTTGACTGAGAACTCGAACTCTAGGTGAAACACTGATTCATAATATTCTCTATCACTTCGGAGTTCGGAAATACGTCGTAGGGGTAAGGATATTTCCCACCTTGCGATTGCGTTTGTCTCCCGTGAAATATAAAATCAAAATTTGTGAATTACCAAGATAATTAATATTGGCAAGCGTGGTTCCCACTTCCCAAACATGACGAGGTATTATTCTTATTCTGCCAAGTGAAGAGATGATGTGTCCATTTCGACTATCATTCAGTCACGTGAAGAGATGATGTGTTCATTGTGACTATTATTTAGTCACGCCAAGAGATTATGTGTCCATTCCAACTATGGTTTGAGGAATCAATCGGTCAATCTATACCAATTTTGGACAATCTCGTGTAACAGACCAAGGGAAAAAGCATAAAAAAGGGGGGGGGGGCATGATTGTCTGATCCTAATATCAGCAGTACTCGATACCGTGAACTTAAACCATGATTTTTTTTTATTATTAGATAGAGAGGACATAATCTATATTAAGCATATGGGTGTCAATTTCCAGCACAAACCGATTCTACCAATCGAAACCTCCTTGGAAATCCAAACTGAACTGAACCCTTATCAGTTTAGTTTCGATGAGTTTTCATGAAACCAATAGAAAAATGAAATGGATCATAAATTGAATCAACCAAATAATGGACAAATAAGAATCAAAACAAGAAAAGGTTTGGTAAGATTTCGTTTGATTTTCATGTTTTTCATTATCAAGAGAACCCTATTTGCTTGTGTGGCCTCTGAGCCAGTGAGCAGGTCAATGTGAATATGTACAAAAGCATCTAGGTGGGGGTAGTGCAATTTTTATTTGCCCACTTGTGTCTTTCTGAATGTATTTATGAAAAATCGATCGAAAACAAAAAGTGTATCTTAACGATTTGGTTTCAATTTGACCTAATACCAGTTTGAATTGATTCAATTCAATCAAAACTGGACCGGACTAAACTGATTGATTGATAAGTTTGGTCAACACCGACTCATTGGGGTGAACTATGTGATCCTGGTTGTTGAAGCCTTGCATGGCGAGTCCACATCCTCTGCAATGGGCAGTGAAGTGTAATGAACATCGAACGGTTGAAAGCATCTTGACATATGCTCCAAGGGGACTCCAAGTCGCCCAATGCTCACTGCACTGATGGCGGGCTTATTCATCGGCCAACATCTAATGGGCCTCGTGGGAAGGAAAAGCTTTCCCCATAGTTTCCACCAATTCAAACAGGAACTTAACCAAACTTATGCCAGGCGCCCGGCTTGGTATTTTACTTTCGTTTCGGAACCCTGTAGCCCAACTGCGCGAGTGTGTGCCTGTCTCAGAGAGAGTGAGGGATATGTCACAGAAGGAAGAGGAGGGCGTCCTCCTTTACTACAAATTCGTTTCTGTCCCGGACACGCAGGAGCTCGTTAGCTTTTACGATTTGAACTGCCGATCACTCGGTCTTCTTGGTCGAGTTCGTATCGCTTCAGATGGCGTCAATGTCACGGTATGTTGATTCGTCTCCTCACGCCCCCTTTCCCTTTTATGATATTAGTTTTCTTACTCTAAAGTCTCTGGCTAGTTCCTTCGACCTCCATTGTTTTCGCCCTGAAAGAGATTACTGTTGGGTTAAATTCTCGTGTTGTGTTTACGAGGGCATCGAAATAAGCATATTTATGACCACCAAGGGAAAAAGAGAACCCAGAATGAATGATTTAGATTCTGCCTGGTTAAATTTCTGTAGATATTAATTCTGAACTATTAAGGCATGGTTATCATTCCGAACTGTCTTGTACTACAGTCAGATTAGAAATAACCTTAACAACAAACGAAAAATGTCTTTTTTTTTTTAATTAAATAATGCGTTGTTGGCAGTGGGGGGAGGGGTGAGGGAATGCTTAAAGAAAATGGCCAAATGGGCTAGTTGATGAACTGTTGTCTCAGTACAAGCTACCTGCTTCCTTAAGGACAATGGACTCTAATTTTCTGTTTGGGAGTATACAGCCTGGCTGCTTGCTGGGATCCAATTTTTTTGAACGACTTTCATGTCAAAAAAATTCACTGAGGTTTCCTCCTTACATTTTCACTTACTCTTTCTAAACATGCTACATAGTCTCTCATTGACTTCATTCTGGAACTCAATGTTCTAAATGGGCTAGCAGATCATAATTTCTTTGACTGGCTTCTGTAAACTCCCTCGTCTATGGAGTAGGAATGCTTGATCACGTCTCACTGTAGCTGAGGGGCATGTGGGATTTCACTTAAAGGGGATGCTATAATCACATTTGCCCTCCTTTCGTTGCATTGGGTGATTATGCAGCATGTTGCTTCCAGGAATGCGCTAGCATAGGGTCAACAGAACAAATTCTTGGCATTTGTGTTCATATTGTTATGGGAAAGGTTTTAATGCTGGCTACCGACTGAACAATCTATCTTGTTGACCTGGGGGCTTGGGACATTTCATTTTAAAAATTGGTGGAATTAGATAGCCATTGCCTTTGCAATGTGGGAGTCGATTGTCCCATATCTCCCCATTAGTCTATATAATTGTCTGAATCTCGGTCAAAAGGGCCTGCTAAGGGTGTTATCTTGAAATTCTTCCTGGTTCGAGGAATTGAACCTTCAGAATGCAAGCAATGGATATGGCCTTGTGTATTGCTATAACCATCGGACCTTTTGATCCCTTTGCTGGTCCCTGTTGTAGAAAGGATCTACAAGGTTGGCTATGTTCATTATCTAATAAAATTACTTTGTGAGGCTGGTGAACAGTGTTTTATAAACATCATGAAGTAGAATATTGTCTGATAGAAATTACTTTGTTAGGACATTGAATGATGACCTGGAAGGTGTCACCAAGGTGATTAAATAGCACTTCCAAGAGACCAAGGAGCGTCTTCCTTGGCTTGTTAAAGATGGGTTTAGGCCTCAGATTCCACCTTATAGGAAAAATCAAGAGGCTATTACTTATTTGGAAGGAACACAATGGTGCCTTAGGCCATTGTCTAGGAATACTCATATTAACCACGTGCTTCTGTTTGCCTTTATATGTAGGTATACCAACTGATATTTGTCACAAATGTAGCTACGAAGTTTTCCATATGCCCACCAGTTGATTCTTTTTTCATTTTTCCTTTCTATATTTTTTTTTTTGAAGTCTGTATATTTTAATCTTCTTCTATCAATATTTTAGGACTGGTATTTTATTTTCAGGTTGGTGGAAAATTATCCTCACTAGAGAAACATATTGCTGTTCTAAAGTCAAATAACTTATTTGAAGGAACTGACTTCAAGCTTGCATCTTGCCATTGCCCTTCAAATGAAATAATCGCTGAAGAATGTGGATTCACCTCACTCTCTATTCGAGTTGTCAAGGTTTGTCTGAATATCTTATCATTATAGTCAGCTGGACAAATCATAATTGATTTATTTATGGGTTTTTTTTTTTCTTCTTATTCTTATGTTTTGATAATGGGTAAGTCTTATTTTCCTATTTTAAAGACAATTAACATGGTCCAACAATTTCATAAAAAACTTGGCACTCAGGTAAGGGTATGGAATGCACCATTTCGCATTATGGTCAATGTATAGACTAGTTGTTTTCATACATGTATAAACATGTATAAATTCACTTAAGTACTATTTGGGCATTGTTGACTAGTATATCTACAAACCAAGTTACTTGTTGACTTCCTTTCATAGTTTTTAAGGCGGTAAGGCGACGGAGGTGTTTGAGGGTCTTTCGGAGCGCCTTAGTGATAAGGCTGGCATAAAGTGTCGCCTTATCGACTAAAGCGTTCCTGTGTAATTTTTTTTATAAAACCAATTTATTTGGGCTCAAATCCTAGTTGAATCATATTACTCATGTGTTAAATAAATATTAAAGGTTTATATTCACACCAATGTAAGATATTCATCAAGAAAACAAATCAATAAAGTAAATAAACTAAGTTCATCTTCATCAATCATCAATCATCAATCATCAATCATCAATCATCAATCATCAATCATCAATCATCAATATTCAATCATCAATCATCAATCATCAATCATCAATCATCATAACATATTAACATATAATATAAATACATAATTATGAAACAAAATTATAAATATAAAGAAAAGAAGACGTAAAAAATACAAGTATTTATTATACTTACCTCTATGATGCCAAAATGAGTGCCTAAGCCGTAAGGTCATCCACTATATTTCTACTCCTGTCAAAGAAGAAGCTCGCCGTTGCCGGAGCAAAATGGTCACCTGGATCAATGGTTCTTTCTTGTTCCTTGATTCCTTCTTAAAGCCCTTTCTTAAAAACCTTGACAAAATCCAAACCCTGTTTGTGAATCGTGTTTTTGTTTTGTTTGTTTTGGTTATTTTTGGTGGAGTAAAGCTGATCTCATACATCTCAAGTGTTAACAAAACCATACACCTACCAATAAAAAATCTATATTTGGAATCTTCGTCAAGTAATTTTAAAATGTGTTTAAAAAAAAAAAAAACCCATAAGGCTCCACTTCACGTAAGGCGGAGCACTGCCTTACCATCTCTAGACCGCATCAGCGCCAAGGCCGTCGCCTTACCAACGCCTTAAAAACTATGCTTCCTTTGTGCTTTTTTTTTTGGCTTGAGGCAGTAATTTATATTTTTTCTCTCTGTTGTATGAGTGTGATTTTATTTCTTATATGAGTTGACTATTTTGCATGTACGATTAACTTGGAATTATTTTCTTGTCACCTATATGCAATTGTCTTTTGTTTTGTCATTTGTCTTTTCTTTAATGTTCACATGCATGAAGAGGTTTTATAAGAAGGCCTCAAAGGATTAAAGGTACTTGAGATCATCTTGGGCTCTAAGTATTTTTTTATTCTCTTAGATGGGAATGTGGGGCTATAGAATCAACTACATATTTACATGTTTCTTTGATGCACTAGCTTGCCAGAAAATGTTGTCTTGCATTACAATTCATGGTTTTTGTTGGAAAGAGACAGGTGTTTCTCAAATTGAGCCCAATGTCCAAGCTGCCATCAAATTTACACTCCATTTATAAACTCCAGGGGCTGATGTAGTTGATGAGATACATTTGCCTCTGGAGATGCTTCCATGAAATGATGTGAAGGCTTTTTGAATTTAACCAATTGGCACAGTCAAATGTTCAAGTTTCACAGGGTTTGGCAAAAAATGATATCAGCTGGAGTTTGTATAGTTCAGTATCAGCATGCATATCTAAATGTTGTTTTGTATATTATATCATATTGCTAACGATAGCTTTGCCTTCTGTAGGAACTCTCCAGTTGGAGTACTGATGATAGTTTGATCTTCTACAGGAACTAGTTACATTTTCTTCTCATCCTCTATTGAAGTCACCTCATATTTCTAATGCTGGCAAACATCTCTCAGCAGTTGGGTTTCATTCTGTTCTTCAGAGTGGTGGTGAGTGTGATTTGTCTTTGTGCCGCTCTTCTCCTCCTTTATTCTCTCTATATTGTATACTTTGCAGTATGCAAGTGATATATTGATATATGATAATTCAATATCCTTTTTCCCCTCTCATGAGGATTGTCGTTGAATTAATTTTTGGAAGAAATATTAATTTGGAGATTGCAGTTGCCATTTTGCTGATGAGGGAGATGCTATACTCAGGTACAGTTTTGGAGAACGAGGATTCTACTCAGAATAGAAAACTCATTTTGTTGGATGCAAGGAATCTGTATGAGACAAGAATTGGGAAGTTTCAGACCCCAAATGTGCAGACTTTGGATCCGGAGATCAGGCAATATAGTGATCTTCCTGCCTGGATAGATAATCATTCTGAACAATTGCAAGGAAACTGCGTGCTCATGTAACTACTTTGCTAGATAACAGTTCTGCATCTTAAGTTCTCATTGAATAATTAAATATTGTGGTTTAAGTATAATGAAGTAATGAAGTTATCATCATACTGATCCTTAGCTACCCTTTTTTCTGTTGCTTCTTTTAACTCACCGTCTTCTAAGAAAAAGCTGCTGCAGAAATGCATGTCTGTCCTTTTGCTTAACATGTCATACTATATGTAGGAGAAGGTTTCTACAACCTTGCTTGGTGGGATTTATTTTATTGTATTTTTTAGGTTTCTGTCTTTTATGTTGCAGGTATTGCACTGGAGGAATAAGATGCGAGATGGCTTCATCATATATTAGGTCAAAAGGTGCTGGTTTTGAGCATGTGTACCAAGTAAGTTTCCCATGTTTTCATTGTTCTCTGGTGAGAAATAATTTCTGTTGTGTGCTTCTGAAACGGATGGGATTGTCAAAGAGTATGCCTGTTATCATGGTGCCAAATTCTCTATGTATTTTCAGGAAGAAATGGGATTCTTTTCAAAGGAATGATTCTAAAAGCATTTTTTTTTATTTCTTTTGTAATATTTTTGTTTAAAATATTAGCTCATTTGTATTTTTAACATATTCAGGAATTTTAAAAAATTCTCTTTTTCATATTAAAATTTTCTCTAATAGATGAGGAAGGGAACAGTGAACCCTGCACTTTAATTTCTTCTTGGCCTTTATTTTTATTTTTTTGGGTGAGGAGATGACTTTCTTAACTATTATTTCTATTAGCCTTTGATTCTTTTTATTAAGTATTTATAGACATGAATCAATGACTTAATTCACTTAACATTATTATTTATTAGAAATGTAAATAGACCCCTTTTTTTTTTTTTGTCGTGGCATCCTTCTTTTTCCTTGCGAAGTATTCAATAGCCTCTGTCTCTTTTGAAAATTTGATTTTCTATATGAGAGATACTGAGAGGGCTTCAGGGTTTAGTATCATGCCCTTAGAATTACCCCTCATGCATTTGGAGATCCTAGTGTCTTGCCTCAGGCCTTTGATTTCTAAATTTTATTTCCTTGTCACCATTTGTTTTCTGATTTAGTTTGCTTCTGATGTATTCCGATTTGGCTTCAAATATGTTTTCTCTTTTGACATGTTAGCCATGATGAAATCCTGTGTGTGTGTGTGTGTGTGTGAGAGAGAGAGAGAGAGAGAGTTGTAACAGTGAATTTTTAGATGCTACTACGTGTGAGTTGTTTGATTGACTGAGACTGTTGTTGCAACAACCTTGGTTGAATTGATGAACTCCCCATGGATCATCTACAATGCAATAAGAAATTTCAATGTTTTAAAACCATGACTATTATCATAGTTTGTCATCCAATGTTTCAGCATTTCACCTTTCTAATGCTGGTGTTGAGAATCCATAAGAGGACCTTCTGTACAATTCAGTCTGTCCATTCCCCCTATACAAAAAATCATCCTAATTATCCCAAGTAGCAAAAGTATTCTGTCCCCAAAATTCAGGCAACTAAAAAGACTGATTATAAATTCTCTGTTGTTGTTTAAACTCAGTGCTGGAGTTGCCGTGCTTCAAGTATTCTTACATTCTTTCTGCAAATGCACCAACACATGGAAAATGGAATATCCATCCAGGAAAAGAAAATATGAAAACACACACAAACAGAGCCAAAGTAACCATCCTCCACACAATTTTTGCTCTCCTATCCACCGGTGGCCGCTTGATCTCTTCCATTCTTTTTTTTTTTTTTTTTGAAAAAAATTGCAAGGAGATGAAACCTTTTACTAATTGGGGTGGGTCGTTTAGCATGTTTTTTCTTGTTTTTCTATATTGATGCATGCCACTTCTTTGATGTTACATTTCTTATTGCAGCTTTTTGGTGGAATACAACGGTATTTGGAACAATTTCCGGATGGTGGTTTCTTCAAAGGAAAGAATTTTGTTTTTGATCACAGGTGCTTCTTTTTTTTTTTCTGTGCCCTCTGCTCATGCATATTTCATTCCCAGTAATTTTCTTGTATACACAGTCGATGTGTTACGCAGTTATGTAAATGAGCATGAAGATACGATGTTCATGGCACGTGATTACCAAAGTTGCTGGATTCTCAAATCCTGAACCAAATTATCCTATTTGGTGACCATTTAGGAATTTCCTTGCAGAATGTGGTTCCATCAGTGCCATTGATCAGTTTCATAGAGTGAGTACTGGCCCTTGGAGATTGTTGCATTTCAGTGGATGGACACACCCCCTTCTAGATGAACATCTTGTTCTAATGAATACCTCCGCCAGCCAAGTGCTACCCTTCTAGACTCTCAGCTTTCCAGAGCAGAGCTGTTTTTTTTTTTGGATGGGTGGCCCTCTCATCTGGTGTAGTTTTCTCATGTATGAGGGTGGGGGTTCCATTGGCCTGTATTGGGCCTAGGTCTTGTACCTTTAAAACCAGTGTTCTGATACAAGGTGGGTGTAGTATTTGGGGCAAAAAATGCAAAATAGGAGTGTCGGTGCTACTGGCCCTTATTCATTTAATATGTTTTGAGCTAATTTCTTACAAAATTTTCTCAGATAGATCAAGAGAGTGCATTTAGATAAGATAATATCATGATTGGATGTAAATAATATCTATTTAAATAATTGCTAGTTTTATAATTGAACCTTTTCTGATGTAGGACATTAATTTCATGCCCTCAACTAGGATAATTTGAAGTGAAAAAAGATTGTTATAATTCAAATGTTTTAATTGGCTAACCCTAAGTTGTTCCTAAGGGTTAAACTAAATTTTTGGGCATTAATGGCCAATTATTGAGTTAAATGTCATGACAACCTAGTCTAGATGTCTCAGATTACAGTAAACATTTAGTGAATGTTCTAGAGGCTATGTTATGGGTTATACAAGGTTTATCTGATTGAGCTTCTGGTAGCCTGATGGGTCAACCTTGAATAATGAGGCTCAGCAATACATGGGAAATATGGACAAAAAGCAAACATGATGTAGATCAAGGAAACACATGTATCTCACCAAAAAGCAAGATCTCTGTGTTTCAATCAGGAATTTCTTTTTTCAGTTGGAGATTGAGGACTGCCAACACTTTAGCCGATGAGTTGGTCATATCAGGAGTCTAGGGATGTTTTGCACGTGGATGTGGGTCCTTACCCTGTTTTGTAGTTATCTTTGAGGTTTCCCAACCTTTTTTGGTTTGGTTTGCTGTTATTTTTGTTGTTGGTGGTGTTGTTTATTATAGACATGTTTTCCCATTCTATTATCAATAGATTATGGTTACTTGATGTAAATTAAGGGTTTTGGGTTGGTAGATTGTAGAGCAAGATGGGGCTATAAAGTGGCAGAGAGTGGGATGAGAGTAGGGAGCTAGATGAGCTTTTGCAGTTACCAAATTGCTGCTGATCATGTGCCATCAAAGTTGTGTGGTGTCTGTCATTGGACCAGCTTGTTTCTGCATTTGTCTCATCGTCTTGTTGACCTGGTTAAACTAAATTCAAATAGCTCAGTCTAATTTCAGGCTTGACATCACAATTAGCAATTACTACAGTGGGAGTATGTAACGAACTATGCAACTGCATTTTCCTAATTTTGGAATATAAAATTTCTGTTTCCATTTTGATACTTAAGGGAAATTGACTGAAGAAACAGTCAGGGAACATAATATGAATGGTTGTAAAGTTTTGCTGAATGCTATTCCAATTTCTCTGCATTGGCTACAGAATTTCTGTTGGAACCTCCGCCCGTGACATTGTTGGATCCTGCCTGCTCTGTGGTTGTGCATTCGATGATTATTCTTCAAGAAGCCGATGCACTTATTGTCGGATGCTGGTCTTGATCTGTGATGGTTGTCAGGTTTGCTCTAATCCCTTAGCCATCTTATATATGGTTTGTGATTGACCATGAGCTATAAGTCTTCACCCCAACCCCACAGCAAGCCATGATATAGTCCGCTTTGGGATGAACCCCTCTAGGCTTTAAAATGCATCATGACAATGGACGGGTTGCTAGAGATTATCAACTACCCCAGTTTCTTCCTCCTAGTCGATGTGGGGCTATAGAGCCTGCCCCCTCAATGCCTCTCCCATTTTTTCCCAACATTTGGTGCTTAATGAACCTAGGCCGTTTCTTGGACGTGACATTCTCTTTCTCCTTGCAGCACATCTTTGTTGCGGCCCCACACGGTGTCACCCCAAAGCAGATAATATCGTGGCTTGGTCTAGGGTTGGGGCGTTACTGTGGTATCAGAGCAAACTCCCGTCCCATGTAGGGCTACAGCGGGGACGCTGTGCCTCAAAGGGTATCACACCCAATAAATGGCTCAGATCCGTTGAGCCCCAAAGTTCGGGCAAGAATCGGGAGAGGCGTTGAGGGGGGAATGCTCTTTAGTCCCACACCAGTTAGGGAGGAAGATCCTAAGCTATTGATAAAGGGTAGCCTCCTTACTATGGCATGACACGTTTTAAAGCTGTAAGGCCCATGGGCCAAAGCGGGGAATATCATGCCAAGAGTAGGGGGCTGGATTGTTTCATCTTTTTCATGTGATTTTTTTACCTCAAATATTTTTTTTTTTTTTTGAAAATTCTTTAATTTATCTTGAAGAAGTTTAACTGTTGGTTCTATTAATAGACACCACATTTAGTTTTTTTTTTTTTTTTTTTTTTTAAAGCACAGTGACAAAAAATATGTTTATTTACTGTATATATTGTAAGCTCTAATACTTAAGTTGTGTGCATTTATGTTAGCACAACATTCGGTCCAAATCAAGTGGGTTATGTCACCCAAGTCTCTCGGTAAAAGCTTAATCAGTTAGTGAGTTTGTGCTATCTAAGTACTTCTAATATATATAATATTCATGTATTATGTAAGGCCCCAGCTGATAGCACCTGAAGACCATAGTGAGAAGCTGAATTCAAGGTGTGTGTTCGCGCAACCTCATGTGTTCTTGGTAGAGCTTGTCTATTAGCTTTCTGGGTTTTTGGTCATGACTCATGAGTATAGTGAAGCATTTCCTTTGCCCTCTATCGAAATGAATTTCTCCTGGTTTGGGAAATGTAAACTATGTAATTTTGTAACTGCAATTAAACTTCTAACTGGGGTGAGGAAGTGATTGCCGGTTCTCCTTCTTTCTTCTCCTTATCATCTGCAGGAGTCTGAAATACTCCATGAATACATTTAAATATTCCAAAATGGATTTGAATTTGAAGCTTAGAAGTGAGTTTCAATTCAGTGGCTCGGGGATAACATGCCTGCAATATCTTTGCTCCAAATGACTCCTCTCCCCCCACCCACCCCCCAAAAAGAAAAGAAGAAAAAAATTTCTTCGTTGTCTCTCTTCCCCTCAAGTCTATTATTGTTTGTGGTGTCTTGCTGCAGTGACTTTTTCAAGTTATCTGTTACTTTAAAATCTGCATTGTTGTTGAGGCAATGGTAACTGGGTATACACTACTTCAAGTCTGCTCACTGTGGCATTTTCTGTAGAGAACTTTTGTGAAAAAGGTCAATACTTTTTTTGCTTTTTATGTATTTTGATGGTTTCTCCTCTCCTGTGAAGCCCAAGTTCATTAACCATTTAATTCACTTCTTGGTAGTTCGAGTGCATGTTTCTGTATCAGGTATATGATTGCACTTACTTTTGTTATTCGGATGATATTATGGGTCAGGGAAAGGATAGTGCCTTATATGTCTGTGAGCTCTGCCAGAAACATAGTAAGAGACGACAAATGGAGGATAACGGATGTCCAATAGAATCAACTCCAGATGATAACTCTGAAGTTGTTGGTCTTGAATCTTCTACCTTGTCTGATTGTACGACATTGCTTTCTAAAGTCCCCTGGAAACATGGTAAGGTCCGTATCACTTTTTGCATAGCTTTTCCTTCATTCATATTGGGAAAATAGAATAAAAACCCATGCTTCTTCATAGGTTTCTCTTCTCCCGAAGTTTATAATTTTTTGTGGTTTCATTCTCTCTTACTTTTCATTTTGGATTTTCTGATTTCTTTGTTAATAGGACTTTCTCATTCTTAACTTCTCTTTCCTGATGCATAATTGAGTTTCTTATTATTTTCTTATATCAATTTCTCGCATTTCTCATTTGCGCAATTCTATATTTGTTTGACTATATCTGTACAAATAGAATCCAAAACAGGACTTCACATGACAACCCTCCATAACTTAATTACTATAAACTTGCAGTGATATTTAAAGACCCAAAAATGAAAATGGAAAGGAACAATTTTCTGTCTTATTTTCTTCCTTGTAACTTCAAATCTGTTGCTTGGATTCCAAAGGTTAAAAAGGAAATGGAAAGGAACCATGAGGAATCTCTAACCAAATTTCTTTGATTTCCCTCTACCCGAAGAGAAGAAAATGGATTGAAGGTGCCAGCTTGCTCAGCTGATGAGGTCTTTGGTTTATCATAAACAAAAGGTTTACCTCCAATACTAGTGAATCTAATCACTTTCGTAGGACCCCCCCCCCGCCCCCCCAAAAAAGGATTGTAATAAAAAATGATTACAAATGATTAATATAGTCATTTAATGTTTCCTTAGAGTCGTTTTGAGGTGGCATAGACGTGTGATGCAGATACGGCTGTCCTTACTTGGTTGGACCAGCATGACCGGCTTTGGAAGCCAAGAGCCAAGAAGAACCGGTCTAGCCCAGGGTTTTGGTCCAACAAGGGTTGGAAATAAAATTAGTAGTTTACTTAGTATTTTATTTCATGCTTTTATTTTCCAGACTTGAACGTAGGAGTAGGATTTATTTCCTTGCTTTGGTTTCCTTTTTATAGTTGTTTTCTAGTTTAGGCTAGTTTCCATTTCAATTAAGTTTCTAATTTCATGTTCCTATTTTCCTATATATTGGCTGTAATCGATTGAAGATTTAGAGAGTGATTTGATTATTGAATGAAGATGTTGAGTTTGTACACCAGTGAAGTGTGTGATTCCTCTCCTTCCCCTTCCTACTCTGATTTTCCCTTTCTTTCCTAAAGGATCTCCATCAACTTGGTATCAGAGCCAAAGGATCCTCATTCGTTCTCTTCCCATTCCCTTTCTTCCTTTTCCATTCTCTATTTTTGGTTCTACCGTGACAGAGAACAAACAAAAAAAAAATCTTCATACCCATCGTCCCAGTTGAAACCCCAACCCCACCCCTTCAACCCTTCCGAAACCCCACCGAGCCTCTGTTACCTCCGTCTCGGCCTCAGACTTCCATCAGCAAAAAAAAAAAAAAAAAAAAAGAAAAAGAAAAAGAAAAGAAAAAAGAAAAAGAGAAGGGAGATCGAGAGGCAGGAACCCAAAAAAAAAAAGTCATTGTTGGAGAAGTCAACCGAAACCCAACCCACCCACTGTGCGACCTCTTTCCTCCTTTCATCGTCACGTGCCAAAAAAAAAAAAAAAAAACTTTGTTGCAAAACAGAGGCGGAACCCATCCCTGCTAGGGTTTGAGTAACAAAAAAAGAAGAAAGAAGAAGGCGACGAGAGGAAGAAGAAAGAAGAAGGCGCAGAGAAATAGAAGTCGAAGAAGAAAAAAATCAGAGTAGGAAGGGGAAGGAGAGGAATCACACACTTCACTGGTGCACAAACTCAACATCTTCATTCAATAATCAAATCACTCTCTAAATCTTCAATCGATTACAGCCAATATATAGGAAAATAGGAACATGAAATTAGAAACTTAACTGAAATGGAAACTAGCCTAAACTAGGAAACAACTATAAAAAGGAAACCAAAGCAAGGAAATAAATCCTACTCCTACGTTCAAGTCTGAAAAATAAAAGCATGAAATAAAATACTAAGTAAACTACTAATTTTATTTCCAACCCTTGTTGGACCAAAACTCTGGGCTGGACCGGTTCTTCTTGGCTTTTGGCTTCCAAAGCCGCTTATGCTGGTCCAACCAAGTAAGGGCAGCCGTATCTGCATCAACGTGTACAATGGTGACCACTTTTTCTTTTTTATAGCTAGGCCCCAAGGAGAGTTGAACTCATGACCTCTTAATTTGGAGGTGTTGGTCTTTACCAACTGAGCAACCCCCTTGGGGTAAGACCAAGTTATGTTAGGTAACATCACAACTATTAGGCCATTAAGCTCCTTAACGGAGACATTTAATGCACCATTAAGCTCCTTAACTAAAAGAGTCAGGGGCAGGCCAAAAATGACTCTAGGAGAAGAAGTGAAGAAAGATATGCATAGCACTGGTCTGGTAATAAACATGGCTTTGAATAGAGTTGATTGGCAAAAGAGGATCCATGTGGCTGACCCTATTTAGTTGCAAGAAGGCTGAGTTGAGTTGAGCTGTTAGAGCCTAGTCTTCAACCATATTCATGCCTGCAGTAGTAGTGGATGTGGTCCATATCATGTGTATACATGTTTGGATCAAATATCTTGGATGCCTTGCACTGATATAGTTAGACTTAATGATTTCTGATTTGTAAAAAGAAGTGGCAACTCCATTTATAGTAAATCTGAACGAAATATTATGCACCAATTTTCAGCCAGATCAAATTTCCATCAAGTCCTATCAATTGACAAATACATGCCCTAATGTTATGGTTGTACTGAATATGGAATGTTTATAGTTGCCTTATAAATGTTCATTGTATGTCTTCATCATTTATTTTAATCATATTCCATTTACTCCCAGCTCACCCCACTAGTAAACTTTTCGCTGGCTTGTTGAGGTTCTTGAGCATGGGTTTGTATATTTGGCCTGGTTTCTGACTGTAATATTCCATAGATTCCAGGTCTTCTAGACGTCTCCGAATACTTTGCTTGCATGGGTTTCGGCAGAATGCCTCAAATTTCAAGGGCAGAACAGCATCATTTGCCAAGAAACTAAAAAACATTGCAGAGCTTGTTTTCGTTGATGCACCCCATGAGTTGCCCTTCATTTATCAATCTCGTCAAGCCGAAACTTGCAACTCTTCACCAGTACAACAAAGTCCACCACCAGGGGAGAAGTGCAAGAAGAGGTATGCTTGGTTGGTTGCACCCGAGTTCATTGGATCAAGGGGAACAGATTGGGAGATGGCGAGCGAAACATTTGATCCTCTACAGTACCAGCAACAAACTGGTGGTTTTGATATATCACTAGCTTATCTGGAGACTGTCTTCTCTCAGAAAGGGCCGTTTGATGGGATCCTGGGATTCTCACAGGGAGCAGCGATGGCTGCCGCAGTCTCTGCAGAGCGAGGAAAAATGGCTGGTGAAATTGATTTCAGATTTGTGATTTTATGCTCAGGATTTGCTCTAAATTTGTCTCAAGTCAAGCCAAGATCAATCAACTTCCCCTCTCTTCATATTTTTGGGAATGGCAAAGGTAAAGATAGACAGATAGCATGCCACACCAGCAAGGAGCTTGCTGGGTTATTTGAGGAAGGCTGCTCAGTGATCATTGAACATGAATCAGGCCATATAATTCCTACGCAGTCTCCTTATATTGACCAGATCGAAGCTTTTCTTCAGCGTTTTGTCTGATTCTTGCAGGGATTTCATTTGATGTGCACCCGCCACATCTTTGTTATGTAAGTAAGCTGGACATTATTTTTGAGGCCTCGAGAACGGTAGCCTCAACACATGAAACGTAACAAATTTCCTGTTATCATAGTTGTGACGGTAGTTCAGGCAGGATGTACAAGACACAAGTCTCTGGATATTTATATGAGGATTTGTCCTTGCAAGAGTTTCAACAGAGTATTACTCTTCTAGCTGCCGCAGGCAAAACATGGGCCTGCACTGTGCATACGAGGCTTTGAACCGGTTCTTCCTTGCCCATGACATTCGTCTCTCTGCAGCTCAGGAAGGGGGTGGTGGTTTGGGTTGGTTTGGGTTGAGTTCCTCGTACTTTTTATGTAATGTTAGTGCATTTAAAAAACTGGGTAATTTCAAGCCTCAAATACAAATCTTCCAATCTTTTAAAGTAGGAACACACTGGGATAAGCCATTGAAGAATTTTGTTCTGATTCTATTTTGATTTTGATCAATTTCTTGTATGCTTATGGCAACCCTTCAATACTGCGAGAATAACAAAGAAGCATGATATTGCAGGGTATGAAGAAAATTACATAAAAATTGAGGTACTAAACTGAAGGATCAATCTGATTGATTTCACCATATCATCCCATTTTGTGTAATCAGTACTAATTGAACAACTGCCTATGGATAAGAGGACATAATTTCTTTTGAATTTATCAATGTAAGCAGGAGACAGTATACCTTGATACTATTCACCATTCTTTGATCAAAGGATCATGCATGAGTAAGTAGCTTAGGTACATATCCTGCAAATGTCTTTGTAGTTTTGAAGAATCCCTTCTATGGTGTATCTAAAGATGCTGGAAGTAATGTAGATTTTATGCCTGTCAGCCATATAGTGTGCATGAATCAATCCTATCTACATTACTTTTGGAACTAATTGGAAACTGAAGGATTGAAAATTTTCAAATCCCAACTCAGATCAACCTGTCAAGGGACCAAACAGCTTGGTATATCAGCTAGACTCAGTTCAACTAGTCACATTGTTGATTGCTACATTGGATCAGGTTCAGTTGGGTCTTTGTTGACTCTGACATTCTCCAACCCGAAGAACTTGAATCAGCTAAATACATGTATAATATGCATACCACATCCAAAAGCACGCTGCCCTCCTAGGCACGCAACACCAAGTAATAATTATCTTTCTTTGTGATAAATGATTTGCTTAATTTGTCCAGGAAAAAAACACTATATCTAATCACTGAAATGATAGTGGATGGTAATGCTGGAAGTGTTTTTTCGTGTTTTAAGGTTCTTGTTTGAGCTCTAATTAAGCTACCAACACCGATCAACGAGAATTAGGCTTAGCTTGGTTAGTACTCAGTAGTGCTCACCCATTCTGTCTTACCCGCCGGAGTCATCACGGTTTAGATGGTGGCTGGAACACTTTACGGTAAAATATCAAATAGAATGGCTTGTAACATTAGCCATTAGGTAGTAAATTTATTTAAGTATTATTTATAAAAAAAAAAAAAATTGTTTTGGAAAAATTTAGTATGTTGTTAGTTTTAAATCTGAAAAGACAATATTACCCTTTAGTGAGAAAACAACTTAATCTTGAAAGACCATTATATGTCTTAATTTCTTAAAATCCTAAACCAGTCTAGGTCTAGGAAGGGAGAAGAACTAAGGGCCCGTTTGATAACGTTTTCAGAAACGCGTTTTTTCCGTTTCTGTTTCCAGAAACAACAGAAACAGAACAAAAAACGTTTGATAAAACTGTTTTGTTTCACTTATTTTCAGAAATAGAAATAGAAATTTATACTTATTTATGGTTCAAGAAACGACCCAGGCGCCGTTTCTGAAAACGACCCAGACGCCGTTTCTGAAAACGACTTGTCGCCATTTTTTCACTGGTTATTATTGACTTCTAAAAATATAACTTATCAAACACCTTCAATTCCGTTTCTGTTTCTAGAAACAGAAATTTATGTTTCTGCCATTTCTTCAAATAGAAACGGCAGAAACGTTACCAAACGGGCCTAAGATGTTAGTTGAAGAGATCACTTGCAGGTGGTGGTGCCGCCACAGTTGCTCATTTCCCAACCCCTACCACCACCATGACAATCTTTGTAAGAAAAGAAAACGAGGAAACTGTGATAACCATGAGAGAGCACCACAAAACCCGGCGCTGCGACCTGAACCTCGAAATCACCTCCATCGACATCAGCTCTCCCCTCAAATTCCCCTTCTTTCTTCTTCTTCTTCTTCTCCCACTTCCTCCTCCTCCGCCTCCTCCTCCTCCTCCTCTTCTACTTCTACCTCAGATTCTTCATCATCATACGCAGGTGCTCCACCTTCACCCTCCGATTCACCCTCCAAACCGGTCCCAGGCCTCAGATCCTTCCTCAGCGGCTTCTCTCTCCTCTCCATCTCCTTCCTCATCATCACTCGCTTCCGTCCTCCGCATTGCCAAGGTCAGCATCGCTTCCTCTGGATCGCTCTCATAATCAACTTCTTCCTCACCTTCGACCGCCATCTACTCTTCAATTAACCTAAACCAGAAATCTCAAATCCAATCCAACAGAACAACACCCCCAAAAATATGAATTTTATACAAAAAATAAACTCAACTTCTTAACAATTTCCAAAAGAAGAAACTCTAAATTTCTTGATTCAGAACGAATGGAAGCCAACCTGGAAAAATTGAAAACCAAATTTAAAGACCTAAATTTTAATCTCTACATTTTGCATATAAATGCACATGAAGCAGATAGACGATGCTTCCACAGCAATTTCATCCTATAAAATCGCTAATTGTAGTAGCCAGATGGTTAAAGTAGCCAATCCATAGACCCTTGAATAAAAAATCTCTACAGACAAGCAATACAGGGGAGTGGTCCATCAGGGCCACCGACGGAAAAACGGTTGAAACCCTCGGACCGTCCTGCCAAGGCCCTCAAGCTGCAATCGACGTCGGCGTAGGGAAGAGAAGCCATTGAAGTTAACGTTGAACTCTGGCTATGAGGCGGAGGCAGAGGCTGAGCAGTTCTAAAGTTGTCCAGGCCCTGCTGCTGACTGAACCCATTATAGGTAAATCCGAAAACCAGAGGTCGAAGACGACCGGGGAGGTTGGCTTCCTTCTTCGTTTTAGTTGAAGGGTGTATAGGTAAATTCACCTATAAAGAAAGGCATTTTGGATATTAAAAGTTAGTGATAACGGAACAGATTGGACTTAATTATGACAGTATTATAAACTTTAGAAAAGAGAGTGTAATTCCTTTAAATTCTTGGATTCACATATAATTTCGATAAACTACGGGGAAGGGACGTAATTTCCCTTTTGTTTTTGGAACTCGGAGAAAAGTTTAGAAAGAGAAGCGATTTATAACTTACGGGGGACAGAGCAGAGCCAGAGCAGAGGGAAAACCGCAAAGAGAGAAGAAGAGGATTAGAGGAAGGGCGGGAAGCAACGATGCCGGGACTGGGTAGACACTTACTGAAGAGAATCTCATTCAAACAGGTACTGTAACTCAACTCCCCTCCCCATCACTGATCTCTCCTTCCGACGTTCAAAGTTCAAACCAATTATCCTCGTTTTTCCTTTTTATTCTGATACCAATTATCTTCAATTTTCAAGCTCATTGGCTCAATGGCAACTTAAATCAATCTATTGGTGCGCGATTACTACTATACTTTCTATTGTGAATTTCTTGTTGGTTTCTCTCAGAATTTGAAGATGATGAAAAGTTCCTCTTTTTTTTCCCTGGGTAATGTCGAGTATCTTTCTTTGTTTTGATTGCTTTGGGTTTGTTATTTTCAACGATTGCGCATTTTCCTTCAATTCAAACTGAGCTGCTTTTATAGCCTCTTAAAAAGCTTCGAACTTTACCTCTGCCCGTTTGTTGTATGATTTATTTTGTGCTTTTAGATAGTAGCGGAGGAGTCAATTTTAATTCTATAGAGTTTTCATCATTATGATTGACCTATTGACTGTTGTTACTATTATCTTTCTTTCATATGGTGGAACCTTATGTTGTAGTATTGATTCAGATGGATGGTTCTTGAACTCATTGTTATCTGCAGACTTTGTCTTTCATCCTGGTAGCAACTATCTTTGATTGGCTCCTGTCTCTCTTTTACATTTTATAACAATTCGTTGAGATGTGGTACTAGATTTCAAGAGATTAGTATTAGTAGACATATTTTCTTTTGCTTTCCTTTATGATGGTTAACCCGGACATGCTGAATCAGAACTTGATTCTTCAAATAATAAGCTGTTGCATAAGAATAATTGGTTTTGTTTAGTGACTTGATGGTTTTTTTTTACCTCCCCCTCTCTCCAGCGTAGTGGGTCCTGCGGATATTCTACCAGGAAGTTGGTCAATGTGGGGCAGCCAACTGCTGCATCTCACCCTCAGGTTCTGCTTGTTTATATATTCATTGTTATTTATTCTTTTGTTCGTCTTCTAGAAGGCTGCTGGCCTAACGTTAACACTTGTATTACCCCATCTCTCCCCTCCACCTTCTTGGAAATTTTCCTTTTTCTTGTCCTTTTGGCAGTTGGTAAAGAAAGGAGAGATTATGCCTGGCATCACTGGTGATGAGTACATCTCAAGAAGGAAACAATTGCTGGAGCTTCTTCCAGAAAAGAGTTTAGCCATTATTGCGGCTGCTCCTGTAAAAATGATGACTGATGTTGTGCCTTATACATTCAGACAGGATGCTGATTATTTGTTTATCACCGGTTGCCAACAACCTGGTGGTATAGCTGTCCTAGGTCAGGAATGTGGATTATGCATGTTTATGCCAGATCTAGATCCTCACGTAAGCACACTAGTTTCTTTTGGAAATTTACTGTCATAATTTTCCATGTCATGCTTTACAACCTTTGCGCAACAAAACCTCCATGCCAGCTGTTACTGTCTACCTTGCTGTAATCATGCATTTTGGGGGGATGTTTTTGAGCCACTTTGTGATTTATACTACCCTTACACACACATAGGTAAGCTTATTACCATTTCTTCAGTTTAAACCAGAGTGATCGTTTTCAACTTCTTGGTTCAATCATGAATAAAGTGGGAGGGATAAACATAGTGGCCATAGATTTAGAGTGGACGGAAAGGTGGACAAGTGCTTCGGGATTGTTGTGTGATCAATATTCCACTAGAACTAAAATATTAGATTATATCAAGCCTATATGGCCGGAAATGTTATAAGGTACTAAATATTGGCAAAAAAAAAAAACCAGCCGAAAGAAACAAAATATGTGCACCCATAACAAGGAGTATTATGGTCGAATATGGAGATGGTACATGGACATGTTGAAGGCTGGACATGACTTTGGTTGAAGTGGTGAGGAATGATATGAATTCTTTTGAGTTAAAAGTTGGCATGATAGTAGATGTTGGAACAAGATTCATGTAATCAATACGGAGTTGTTGGAATAAGATTACATCTAAATAGAACTTATGCATGAATTAGACTGTATGTACACATTTGAGCCTGTGTAGTTGACAACTTCACATTTTGTAATTTCAAAAATGATATATTGTGGGCTTTGCTACATTCTATGAAGTTATAGTTTGAAATATGATTACCAGCCGTATACTTGTACTTTTCAGGATGTCATTTGGCAAGGAGAAATTGCTGGAGTTGATGCGGCTTTGAGCACATTCAAGGCTGAGCAGGCGTTCTCTATAAGTGAAATGCGTAAGGTGAGCCAGTTCTTAAAAATTTTCCATTTTGATATGTTTACTATCAAATCTATTAGCTTGCTAATTTGGTAATGTTTCTCGGTGTTGATTTCACAACTTAGGTCATTATCTATGTGGCATGTGCACTTATTTTATGCCAGACTGCTACCACTCTGCTTACCCATCTACCTCCTCCAACAGCCCCTCACCCTCTCCCCAACTCCCCCCACCCCAAAAAAAAAGAAAAAAAAAAAGATTAAAATAAAATAAAATAATAAAAAGGGAAGTAAAGTGGGGAAACATGGATGATGTAGATCACATCCCTTGGAAGAAGAATTTTCTGATTTGGGTTTGGTTCAGTTTTTTGGGTCAAGTTGAACCTGCGGCACAATAAGTTAGGCCTAAAAAGTCCCCAATGTTTATATGGGTCATGGGCTAAGTAATTTTCAGTTTTCTATTGTAAATGACCCATTCTATCCCAAATAGTAGGGATTTAAGACCCATACGGGATTAAGGAGTTAGTTTCTACTTTGTTAGTTTTATTTTCATGTAATGAGTTACTTTGTGGTTAAGATAGATATTAAGTAAAAGTTCCTAATTGTGTTACTTTCTATTTTTATATGAAATAGCAATGGATCCTGTAGGAGAATGCCATCCTGGTTTTTATTTTATTTGCTTTCTATTTTCCTTGTAATAGCTAAGGATCCTTTCTAGAAGTATGCTTTTGTAGTGTTTTCTTAGAAGCCAATAGCAAGAAGAGTTCCTATTCTTGTAATTAGTTCATTGGTTATTATAAATAAAGAGCGAAGGGCACACTAGCCCACAAATTTGATGTTTTGGAAAACTAGCTCTATGTGAGTGTGTGCACTGTGATGAGTCAATTGCAGCCCTTGTGGCGAAGCAAGTGGCAACCCAAGGTGGTGAATCTTGGTTTGTGACTGGCGGTGAATCCTTTCCTGCAGGCCATAGGTGGGGAAGCCTATTTGTTGTATCCCCTTCTATCTTCTTGTCATCTTCTTTTTGTTTCTCTTTTTCCCATTACTGTTCTGCAGGTATTCCAGCAACTTTCTCTCTCTATCGCGGACTGTTATTGTATGAACACTGGACTTATTTTGTGTCTTAATAATCCTTTGTTGTTGCCCTCATAAACTCCTTTGTTTTCTGTTAATTTTACATACTGTTTCAGGTTTGCGATGGGACTGTTTTCACAACAGACATATCTAAACGTCAATCAGTATTTTCTGAATATCTAACCATCAAATTAGGCTGGATTATGGATATGTGATTCCCTTCCCCTTTTACACCATTCAATCCAAACTTAAGCACCATCCCACTGATGGATTGAGAGTTATGTTAGTTTTCCTTTACTTTCTATTTTCTGTCCATGTGTGTTTCTCTTAATCTAACCATCAATTTGCTTTGATATTTTTACCACATACTCAACCTATTAGCACCTCCATTCTATATTAGTTTCATCTCCATCAGATTTAGGGTTTGGCAGTTCTAACTCCATTTAGTTTCTCCCTATTTCTTAGTTTTCTGGTTCTCTGTGATTCTGTTTCTCTAGATCTGCTAGTGTTTCTTTGTTTCAGCCCTGCTTGCCCCATCAATGGACATGCATAACTACAAATTATGCATTGAAATTGGCTGTTGTTTATTCCTTTGTGAGGATCATGTTAATTAGTCTAATAAGGTGGACTACAGTATCTAAAATAGAATAAGTCTACATATGTTGTGCATTGGGGGGGGGGGGGTTTACTTTTCAGCTGGTCCCAATGCAAATTCAAATTAATGATATCACAACTTAAATGTGACTCTTATTTTTGTAATAGTTGACAAAAGCATGGTTGGCCATCTAGAGAAAAGTTAATTTAATGTTATTGCAAACTAGTTTGACTTGTGACCTGCGTAATCTTCTTATATTGGGCTACTTCAAATGCCATGCCTTTTATCCATTGTCTGTGTGATAAATATTCCATCAACATACTTTTACTGCACTCTAGAAGACTCTGTCGCTTGCCCTCAAAAGGCATACTTGTTCGAGATATATGCAGATGGCCATATATACAAATGTGTAAAACTTGAAACTTTATTTTCTGTACTCACGGGTTTTCACTGCTGGAATATTGATGATATCCATTCTTCAGATTCTTCCAACAATGATCCAAAGATCGTCCAAATTGTTCCATAATGTGAAAACAGCTTCGCCAGCTTATATGGACTTGGAGGCCTTGCGCAGTGCAGCTTTCAGTGGAAAAATGAAAGATCTTTCTGCTTATACCCATGAATTGAGGTGGATGAAATCACCATCAGAAATTAGGCTGATGAGAGAATCTGCTTCAATTGCTTGCCAGGTACTTTCGCATCTAATTTGATTTCTGAACTCAGTGTGTTTAATGTAGTCGCTAAGCTCGATTAAGCCTATTCCAAGTACTTAGGGTTGGCTACACAAATCCTCTCCTGTCATTCTGGACTAGTCCAAGCCACAAACACTGCTAACTGATGTGAGAGCAAGAGAGATTCTCAAACTTGCAAGAGAAAGAGGAATGCGACAGAGATAGAAGAGAGATTGCGAGAGATTGAGAGAAATGGATATTTGTGATTAGGTCAATCAGACCGCCACGCATCTTATTTTATACATTACATATAGAGCAGTAATTCCTTTGCTAATGACACCAACATCAACTTCCAGGCAATGGTGTCAATTCTCACCAGCACAACCTGGGTCCTACTCGGACTTCTCCCTATTACCTCTAGGTTATACTATATGACCTCATGCCTGTGCATTTTGTTGGTCTTTGTTACAGATTTTTGAAACATCTCTTTCAGCTTTCTTCTCTTCACATATTGGTGTAACTCCTAAGTTCCTTGAAATATAGTCATATCTAATTTAGTCATTTATAATCTTTCCATAGTCCATCTCAACATCCCTATCTCAGCTACATTCATTTTATCCCTATGTCTTTTTTTGTTGATAACATTCTGCTCCATGAAACATCAGTAGTCATAGTAACCAAATCTGTAGCAGCATTTTCTTCAATAGGTAAAAGGTATTACTGATATGGGATAATGAAAGAGAAAGATGAACAGATCTTTTTTTTTTTTTTTTTTGATAAGATGACTAAATCTGTTTGATCAAATCTTTTTTTTTAGAGGAAAATACATTTTTTTCAACTCTTAGTCAGATGGAACCATATAATTCTCATATATTAGTCGTCCATTGCATTAATGGTATGCATTTAGAAAGAAATAATAACACTTGCAGACTCTGGCTTAAACATTATAGCCTGGAAGTGCATGAATAGAAGTTCATGGGGCATGTTGTCATAACCGATATTTATTCTTTTCTTGGACAGGCTCTTTTACAGACCATGATCCTATCAAAAACATTAGCTGATGAGGGCATGCTATCAGCTAAGTTTGAATATGAATGCAGGATGAGAGGTGCTCAAAGAATGGCGTAAGAATTTTATTTATTTTGTAGAAGTCTTCTATTCAGCTTTCTTTCTATTAGTCATAAATATACAAAAATTTTTCCCTGGTCAATTTATGGATGAGTTCATTCACTTGGGCTAGGTTCAATCCAGTTGTTGGTGGTGGACCGAATGGTAGTGTTATACACTATTCTCGAAACGATCAGAAAGTATGGCCAGTTATTTTGAACTTAAGTTGTTTTCCTTTTGGTTATTAGTGTGCTCATTTATTTCACATAAAAAATTTCGTTCTTCTTTTCACTAGATCAAAGATGGCGACCTTGTTCTAATGGATGTTGGTTGTGAGTTGCATGGTTATGTCAGCGATATGACTCGGACCTGGCCACCCTGTGGCAGCTTTTCATCAGCTCAAGTATGTACTGGTCTTCTTTTCTGGGTTCACTAGATTTACTGCAAGAGTGAACAACATTGCTTATGTCTTTCATTATTCTATTGAATTTGCACTTGGTATATTTTTCCTAGATATTCTAGTTTCTTGCCATTTTTATTAACCACAATATAAGCCAATAGTTATTGCAATAATAATCTGGGTTTCTTCTTTAATTGACTGATATTTCCATTTAAGGTTTCTCATCATTTAATGGAAATGAAGAAACACTTTGATGTGGTTCAGGGTTCTAGAAGGGAGTCTAGAAGTAATCAGAGGTGCTGGAACCACACGTTTGGGCCAGGATCAATTGTGAAACCGATATGGACATAATTAATCAGATTTAGGAGATTTTCTATATTTCACAAAATGAATTATGGATGTCCCTAATTTTCTGGTCAAGTGTAGTAGAAATTATGGGTTTTCGAGCAGTGTATGAATCTTGGAAATCAAAGAACAGAATATAGACGATTCCAATCTGCTCATGCTTCAGTCTACAGTCAAGAACTGAGAAGATATCTCAGATATTGATAAAAAGATCTGATAACTGATGAGATATACGTCACACGAGGTCTGAATAATAAGATGTTAAGAGATAAAACTCAGATTTGACATATCGATATTAGGTTGGAAGAGATAGAGAGGAATATGATAGAATCAATAGAAAAAGAGTAGTAAGAAGAATAAGATGAGGAGATCAAGGATGAATATCATCTGTGTGCAGAAGATAACCAGAAATGAGAGAGGAAGAAGAGTAGGCAATTGGTTAGACTGAACACCAGTGACACACACATGCACACACTAGCACATGAACTCAATTTTTTTCATTCCAAAAATCCACTAAATTCGTATAGGGTACTAATGTAAGATTGGGTCACAAGTGATACAATCCCAGGTAGGATCTTTAGTAAATTTAATAAAAATCAGATTTAGGGATAGATAGTATGAACAAAACAGAAAATACAGAATGAAAAGAATGGGGTAGGGGAATAGTTTTGTCAAGCATCTCACCCAAGCTGTCTCTCACAGCACTGCATCTCACAGTTCTTCGGCACAAAGCTTTTTTTTTTTTTTTCATTCAATCAAATTCGTGTTTAATGTTTTAGCCCTTTACAAACTTATATAGAAGACCCAAAATTGACTCAAACACTAAAAAGAAAAGGCCTAACCCAATCCTTAATTAATTGGGGAAACCTAATCTGACTAGAAAACTGAAATAACAAAGAAAATAGACTCAAAACAGGACTCTAACTAAACTAATGAATTAAATCCTGTTTTCCTACTTTCTTCCTATATTTTAGGCCCATTACAAAGAAAACCCATAGGATCAAAAGCCCAACACATACATAACCCAACCCAAGGCTTATTTCCAATCAAGTAAGCCCATTAAATGACTTATCTGCATCAGGTACAATCCTATTTATAAAGACCAAATAGACTCACTTTAGGTTTTCTGAACCAATTAGACAACTGTCCTTTTAAATTGCCTAAATAAAAACTAACTTAACCTGACTATATATATATGCTATAGAAGACTTAAGCTTGCTTACTTGCTCACCACTCAAGTAACCTCTATTCCTCCTAGGAAACATAAAAGATAACTATTATTCCCGAATAGAACCACAAAACCCACTATACGAGCGAACCAGTACAACACAGAACCCAAATTTTATCTGCTGAGAGCCTATATATCTCAGTAATGGCTTGAAACAAGGCTTAACCGGGGCCAATCGGACTGTTTTGCCTGCATCACACTTTTATGCATGTATCATGCTGAATTTTATTTTTAAACCATGGAATTTTCTTGCCAAAATAATACTAATAAAATACAACCACAACAAAAGCGCAGCAGAAGATCACAGAAAGAGGACTAAATCAGAGGGTAAAATCCCAAGGTACAGAGACCCTTTGACCCCCAAGACTTGTTGTTGCTTATTGCAGTATCCTATGATAATTGAAACAGGAGCAGTAGAAACATTAATTGCTTACTTGCTATGTAGTGAAACAGAAGAACAGATGAAGAGTAGAAACATTAGTTGCTTACTTGCTATGTAGTGATACGGAAGAACGGTAGAAACATTAGTTGCTTGCTTGCTTTGCAGTAAATATTTTCATGGTCATAAGGTCTTTTAGACCGTTGTGGTCACCACTCACCACAATTTTGTAATATTTTTCCTTGGACTTAGTTAGGTAAGGCAACTCCAAAATTTGATTATAAACCTATAGGTCAGGACAAAGGTTCCATAATTCCATCTTCAGAATATCATCTTTTATTTCTAGAAAATCCCATTAGGTGGTTTTGAGGACATATTGCTCATTTTCCCTTGTTTAGGTGATGAAGACCCACGGTTTTATAGTCTAATGAATGAATTAGCATAATTAATTGAGTTTTGTCATTCTGATTATGGGTTATGTTGTGGAGCTTTTAAAATTTTAATGATTTTTAAACTTCTCTTTTCATATGAATACAAGGATAATTTGTTCAAGCTGTTTTTGTAGAGTTAATCCAATATTTGGAGCCCATTAGAAGAAGGATCCTAGTTTATAGTTAGATGCTATCCATATACTGTATGTCAGGTGGGGCAGCTTCTGTATTATTCTAGGTACATTTCCTGCTATTGTTTATTATTAATTTATACCCCTTCTCCTTAAAAGCATGAAAGAAAGAAAAATCCTTGGTCCACCATTAACCACATGGTTCAATAAGTACCAAATCTGAGAAATAAATTATTGCATGTTGAAGGCTTGAAGCGTTAAAATATTACTAAGAGCTCTATTACTAAAGGTATACTGGTGATATACTTACTCTTTGTACAAAGTCCTATTATATCTTCTATTTCTTTGTCATTTCACTCAATTGATTAATCTGATTGGTTGATTCTTACACTTGAGATGTCTGGTTTCCAGGAAGAGCTATATGATCTAATTCTGGAGGTGAACAAGGAATGTGTGAAGCTTTGCCAACCTGGTACGAGTATTCAGCAGATACATAACCATTCGGTATGTTCTAAATTTCTAATGATACCAAACTGGGCCATGAATTTCAGCTTCTGTGCTCTCCTCTGCATCTAGTGCTATTAAAAATAAGAATGGGAGCTATAACGAATCTATGACCAATGTAGAATGGCAATCTAGTTGTCTATTTCTGAATGCATATACACATGCTGTAGCATGTGATGTAGGTAAGAGAGTCAGCTGGTTCAAGTCAGACCTGGTTTTCTCTGGGTCCAAACCATCCATTGAGCAGACCAGATTTGGAACAGATCTGCCTCCTTTTCTTGGCCCATCGATGCAGCTCAACAGGGAAATTTTTTTCTCCATCGAGCAGCCTATTTGTATTGTGAAGATCTTCTAGAAGGCCTGCCAACTGTCCCATCAGATTCGGAAGGAAGAAGACCAGAAGAGCTCAAGATCTGCCCATCGATTTCAGCAAGATTGGTTCCTAGGATTTGTTTCCTTTCTCGGTTTTTTTCTTAGGAAGCAAGTTAGTTTATTGTTAGAAGATATTAGACTATTATTAATTTCTATCTACATGTTTTCTTGGTTAGCAAGTAGTTTGGTTTAGGAAGGAGTAGTCTCTTAAAGTCTTAGTTTCTATTTTTTGGAAGTTTCCAATTCAATAGTTTCTTATTTGTAATTAGCATTGGAGCCTATATAAAGGCCAGAATTGATTGTAATGCTTAGACATGAATTAATAAACAAAGTTGCTTGCTTGCAATTATTCAGCGTGAGATAATTGTAGTTCACCAACTGAAAGAGTTGAGGGTGAGAGACCCAGGCTGAGATAGCCATCCCGTATCCTTCTCCCTACAGCAACACATAGAGCCTACTAATGAGGTAATGGAGGACCCATATGTGGATGACTCCATGGACACATCCGAAGATGCTGAAGTGGAGCATGTAGGGTTCATTATTCCCTGTATCTTGAAGGGCACACTCTTTGCCTCTATGATTACATTCGAATTTACAAGGACCTACCCGAATTTTGCTACGGATTTGAAACTGGACATTCATCATGTGCAAATCAGTCTTCGGTTGCACAAAACTCATGGTCGAGGAACTCGTGATCTGAGTGGGATAGCCATCCCCAATCCCCCTTTCTTCCTCCATTGATTCTCATCCTCTTCCTTTCTTTTTTTATTTGTATTTTATTTTTTTATATATCTTTCTCTACTATTAGCCTTCTAAGATTGCTGATCAGAAGACATACACAAAGTCTATTGATTCCAGTTTCAGTGTTTTCCCGAGAAGAATTTTTAAGTGCGTAACTTCCAGTCAGATCTCTAATTGCTGCAGGATTTAGGGTTTGTTGAGGACCTTAGAAACCATTCGATCCAAATTTGAGGATCATCCAACGCTTCCAACTCAAATTCTTGAAGAATCACCAAAAGTTTCTTTTTTCTTGCAACTAGCATAAGTCTCAATCCAGCCTGCAGAATTTTTTCATCTTTTAATGGTTTGTTCCCTCATATAGGTTCTCCATTTGATCCAAAATTTGGCTCCATCTAACTAGATGTGGCTTAATGTTGGTTTTTTATGATATATATATATATATATAATGTTAGAAAAGAGTGGAGATAAATAATTACACTTGGGCGCTCCTAGGCAAGTGCCTTGTCGCTTAAGCGCTTAGGCACCCTTGCACCGCCTTGGGTTGCCTTGCAACTATGCTTCAAACTTAGCTTCAATCATTTTCTCTATAGTTTAGGGAGGAGGTTGAAAGGTTGGAAATGGGGAATGGTTAGGCAGGCCAGAGTAAAGAGGGGGCCAGGGGGTAGGATGTTGCGATGGTTAATTGGTTCAGGTGCTAAAAAGTTGTTGAAGCTCAAACATTGAAGAAATGGACTGCCTGAAGAATGAAGAAAAGGGGAGGAGATTGGCTCTTAAATGTACTTCCTTTACGAATTTACAGGCATGCCCTTTTATTTTATTTGTCTCTTTCTCTTTATTGGTTGTAGCTATAAGGTATGCCCTATTTATAAAGGAAATATTTATACTACATAATGATTTATATAATTAATACTATATATTACTAACTTATTGCGGATACAAATTTGAATACTAATTGGATAGTTTTGTCAGATAGCTGAACAGAGCAGATATTTTATACGACTAATAAACAGATAGTAAAAATATCCTGAATCTCTATCTGATACCTTATTACATAAATACAAATGTGGCTGTACATAGATTTATAACTACCCATTTTCAAACAACAACAACAACAAATTCAGCCTTTTCCCAACTTAATGGGGTCGGCTACATGGATCCAGACCAAACAAAGTATGTAAAAATTGGTGTCAACAGAAAAGGAGGGTGAAGGGATGGATGAAAAAAAAGAGGTATAAGAAATGAGATGATAAATGAAGATGGAAAAGACAAAAGAAAGATGAAGAATGCAAAATGAAAGTAAGAGGTAAGAGGACAGCCCAGCAAGACAGGAGAATATCAGCTCTAATTATATTGCAAAAAATCTACAGATTCATGATAGGAATTTGGAGCATGAAATTGGCAAAATTTCCATTACCCAGGTTTTACTTAGAATTCTTTTGACATGCTCATGCTTCTAGACTTGCTGTCTTGTTATAAAAGTTATACTTTAGATGATTTATCTGATTTTCTGACAACTTGGACCAGGGGTGGGGGATGGTAGTCTTCATTGACATTACTCTATGAAATAGTGCATTTTATTTTTGAACTCGTTTGATTTATTTAAAGGGTTTTTTTCCCCACAAAATTACTCTCCATTACCTCATTACTTTTTTTTTTTTTTTTTTTTTTTTTTGCCTTCTATAGATCATTGTCAGTATGTTACAAACTATCATGTGAACATTAAGAAAATATGAGGTACAGTTGAGTATATAGTCAACAGCACCATATCCATGCCCTCTTAATGATGTAAACTTACTGTATCTGGGTAGCATGGAGGCAGTCTACTCCGTGGATGTGTTGTCGTTATCAAATTTTTTCATCGGAATATGAGACCAAACGGGTTGATCACCTTCTCCACAAGTTTCTGTTTAGTCATTCTTAGATGTATATTTCTGTGTTTGCTCAAGAGTCAAAAGCATATGTTCTCTCTTAAAAAAGAATGTAAGTCACGTTGATCTTTATGAGCTCACATGAGTTGTAGGTTGAAATGCTGCAAAGAGGACTTAAAGAAATGGGAATCTTGAAAGATGAGCGAAGAACCTCTCAAACTTATCATCAGCTGAACCCAACTTCTATAGGTCTGTTGAAACTTTATTTGGTCTTCCAGTTTGTCATATGAGTTGTATTTTGTCCAATATAAGCAGAAAGTTTTCTTTTTGGGCTCTACTTGATTCCTGCAGAATATATCCTAGATATAATTATTGTCTCTCTCTTGAACCAGGTCATTATCTAGGAATGGATGTTCATGACTGTTCCATGGTTAGCAATGACCGTTCTTTGAAGCCAGGTGTTGTAAGTCATAAATGTGGCCTTGCCAGAATTCTTTCAACTTTTTCAGCTCAAGTTTCATGTATACATTATTTCATTTTTTTATCCAAGATTATATAGGTTGTGGAGAACATGGGTGTTCTATAGACCATATTACAGATTTATGGCTCTTTCTGATTTTTGTCCTACTAAGTTAGAACTCAAATCCACGACCCTTCCCTATGTGTATGTGGCCAAAGTGGAATCGTTTCAATGAAATGAAAGAGCTGATACTTTGTTGTTCTTACTTCTTGATTCTCTTTTGAGTTTGTGTATTTTGCTGCCATGGGCAGGTAATAACTATTGAACCGGGAGTTTATATCCCAAATTCTTTTGATGGTCCAGAGAGGTAATTGTTGCGCTTTCTTATTCAAATATCGAACTCCTTTAGTGTTAGTTAAATAGTTCAGATAATTCCAGATTCCCAAATAGTCAGGGCCTATGAATGGTAAGTCTAAGGCGGATCCACAGACGATGTATGTGTTGTTCATTGGACCCATGGGAAATCACTGACTGCAAAAAACCTGCCGAGTGAATGAACGTTGACTCGTTCCAATCACATTCCTGTGACCAATTGGATGAAAAAATGTAGAGTTGATACTTGTGTCATGATCATCCTATTGGGGTAGTTACTGGCTAGATTGGACCCACTGGATGATGTCCCATTCTGTTTATCGTTATTGATCATTATTGTTAATAGTAAACCAGTTGGATGAACAGATACCAAGGCATTGGCATAAGGATAGAAGATGAAGTCCTTATTACTGAAACTGGGCATGAGGTATCGTTTTGAAAGTCCATATGTTTACGGCTAAAACTAGTGGCTACCATTCTTATGAAATGTCTTATGGTAAATTTCATTAATTTCATCATTTATTGTCGGAAACAGGTTCTTACAGGGTCAATGCCCAAAGAGATACAACACATGAAGTCCTTGCTAAATAATTATAGCTGCAACAAAGGGATGGAAGCCCATAGTCATATGAGAGCCGCATCCAGTTGAAGATCCCATGGTACTTCACAGTGGCAAGCCAGATGATTTTCTTTTTGCCTTTTCCTTTTTGAAGTTTCTCTTTGGTTTCAAATCCAACAGAAAAGGTACATGCAAACATGCTAAAAGGAAATTTACTACCAGTTAGCAGTCAACTATATTTATTCAATTACTCCCTAAAATTTAAGGGAAAATAGTAATTTTGAGATGGTATCAGATGAGCATCACTTCCTTTCAGCCTTGTTTTGTGATATGATTTTCACTCACTACTCTGTCTCATTTGAGTGGTTTATCCCTGTTGTCATATGACGTATGGACCATAGTTATTGGAGGGATACACTCATTCAGGCAGAATTGGAGCAAAGGCCAGCCAGTCCTCTCTCTGGCTGTGTGTGTGTGTGTTCATGTGGGTGGCTGGGTAATGCAGCATTTAAGCACTTCCAGCAGAAGGAAGAGAACGAAACAGGCCAGAATGGCCTGCTGTTTGGGTTGATCCAAGTTTGAATCAGTTTCTATTTCATTTTCGTCCTGTTCTCCTGATCTATTTCATCTAGAAATCTCCAAATCGTGGGGTTTGTTTAGAGTTCTATATTTTTATTATATTGTAATAGTGGTTCCGGATCAAATTACTATAAATGTAATCTATTTCAGTCTCTTTTCTTTATTATTTTAAGGAATCCTAGTCATTTAAGACCACTGACAATATTAGGAACAATAAACCAGCAACCACACAAGAAAAGGAGTATAGGGAGACTGCTAAGCACAGCAGCATTCTCCCCCTCTCTACCACACTTCTATATTAACTTCAAGAGATAAAGATGACAAAGACCAAGGAAGGAAACTCCTTGTCTAACAGGAAACCAGAAAATAGAAACCTACTCTAATTAGAAACGAAGAAATCTAATCTAACTAGGAAATAAATAAACCAAAGACATAGGAATTAACCAATATGATAATTAAATATATACCCATATTAGCCACAATAGGGACACACCCTATCATGGTACACTTAAAATATGTACCCCCACAGTACATGTGCCCATTCTTTAACACCTCCCCTCAAGCTGGAGCATTCTATTCATCAATGCCCAAATTGGAGCAGCCTTTCCAGACATCAAGAAAAGAAGAAGAGGGTGAGACTGCCAAGCACAGCAGTATCGTAAGCAGCGATCTCCCCCTCCCTACTGCACTTATATATCAACGTCAAGGGATAAAGATTACAAAGACCAAGGAAGGAAACTCCTTTGTCAAACAAGAAACCAGAAAATATAAACCTAATCTAATTAGAAAAGAAGAAATTTAATCGTACTAGGAAATAAATACATCAAAGACATAGAAAATAACCAAAAATATAACAACTAAACATGTAGCCACGATTGTGTCCCTATTGTAGTACACTTAAAATACATATCCCCATGGTACATGTGCCCATTCTTTGACAACCAGTTCCAAAGCAAGCTATTGACTGATTTTAGGCTCTGTTTGAGATCCATTTTTAAGTTTTATTTAAATATATGTAAGGGCTACCCACGAATTTGAAATTGAATAAAGAAGCTTTTGCTTTGCTGGTCTGTGGATTCAGGCTTACATCTGTGGAATTCAAGTCACTTCTGTGGATTGCTGTAGGATTCAGTAATTGAAATCCTGGTGTATTCCAGGTAAATATTCAGGTGGATTCCTGGACTGAACCATCTCTCCTATCTTCTCTCTATCATCTACAATCGCATACCAGGTCAGAACTGTTGGTGTACGATGTCTTGTATTCCGTCGCAGTTTAATCCAGGGAGTATTGGTGCAGGTGCCCTCGGCAGGCAGAACGGCGGTCCCCATTCTCTATTGATAGTGAAGCAGAATCTCATCTCATTGAGGACGTAGGCAATCTTGCCGAACCTTGTAAACCTGCATGCATTGTTTGTTCTTGTTTTTCATTATCTTCTGCATCGTTTTAGGGTTACGTTTTAAAAATAACTTCTAATCTTGAACCTTGTGATTGTAGTTTTCTTAATTTCATAAATTCTGTTTTATTGTACTAAACATTATTCTGCTGGATAGAATACTGTTTAGTTCTACATCGGTTTCTGTTCTGAATTCTTCTTTAATCTCTGTAGTTTCAGTTCTGTTTAAACCCTGAATATTCAAGTCAAGTTCAAGAGTCCTATTTCAAGTCAACTTTCAATATTCTGGGTTCCTGGACTTGAATTTTAAATCTGATTTCAGCTGTTTATGGTTTCATGTCGATGTTTAATCATTAAATCAGACCTTTGGTTGTTACTGTTCTGATCCCTCTAAACCCCACCAATCGATTCTGCAATTTTCTGGGTTTTCAAGCTTCCTCTTACCTCCTTGCAACCCTGGATTTTATTGAGGTTTTCTAAACCCTAAACCCCTTAGGTGCTAGTAACCAAGGATATTCTTGCAAACCACAATGTGCATTAGGAATGAACTTTATGTAGCCGTGCCTAGAGGTTGTCAAAGTTTCCATTCTGTCATGTTATCAGACCAAAATGGCTGAATATCAGAGTAATCAGTCTTCCAACAATGAGTTTCCTTTGATTGTCAGTTTGTTAGGAAAAAAAAATGTAACAGGTGCAAAACCAATGCAACCAAAATTAGTTAATTTGTGATGAGAAATTGAATCCTGAGTGTCAAATGAGGAAAGCTCTTAAAAAGTGGAGGCTCTCATGGATCCTCTAGGAGAAAATGGATCCATTATAGGGCAAGTAATTACAACGGGCTCATCAATTTACATATCCAACTCTGATTTTCACTGCTGTACCAACTACTAACTTGTGCTTAGAGATGCAATGCTCCAAAACATGAAACAAATAGCCCAGCATTTGGGATTCCACAATTTTTTTTCAGAAGGCTCTGTTTTGCATTGATTACTTTCAAAAATGATTATGAATGTGAGAAAATAGGACAGTTTAATCACCTACTGTAAACACATCTTCAGTCGGTAGCAACGCAGTGCTTTAGATTCAATTTAATGTTTTGAAGTGATTATGATAGAGACAGGCTTGCTAATCCTGTGGTTGTTTCTGATGCTTCCTTCGTTTGATCTGGTTCTGCAGGATGATTTTACCAGGTTCTACCGTAATCTATGCATGAGTCGGTTACAGGAATTGCAGATTTGCAGCAGAAGCAGAAGTGAAAGATCATCAGGCGGCTGTGTCTGGCAAAACACCTTAGTTTCAAGAAAAAACAACAATCTACAGGGATTGCCTCGAGTCAGTAAACAGTTTTGAGGGAGAGGGTTCTCTGATCAAGCCGGGTTCACAACCCTCTCACATTTGTTTATTTAATTCATTTTAATCTCTCCTTAAAACAATTGATACAATATTGAATGTGAAGAGGCGCAGCGTACGCCATAGCCTCTGCGAGACTTTTCCTACAGTTTAAATACTAATGACCATGGAGGATGGGATGGGAGGTTATTCTCTTTTGTATCATTTGTACTGTAGCATTAAGGAGTTTGGTACTTTCTCTATTTCCACCCTAACTGAAGTGTGCAATGGATGGCTATTCACCATTTCCTGTATTTTCAGTGACTGGCGTAGGAACATTCATCCGACGAATAGAGGGTTGAGCGTGGCTACATCTCCATGACGGGGTGAGCTGCCTGCATCTAGAAGAAGGGATAAGAGGAGAGAGAGGTTGGGGGAACTGATTTCCATGAATGGGTCCATCAGTAAACCGGTCTGGACCATTTCATCAGATTTTGATATTATCGATTGATTTGGGTGGATGTGCAAAAAAAATTTTCATTATCGAGGGGGTTTAATCACTGGCAATAAATAACACTAACTAGTTATGCTAAGCACGATTTATTCTAACTAAAAGAGGAACATTACCTGTCCAAGGTCTCCACGTCCAGACACAGCCCCTCTTTTGGGAATTGAGGCATCTTTTCACAGCCCCTTGAAACCATAGGCTATGTCCGGGTGTGGGGAAATTCTTTCTCCCATAAATTTAATATCGCCATTCAGCTATGGAGTTTATTCTAGATCCATCCCTCAAAAAGTTGATAGATAGGAGTATTCCAACTCATCCCAACCACTGCGGTTTTCAATTTTGCATAATTTACTTCTATTCTACCAAAAAGAAAAAATTTACGGGAAAGAGGATTCTTACATGTATTGCAGGCTTTTAGTTCATAAAATGGATAGTGAACTATATTTTTAAAAGGACCATCGAACTTTGAGGCCAACTGATTCTTCTCTAGCCATTGTATACACTAATTAACTAGCCATCATTCCATGAAATGCTAGTTTCTACAGTAGGAACGAAAACTTAAAATGGTGAAAGAGAAAAATGGAAATTAAAAAAGACAATGATTAACGTGGTAAATCTGTTTCACTATCAATGGCAAATAAGATTATAACTGATCATTTTTATGATTCTCTCAGATTACAAAAAATGAACCACAATTACAAATTTATAATGAAACCTATATCTCTAAAAGGTTTCTCAGGGTCTGCTGCCATAAACCCCCACCATGTACCACCAGTTCGTCAAGGCCCCAACAATGAAGACAACACACATGGTGAGCTGATTTCTCTTAACGGCCCTTTGGAAGTAGCCCGTAAACCCATGCTATGGATACAAGACATCCTTCCCCATGTGTTGCTTAAGGTGGTGGGGGTGGTGGAGGGGGTGAGGGTGGGCGTGGGGGTGGGGGTTGGTAAGAAATCTGTAACACCCCATGTACTGGCATAACCCCCCCCCCCCCCCCATAGACCTTTTTCTGCCACTTCATAGCTCACTTGTGGGTGACCCAATCACCACTCCCATGTGAACTATAGATTTATTCCTCATGAATGTGGAGTAGATGGCTAAATCAGATTTAGTTGAATGGCTCTCCTTCTGTAATTCGTTGATCACGGTTGTTAGGAAGGTTGCCAGAGAGGCTCGAGGTTACAGGGAAATTGTCTTGAGAGAGCAGATTGATTGCAGAAGATGGAGGAGGGAATGCAAGACCCCTTAAGAAAATGATGTCAATAGAGCCGCGGCCATCTAATATTTTAATTGTGTTTGTATATGTTTCCTTAGGTACAAGACCTAGCTATTAAATTCTCCGAATTAAATGCGAATAATTCAGTCGAACAGAATTTTACGAATAATTCTATCCGAATCCGAATCAAATAAAAAATTTTGAAAAATTCTCGAATTTTATAGATTTTTTAAAATTCATGAATAATTCGGCGGAACCAAATTTTATCCGAATTATAGCCGAATTTTATCTCAAAAAAAAAAAATTATCTTTAATAAATCAATAGGCCTTTAGAAAATAGTGTGATTATTATGCATTTATTATCCTAATGTTACTTTTCTTCTTTTTTTAACAAAAACTATCAAAACTTATCTTTCTTGAGGTAATCTCTCACACTTCTATAAGAAAAGAAAATAATAATAATAATAATAATAATAATAATAATAATAATAATAATATTTCACCCCATTTTGGTTTGACTAAGTCTTACAATCATTACTCTCTCTCTTTTTAGTCTTTAAGATAAACATGCATGGTGGGTGATGTGAGTCTAGTTGAATTTGTTCTCAATCCCTCCTCTCATTCTCTCTTTCTTTGATTCAATTATTTGAGTAACAAGAAATGAGTTTAGAAAAAAAAAATTTTTTTTGATTAGATATAATATTTTTATCTTAAATTTAAAATTTTAATTTTTATATCATTTGTATGTTACGTACATATATATGATAATTGATAGCTAATATGAAACAAGTATTGCAAATATTAAAAATAACATCTGAATTTTTTGTCCGCTTTTTATTTTTATAAACGAATAATTCCCGAATCTGAATCAGAACTCGAATTTTATTATCTCCATTTTTTTACCGATATTTTGACTGAATTGTTAAATTAATGAAATGAATTAATCCGAATAATTCCTAAATCCGAATTTAATAACTCGTAGTGCTAGCTTCCAAACATTGTACTTAAAGATTCATCTCAATTTAACCAATTAATCTTTCTTATCTGAGGACTCTTTTGTTCTTTGTTTGAAGATGATGAGACGTCAAAGGGATTTCTTACTTCCCAAACAAATCCTCCTACATCTATATATAAATGCTGGCTCATCCCGCAAGTACTGAATTGTTGAGTCATCACCAAAGATGGCGTAGAACCAATAGTTCATACTGCTTAGATACTATACGGATGCTTTTGCGGAGGGGATACCTGCACCATGCCCTTTTCAACCTTTGTTATCACATATTAGATCTCTTACCTGTATGTTTTCATGGCATTCCGATCACTTCTATATAATGCAATACACACTGACATTTGAATTCTTTCAGCTTGTTCTGATGAAGCCTCCTCTATAAGTTCTGATTATGAAGTCAATTCATACAGAAGCCAGAGCAGCAGCTTAAGTAGGAATATGTTCAGTTTAGTGGTTGTGACCTCCCAATATCATCTATTATGGTCTCCTAGTTAATCTACCCTCTTACTCCTAATGTGTCTTGCCTTCTTTGATTAATAGAATTAAGCCTTCGAATTCTGATAAACAATGATGATCAGTAAGAAGTACATTAAAAGGCCAACTCCATCAGAAATATTCCTTTACAATGATAGCAACTCCAGATAAACTCGCACTTGGTAAAACAATCATAAGAAGTGATCTGAGAAGTTCATGAGTGGCCATGTGATCACTTATTTGAAACATCTCAGAATGTCAACTGCAGAGTGGTCAAATTGAAATTTCTAATGTTAACTGGACAGTGCACAAAATGGCTTATCTCTGACTTGAGCTTGCTTTGATTTTGTTGAACATCAACTAGTGACTGCCTCAATGAGGCTAATGTCTATCATTCTTTGTTTCCATGAAAATGTTTCTTTCAAGCTTGAGATGACAAACAGTATTTCGCAACCATAAAGAACAAAAAGCCTCACAGTTCTCAATTAGCTAGAATTTGAGTCTGAGGAGAACAAGTAATTAAGCAATGTGAGACAAATATACAAATTCAGCTGGTAAACATCACTGCAGAATGTTTTGCATCAAGAAAAAAATGAAAATAAGAATTAGTTAATGACTGATATATTAATATTATCATAGAATTAGCAAAATTATGGATTTAGTTGAATATTAGAACCTGAACAAGCTAACCACCTATTTTCAGAAAAACATGATATGAAATTACGCACTGTATGTCAATTCACATAGAACTAGTAGGACGAAACCCACTAGAAAATGGTACTCATCAAACTGTTAATGCTTCTCTAGGTGAAATTTTACACTAATTTTCAGAAAAAACATTTTCCAATACTTCCACAATAACACAAACAAAGCCAAGATACCAAATCAACAGGTTCCAATACTTAGTTTTCCCCAATAAACAAAGGCTATCTCACAAAGCTTAAAGGTAATAATATGCCAGTATCTATAAGTTTATAAAGCAATTTAAACTAAACCAAGCACACAATTGATTAACAATGAGAAAAGATTAAAGCAACCAAGGAAAATTAGATCGCAATGCTCATTCATTCTCACCAAAAGAGAAGACCTTGTACCAAAGGCAAATCTCCAACTATAGCACCAGAAATCCAAGACACTTATGTTATGCACAAGATGAACATTGAAAAATAGGACACAACATAAGTAATGAAATTTACAGTAGGTGAAAGCAATGGGCTGAGAAAAGTGTCAAGACTATTTCCAATGTGAAGGAAAATTTACAAGATCTTCAAGACTATTCTTCACCTTTATGACAAGAGAAAAGTGTGCTCTGGAAAGCATGGGCTGAGAACCACAAAGGATAAGTATAAGCATTCTTCACAGAATACATCTCCTTCCAAACTCTGCTATTTCTGTGGTATAACAAGATCTGTTTCTGAGTCGCCATTAACATGAATTCCTCGGTCTGACTAATCGGGAAAACACTGGCCACAAGTCCTTTTATACATCTGAGACTCACTTTGTCCACCATACACCATTCCTCTCTCTCATAGTTCTTCAAAACCCATATACTCATCCAAGCTTCTGAAATCTGAATTACAGACAAGGAACCACCCAACTCCAACAAATGAACTCTACTTCCACCCTCACCTTGACCGATTACTTCAGCTGGCAATGGGATCTTCCCCCATAACTCATTATCCAAATCAAGCACAAGGATATACAAGCAGCTGGACGTCAACCAGTGGAGAGACCCACTAGCGAATACAACTTGGTTCTTGTTCATATGAGTGAATTCATCAGATCTTGAAGAAACAGATCTCCTCCATGTGTTGGTCTCCGAATCAAAAACAAGGCTGATGAAAGAATCAAGCGGCCTACGTCCGAAAGGACGGTAAAAACCAGCTAAGACGACGTTAAATTTCATGGTGGTTACATTAAACGCCAAACCTACAAGGGTAGCTTCATCGTCAGGATGGAACCGAGTCATGGGCCTTTCTCTGGTCCTGGGGAGAAGCTTGTACTCTCGAGTCATTGGATTGCAGACGTAATATACACCCTTATTGGGTATGCTAGCGCAACACAATAATCCATTACAAGAAGCTCTAACTTTCACTCTATCATTCAAGAAATCCAGAGAAAACTCGGAGACACCCATTAGTCTATCTACACAGATAAAACTGGATTTGGTATAGAAGGATTTAATTACCTCTACCAACACCATCGGGTTCTTGGATGACACTTCATTGTAGATTTGAATAAAGTACTTGCTAGAGAGCAATCTGCACCAAGACTTACAAACAGACTTGCATCGGAATAGGGATTTAATGGGTAATCTCGCAAGAATTTGAAGAATAACTTCTTCCGGAAGGAACCCCTTTTCTATTTCAGACGAACTCATGATTCATTCGCAAAAGAAACACCAGAGATATCTCAAAAGGGTGCCTGAGTTCAACTCACCTGGTGAAGAATCTCGGGTGGGATTTCCAATTTTTGCGTTCTAAAGCAAAGGACCCTCTCAGATGAGAGTTGTAACGCCCACCATCAATGGAGGAGAAAGAAGCTCCATAAGACATTAACAGCTCCGAAGAGCAAAAATTCTCCACCGAAAAACCGAGCAATCTAGATTATAGAATTGAAAAGTAAAACCTACCCAGATCGTTATCTAGGTATCTTCATACCATGCATCCTTCTGTGGGGGGGGGGGGTGGTGTAAAGGATAGGAAACGAGGAATTGCTGGTTTAGTCAAACGAACATCAGTTATGCTAAGAACGAAACAGACGAGTGAAGCGGAAGAAAGAACCGCATCAGATGCCATTCCTCTTCGCGAGACATATTTAATTCCGTATTATACCCCTCAAGATAGGCGCGTATCGGTCGGTTTTGTCCCTTTTTTTTAGAAAGTATAATTTTTCACTATTTTATCCCTCAAACCATACAGACAATCGTAGATCGATCTCAATCAATACCAAAATCTGGTCAGGGAATCGATCTCAGTTGATACCAATTTGATACAATCAATACAATACCAATACATAAAACAAGGCTCAAGGCTCATCCCCGACAAATTTATGGGTTTTTTTGGTCTGCGATGAGATCACCACTGGTTATGAGACTATTGTGTCAACATGAGGACCAATCAAGAGAGGTGTGCAGGCATCCAACCAGAGGCAGGTGATCTCTGAAGTTGTGTTTTACCTAGAAAAGCGGAGAATTATACAATAGATTCCAAATTGGAGGCCACAATTGGGTCGACATCACTTGATCTCTAGAATCAATCAAAGGGGCCTGTAAAACATGATGGATTGATGATTTGAATAGAATAGTAAGTTAAGGTGAAAGTTCTACCTCTATTGATGCTTTCAGGTGAATTCATATTGGCCCATGTGCTTATGTAAGCGTTACACGGCCTTTCCCGGGACAGGTGTGATTCAGACGAGTCATTTCTATCTTTATCCGTTGAAGTGGGACAACAAGGGTATTTATGTCAAACAGGTGGGGAGATTCTTCAGAATGATCTTCCCCCGTTGGATTCAAGGAAAATGCTTCCAAATGCTACAATTAAATCCTTTAAAGCCACCTATTGAAGATTCCGTACATAAATGTGATAATCTTATGAATATATCGGATGCCCTATTAGAAGGGCAACAGACCGATAAGTCATTTGATGACTCCCCGAATGTGTTGGGCATCTATTACTTGCCAGCATGGTTTGAGGACTCGGTATTGAAACTGGCCTATCGGTATTGATTCTTGCACAGACCAAGGGTAAAAACGTCGCACAGACTAAGGGTAAAAACGTAAAATGGGCAGTACCGCAATCTAAATCATGACCTATAGCATGAACTTAATAGGCTGTTCGGTTCGCTAAATCAATTGGCGCATGCATTGATTCTAGACATAATTTCATCGAAAGATTTTTCATGAAATAATTATCCTAACAGATAAGATTCCTCTATATAGAGCAAAAAGACAAAGTGATCCTAGAGCTGAGGTGATCTACGGAGGCGTGCCCAAGTCCTCCCAGCCCTAGAAACAATCTCTTATCCCTGGGCTCTGCGGAGAGGAAAAACTGTTTGGTTACCCTGATGTTGTGATTTGGGCCTTTTACTTGGGTTCATCCTGAATCAGATTTACACTTCCACAGACAGATTTACCCCATAATTACTAAACCAAACACACCCTAAAACATTTTTGCCAGAGTATTTACTATCAAACCGAAGTAAAACAGTGTCCCCTTCATGTCATAATCTAAGTACTATTGAGAGAAGTGAAGTTTGCTAGTCCATCTAGAATTCCTTTCCAAATCCCAACTTCAGACTTCCATGTCTGGCTGCAAGCTTTCAAGCCAAAGAAGAAACAAATGGAAAAGCTGAAATATTACACTCATTTGTATCCCCTGCCTCATTCACACATTCTGTCCATATTCTAACCACCCTAACAGAAAATTTTGTGCCACAATCAAAAGGAAATTTCTGATTTGAACTCTATGCTAGAACAAAAATACTTCCTCATGGAAGAAAGAAGTAACATCACAAAATTAGATCAGTTAGAAGGAAGTAAACAATGAACCTAGATACTGTCTGGAGATCAATGAAACAGTAAAGCAATCATAGTTGGAGAATTGTAAGTGTTTTGCACATAAATTTCCCATGTGAATGAAGCACATTACAAAGAATCTTCCCTTGTAGGAGACCAGTTTATCATAGTTACGGGTGCCTTCAATGTCAAGTTTGTGAACATGTTGAGGGGTTGGCAAGAGGAACCAAGGTAACTGCCAAATTCTATAGAAATTGTGAGACAATACATGAGGGGTCATAATTTCAAAAACCCATGACCAGGTATGCAGCAATGATATCCTAACAATCCAAACAGCCTAGAATCACCAGCGGTAAAGATGAGCCTGGAGATGGAGGAACAGATTGTGTCACAGACTCACAAGATGGAAGGTTGCCGTACAAAATTCCCATACTTCATCCACAATCACAAAGTTAAATCCTGACAAGGAGCCCAGCAAGCCAAATGTCAACACCCAAAGGAAGTTCTTGTAAGCAAAACACTGGTTCTTGTCAATAACAGGTTAAGATTGAAGTTGAACTGCTTGGAATGATCTCAGAGAATAAAGCAGATTCATACAATGCAAATGTAAGAGATTTTTAGAAGGATTGACTGTAAATATTGGTGGGCTGTGGAGGCGGTAGCATTTGAGGAATGCTATACTGCCACAATACCATATATGAAGCAAAGAAAATTAGAACTGAGAGTATGGAAGAATCATACCTGGGAAGCTCTAACCCATTCGCCACCAATCCAATCCTGATGATGCCTCAATTTAGAATGCTCAAACACCATTTCTTCTTTCGTGTTCCTGAAGTAGACCACGTACTTTGAATTGCCAAGAACTTTGGAGATTGCACCCACCCACCAAGAATCATTGTACCAAGCATCGACTTCTTCGAGACGTTTGAAACTATCATCCACCAGAATCTCAGGAGGAAGAGGCCTGATGTGCTGAGCATCCACCTCTTCTTTTAAGAGCTCAGTCCCATCATCCTCTGTGAAGAAGTGCTTATGCTCAACCAAGTGATTGTTCCCTACTCTTTTGACATAGGTTGCAACAAACCAAGCACCAACATAACCTTGGTCATCACTGCTGATCTCCACCTGTGCTCTCTCTTCAAACTTCACCTTCAACGTTGTTGAATGCTTTTTTGATGAACCCTTCTGTTTCAGCACATTACTTCCCTCTGGTTTCGACAAGACACTCTGCAACATGAGCCATTAAAAACTAAGTGAACATGAGAAACCAAGAGAAAGGAATAGGAAATGAGCATTTGATTTTAAGATTTCTAGTTACCTTGTCAAACTTCACCTTCGATTTTGATGAACGCGTTTTTGATGGACCCTCCGGTTTTAGCACATTACTCCCCTCTGGTTTCGACAAGACGTTCTGTAACATGAGACATTAGAAACTACAGGAACATGAGAACCCAAGAAAAAGGAACAAGAAATAAACATTTGATTTGAAGATCTCTGGTTCCCTTTTCAAACTGCACCTTCGACTTTGATGAACGCTTTTTTGATGAATGCTCCGGTTTTGGCACGTTACACTCCTCTGGTTCCGGTAAGACAGGCTGCAACATGAGCCATTAGAAACTAAGGACCATGAGAAACCAAGAAAATAACAGGAAATGAAGATTTCTAGGTTTAAGATTGCTAACCAGCCATCTTCAAAACGTCAAAAATTGTGCAGAAAACTGAACTTGAATCTATGACTAAATATGTATGCCATAAGCACTATTGCAACATGTTGGTCACAGGTTCAAAACTTGGAAACAGCCTCTTCTGCGAAGCAGGGGATAAGGCTGCATACACTTGCCCCTCCCAGACCTTGCAGTGGCGGGAGCCTCATGCATTGGGTTGCTCTTATTTTTATTTTTTATTTTTTATTTTTATTTATTTATTTATTTTAAACTAGAAAACCTGCATGTAAACATAATATACAAAAACTGAATAGCCTAACATTGTCCTTTTATTTTATTAATTGATTTGAAAAGAATGTGGCATCTGATTCTCTAGAGCTGTGTATGCTTTACTTGACTTGAATTTTATGCAAGCAAAGTGCAGCATGTATGTTAGACTTTAAACTTGTTGCACACGAGAAGTATGCAGAATTAGATAAATGCAAATAACACAACAGAAGACAGAGAATGCAATACCCAATAGAGGAAGAAATCCATGTGAAACCCAACAGTTGTAAACAGACAAGAAACAATGCTAAGAGTAAATATAATAACAGGTTAAAGTGAATCACATAATACAAGAAATGTCCCTTGAAATAACTTGAAGTCCATAGAAGATACCACTCACTAGAAGGCAACAGGAAAAAAAAACAGAGGAGAGAGATCTGAAACCCACGATCTAAATCGTTCTCGGTACATTTGGTTAGCCATCTCCTCTTGGACATGAGTACAGTAGAAGAGGGCTGAGAAATCTGCAAATAACTATATGAAAAATCAAAAGAAAAAAGCAATAATGAAGAGAAAGCAAACCCAATTCCTTCCAGTTATACTTCGTCAGACTGATCCACATCCTGCACTTGCTTGATTGATTAAGATAAACAAATGTGTTTCGATTCTCACAACCTAGGATTGCATATCCATCACAAAACAGTTTATCTTGATAATATGGCTACAGAAGAAGAGTTACATTTGGTAATTGAATAGGAAATGAAGAAATAAAAAGATTCAAGGGAAGAAAGGGAAAACAAAAAGGCAGGAACAGATAACCCAAGAAAGAAGACAAGAGGACCCCAGATAGAAAGAGACAGAGGAAGAAAGTAGGGGCAGTATACAAAGAAAAACCCAAAAAATAATCCGAAATCTAGTGCTCCGTACCTGGTCGACTTCTTCAAGAGCAGGATCCCAACCATCATCAACCCACTCACGACTGAGACGCAGGGCAGATGCATGGAAAATGTGTTGTTCCTTGCTACACTTGAAGTAAACAGAAAACCTATCGTTCCCATGAACCTTTGTGATCACTCCTTCCCACCACCCATCATCGTAAAAGGCATCGACCTCTTCATCCTTCTCGAATGTCCGATATACTTCACGAGGAGGTGCAGGCCTTACATTGACAACTTTAAGCCTCTCTTGCAACCGCTTCTTGCGTTTTCCTTCGGCCAGTAAAGTATGGAACTCAAGAAGTATCGTCTCGTCCCTTCCCGGCGCTCGGACGACGGTAGCCGTAAACCATGCACCCCTTAAGGCCGGGTCGTCGAAGAAAGCTTCGACCTCTGTTCCCTTGTCGAAAATCTCCCTCTCCATTTCGTCCTCTGCAACAAACCCACAAGAGACTTACAGAGTTGCTGCTTTCGAACGGGAGAAAAGGAGGTGATGTGATATTTATATAGGGAAAATGGGCTTGTCTAGAGAGAGATAGAAATAGAAAGACAGGGAGATCAGTGGACTATATGGGCGGGGCGTCGGGGTTACCGGTTACGGGATTTCGGTTTCTACTTCCTGTTTGGCGGGAGAAAATAAGATAAAAGAAGGCGCATGTGGAGACAGTACACTGTCCGTTGCCGAATTGCAATTGGGATTAAAGAAAAATATCCACCTCGAGTGCTCTAGAGTCTAGAGTCTAGAGTCTGTAGTCTGGAGAGGGTTTAAAAACACAATATTCAGATCCGGATCCGGATGGGTCAGCTATTGGAACAGGCTGGGCTTGTACGATTACTAGGTTTTAGGGCTTTTGTTTGTATAAATGACGTTTGGTATTTATAACTTGACATTTCTTTTTTATTATATCTTGTCTTACTTTAAAAAGTTTTTAAATTTTAAAAATACAAAAAAAAAAAAAAAAAAAAACTTTTTTTTATATTATTATATTTTCACTCTAAAAATTAATATATTATTAATAGATAAGTGAGATGACAATTGGTATGCCTTAATTTGGATTTTGGATTGGTTTAAGGTGCATTAGTGGTTCATCGGTTCCTAATACATTAAAATACTTGATCTACTTTTCTCAATTTTATTATGAAATTGATGAAATTTAAAGGAGTGCGGGGTATCTGATACATCTTAATTATTTTACTATAGGAGGTTGGGCCACGTGACAGCACGAAGGGAGCTAAAAAGAAAATTGAACATCTTTATCATCATCAACTTGAGAAGCATCGTTATTTAGATAACCATTGTACAACTTGATTCTTGCTGTTACAATCGTTGGCCAATTAGAAGGCAATTAACATGTTATGGTTGTAACCGTTAAAGACGAACTTAGAAGAAGGTGGACTTCGCCACGTGGCTAATATGGCATCTAGTCAAGTGGATAATACGGTTTTAGGTAGATAGGGAATCTTATATATAAATTGCAATAAGGGGCGTTAGGATAAAAGGTATACTCTAATATCTCTATGGAAATTCACTGTGTATTGAGTGATCCTTGAATTCTTTTCATCTTTGAGGAAGGTCATTAATTTAGGCATCGGAAAGTCCCCTTTGGAAAGTAACTCCGGTGGATCTTCTAATGTCATTTGGTCTTTTGTGAGCAAATCCACAATGGATCAAAAAAGTCTGTTGATCAATCCATAACAACAATATTTACCCACATTAGGAAAAAAAAAAGTGTATCATATTAAAAGGGTAAGAAAAGACGTTACAAGGGTGCCAATAAGAAAATCTTTTTTGTTAATTAATTATATACCTTTCTATGTATGTAAGGCTATAGACCAACCATATTAATACCCATAATAGGCAAAAATTCAAAATTAAAACACTTTTTGGTTGGTACTCCCGATTCATATTGGCATCAGATATCAATGATATTGGTACCTTAATACATGTATGTATGTCCATGCACCTTCTTGATAGCCAAACACTCTCTTTGTTACATCGATCAATGGCTCAAGTGGTTGCTCTGACAAGGCTCCTACATAAATGCAATGGTGATTAAAAAAAAAAAAAGTTATCCCTTTGGCATGTGAGAGGCTTAGTATATTTTGTCGGAGTCTTCAATTGAGCCCCAGAAGGAGAGGAAGGCTAAGATCAAGGTTCAAGGTATGGGAATTGTATTGAATAATATGTCTTTGTATCTCCATTGTTTGATATTGATACGATTCCAATATTATAACGGTGATATCTGTATAGAAAAGGGTAAAATGATAATTAAAAAAAAAAAAACAAGGTATCAACATTAAAAAGCAAAATGATCCAATCTGGCCTGATACGACAAATCCTTATCAATATTGGTAGATAATGAGTTTCAAAGAACCACCGGACACTAATGTATCTCGAAAAGTGTTAGATGGTTGGATTAGAGGGCTAACTAGGGAGATCTAAATATCCCATTAGATAGTATTATTCTACTATATTTTTTTGGTAAATATTACTCTCTTTTTCATGGGATTTTTCTTTTTTTTTTTTGAGTAAAACACTAAATCCTATTAACCGAAGTCAACAAGGGACTTTACCAAAAAGTATAGGCCACCAAGTCTTAGAGAGATCAAACATGGAGGCACCAACCAAAAGAAAGTGTGCTTCTCTTTGCAAAGATCTAAGGACAAAATTGAAACAAAAAAAAACAGAGAAATCTAAAGCTAATAACATGATGTCATCTACAATTGAAATAGTTGCTCAATTAAGAGCAGAAGAGATCCCATTTAGGGTCGTAATTAAGCCTTGATAGTCTTAAACTACAATTTTCATGAAGCTCAACCATCATGTAATCAATTTTGATTACAAATATTGTAAGTAATTTGTAACTATAATTTTTGTCATTTTGTTGTGAAAATACTTTTTTGCCCTTTTAGTATAAGAGAAAAGAAGAGTTTGTTTACCGTAATGTTAGCATGGGGACCAATGAGAAACGCACACATAGGCATAAATACAAAGTGGGTTTCACAAAGGTTGGACCTCCCCCCTCCCACCTCCCACCTCCCACCTCCCACCTCCCATTGTGTTTGTACACAAAGATTAAGCAACGACATATTATTTTTTACCATTTAGTATTAATACTTTTTTTTTTCTCAATGAAGATATATTATATTATTTCACATAAAATTATATTAAATGCTGCATTGAATGATTTTTTATTTTTTATTATTATTTTTTTAAATACTGTATAAAATAACTTTTGAGAATTAAGCTTCTTAGCTCACGATTTTGATGATAATAAAGTTGTCCCTATTTTAATTGGGGAGGGGGAGGTGTGTGAAGTGTGAACCCAACATCCTAATGGACAAATATCTGTGAGTCATAATTTCATAATTCACCCTCAAAGATCTTGAAATTACATTAAAAACACATCCTTTGTTTCCAGATAGACTGCTCCGTAGGAGAGCAGAGGAAAACGAAACATCAAAATGGGGGTTTTGGCAGGCGCGATTGGCCTCACCGTTGACCCGGCGTTTCTCCCCGTGAAACCCTGTGCTTGTACATCCCACCTCCGGCGTACAACCTCATCCTCCTTGGATTCTTCTAGAGTACCTGAAGTACATCCACATGGAGGAGCGGTGGTAATGGTCGCCACCCATAGATGGGCATTCTTCAATTTCAGTAACGCCCTAAACGCTTCCAGGCCTTGGAAAGGGAAAATTAGGGCCAGTGGTTCTCCTGGTCTCTACTCTGCTGAAATCTTTGAGCTCACAGCAGAGAACGTGAACTTGGTCCTCGAGGATGTTCGACCTTATCTTATTGCCGATGGAGGAAACGTCGATGTTGTTTCCGTACAAGATGGAGTCATCTCTCTCAAGCTTCAAGGTTGTATCTACCTCTTCCCGTTTCTATTCTATTCTCATATGGTCAGTGCGGATCATATAGTTGGTGTTTCTCAATAATTTGATAGAAACTGTGATTTCATGCACTTGTTATAGTCTTCTTCTTCTTCTTTTTTTTTTTTTTTTTTTTGCAGCTGTTGTTCAATATGGTCTGTGCCTTTGAAGTAATGGGGTTTGTTTCTTTGTTATAAATTCCTAATTAAGGTATTAAAATTCTGATTCTGAGGATTTCAATTGTCTTAGGAAGCTGAGGGATTTGCAAATTTCAGGTCTTCAATTTCATTCAACCTTAGTTTCTCCTGCCTGGGGCTGTGAGGGAGGGAGAGATCTGACAATAGGCAGTGGATCATTGGGAGGGGGTTAACAAATCTCGTAGGTTAGGACCATAGACTAGTTCTGATCAACCCTCAATGCCCTTACTGTGAGAAAGTTTCATTTTCAGATTGCCCACTGTTATAGGTTAGTTTTAATTATATGGCTCTTAGCTTCATCAGATAAACGTTTCATTTGATGATTGCTCTATCCTAATGGTCTCATCAATTTGATATCAGTGTAATAGCATGAGCAACAGAAAATTTGTTATGTACTCAGGTTAGATGGGAGAAAGATTTGTGATATGAGAATAAAGACCCCTTTATTTTATTTTATTTTGGGGGGAGGGGGGGTTTCAATGGTGTTCACAACTAAGGCCCTCTTTGTTAAGTGTGGTTCGTAGGGTAACACTGCACAAGTGAATTCTTGGTACGCCATCTGATGTAACCCGCCATTAAATGGAGATGGATGTTCTGGGTTAATTACTTGTAATTAATTTTAGTACTTGGTTTGTTTTATTTCCAAGTGGGGTGTTTTTTTTTTTTTTTTTTTTTTTTCTTTCCTCTAGGAAAAATTGTGAAAATTTTATTCACCATCAAAGTAAAATGTGTGACCAACAGACTGGTCAAAGAAATTCTTAGTGCCATGTTACATTATGTCCTCTGTATCTGAGTCCCCTTTGCATTGGAGCATGGTTAATTGTATGAGGTTGTTTTCATGCGGACTTTGAATTGCTCCTTGGATTACCATCATGTGTAAGGGATAGTTTTATGGTTATCAGGTTGATAAAGCTTTCACATTCAGGAGAAAAATGTATCTGAAGGAGTGAGAGGAACCTACTTAAAGTGCTTGGCATTTAGCATGAAAAACATACTGATTGTTATGATTTCTTCTTCATTTTCTGAAGAAATGTGTCCAGTGGTTCTGATCCCGGGTCCTGGCCGAAGACACAACCTGCCTTTCCAGTAGAGAAGGATGAGGCAGCATTCATGGGGATCAACATAGTTCTATGCTCCTCCCTTCCCTGAGAGACAGATATCTTAATGGAAGGAGGGGGAGACAGCTATAGGATCGACTGAGACTAGCTATTAATTGTTATGATTTCTTCATTTTTTTGAAGAAATGTGTCCAGCGGTTCTGATGAGAGATTTTAACTGGGGAAAAGAGGAAGCGTAGATAGGAGTATTTGGATCTACCACGCGAACTCTTTTGCACAATTAACTAAACTTATAGTGCTAATTTATTCTAAAACCATGTAGGAGGGCACTTAAATCATTCATGTACTGGCTGAAGTTACATAAATTACTTCGACTGGTCAATGTAAATTTATTTTGTTTTATTTATTTAATTTTTTTTTTCAGCCTCTTGAATCAGGGCAAGAGTGGGTTTGACAATTTGCCATGCTTCCTGAATCAACTCTTTTACCTACTGATGGAATATATGGGTTTTTAGTTCCCTACATATATATTTTATCCTCTTGAGCCAAACTGAAGCTTGCCTTGTTCTCAAATTGGGTCTCCAGGAGCATGTGGGAGCTGTCCTAGCTCAACAACCACCATGAAGATGGGAATAGAACGAGTGTTAAAGGAGAAATTTGGAGAAGCAGTCAAAGATATTTGCCAGGTCTCTGATGACCAGCAGAGTGAGACAACCGTTGAGGTCTGTTTGTTTGTTCTCTCAGTGAATGTTGATTTCATAAAGCAAATAAAAGCATGACTTAAATAAGTTGAATTTCAATTAGTGAAAATTGCAAGATTTTCAACATTGCAGACGGTGAATGGTCATCTTGATATACTAAGACCAGCCATTAAGAGTTATGGTGGGAGTGTTGAAGTACTATCCATTCAGGAAGGAGATTGCTATGTACGATATGCGGGGCCCGAGTCAATTGGATCAGGAATCAAAGCAGCCATCAAAGAGAGATTCCCGGACATTGTGAATGTTGTTTTGGGCGACTAATATGCAGTCAAGAAAGTCTCTGGAGGCATGGAGAGTTACAGGATAAGGAATCCATGTATGTGGAAGTGAGCTCACTTTCTTTTAATAGTTTCACATTTTGCCATACATGATCTTTTAAATCACATGCATCTTCGAATGCATATATATTTTATTTATGTACGTATATAGGGCTTTGGCCTCTATGTTACATAATGTAGATACAAACATATGATTTTATGATTGATCAAGCAAGCCAATGGGGTCTTTTTGTGGTGCTTCAGCTCCTCCTGGTATGGTCATTTGCAACATGAGCTTTGGATTTATCAATGACAAGACCTGGCTGCCAAGATAAATGATGGAACATTATAGTTCCCTACCTATTCAGGTTCACAGCTGCATACTGTTACAAATTAAGGTTTCAATTAATTTGCCACAACACAGACAACTCTTCATCGTTACTCTTTTTACTCAATGCTAAGATTTGTTTGGCCTAGTACAGATGGACTTTTCTTTCATTTGGATGACTTTTCACGTTCTCTGATTCAAGCTCTAGGGGGGTTGCGACGCTATGGCATCCATCAATTACAACAACTTGAAGTTCTATGTTAAGTTACATCTTACATGTCACATGCTTCGACATAGAACTTCAAGCTATTGTTATAATTGATGGATGTCATAGTGTCGCAGTCCACCCAAAGCTGTGAATCTGTTCGCTGATCGTGAAAGGTCATCCAAATGAAAGAATTTGCAGCTGCCCTTGTAATTAAACATTTAGAACTTCAGATTCCTTGAAACAAATTTTGGAGGTTGCAAGGGGGGTTGTAAGTTGGTCAAAACCCTCTTTTGTAACAGTTAGCAGCGGAAGGGGGAGCAATTATGTTCCCACATTTATCTTGACAACCAGGTTTTGTCAGTTAGAAATTCAAAGCTGATGTTGCAGCTGGCCACAACTAGAGGACTATTTTTTTTTTTTAGTTGGGGGGATGAAGCACCACAAAAGGACCCATTAGCTTCTTTGTAGCTTTCACATAACTCATGTGGCGTCTCTTTTTCTTTATAATAGCTTTTTTTATGTTACTTCGGACGATCTCATTAAACATGGAGACCCCTTTGTCTCTTCTGAAATATATACACTTTCACCGTCAGTTATTGGTTCGGCGTGTAAAATGCCAGTATAAATGGGCAGCGTGTAAATCCCACTCCCTTTTTAAATTTATTGAAAAATCTCTTTTATAGCTAGCGTGTGGAACTCTTTTTTTTGGGGTAAAGAATCGCTTGTGGAACGAGTCAGATGCTCAGAGCAAGCGTTACACATTGTTGAGATGCATCGGTGAGGTGAAATCCGTGATCATAGTCAGTGACTCAGTATATTCAGTGAGGGTGAAGTCCACGATCACAGACAGTATGGAGTTTTGAGGGTGTATCCTTGTGACACATCAGCGCAGGAGTCACAGAGCCAGGCATAAGCTGTAAGGGTGTTGGCTGCCAAGAAGATGGGTGCTGGCGAGATCTCATTACACACCAGTCCTGATAGAAGCTCTCGATGATATTCCTGCACCCAGAAAAGTAAAGATGGCTGGCGTTTTGCAAGAGGGTGATCACACATATTCCCAAGAGTCTACACTTGCAGAATGAGTGAAGATATTTCGATAGTAATTGTAAGCTTTTCACTGGAATTAAGCCCATCTACATCCGTTTGCTTAATAAAGGCTTGAAGTTCTTCACCGAAAAAGATCTCCCTGACCCCCCGCCTCTTGTATTCAGATCCTCTTAGTCGTCAGATGCATGTTGGGCCTCCAGTGTCGTGGGAGAGGATTCGGTTTTCTCCCCTTTAGAAGAGTTTTATTTTTTTCAGTATTGGCTCGATCAGTTTCCCATGAATATTATTCTAAAGAGCAGAATCTGATCTCCGATCAATGTTCATGTCAAATGAATCCACGTAGAGAACGCTTGAAAAAATGTCTAAACATGATAAGTTGAGGCAGCACTACCTACACGCCGCCATCTCAGAATCCCTATATTTTTTCACTTCAGAGGTGTCTGGGTTTGCATGGTCGGTTATTAATAAATCTTAGCATCTCCAGATGGAAAGGAGGAAATAATTTTTTTTCAGAGAAAGAGGTGCGCAGAACCCCTGTTACTTCATAACAGAGAGATGGGGTGTGATACGGCCCAATTAATCACCCAGTAAGGTAAGAACACGTGGTATCCAAAGGCAGGACGTGTGTCTCCCACCTGATAGAGGCCGCAAGAATTCTAACCACGTAAACCACGTGAGGAGAAGATACCCGAATAGGGAATATTCTCCACAAGGGGAATAATACGTATCCGAGTAGGACTTGGGAAGGGAAAAAGGCGGACTCGAGGGGGACTCCCAAAAGAAACCCTAGACCCTAAGCACTATAAGAGAGGGCCCGAAAGGAGGGGAGAGGTAGGTCAACACACACCATTACTCTTGTGAAAACACTATTCCGCCGGTCTCTAACTTGGGCGTTGGAGGGCTAACCCCGAATATACCTTCGGGCCTTTGCCTTCTGTACCTGTGTAGGTTTAGGTCCTCTGGCAGATTTTCGGCGGTAACAGATTGGCGTCGTCTATGAAAACGACAGTAATGGTGGAGAGAACCTACAATCATAAAAAAATAAAAGCAACGTCGAATATAAATATGAATGAGGGAGAGGCTTCGGAAGGGCTCCCTCCCTCGACGGACATCAGGGAAGGACGAGGAAACAGCGATCGGGAAGGTTTCTTGAGGGACCAGCGCTCGGTCGGACATCCGGTGCACAGGGATAGCGATCCTCCACCCCCTCCTAAGGCGCAGGAATATGTGACGAGAGAGCAGTTTGACGCCCTTTAGGAGAAGTATGACCGAATGGCCGAGACAATGAAAGAGGTCTCCAAAGCCGTCTCTCATAAGACCGGTGGAGCAACGCGAGGCTCCCATGTCCAGCCAGAGCGACCTCAAGACGAGGACCGGAGTAGCTCAGAATTGATAAGGTCCGGTCGGAATCCTCGAAATCGAGAAATGAGGGAAAGCCCCTCACCCAAAGAAAGAACGCGGCACGTCACAGGGGCCGGGCATGAAGAACCGCATCAAGGGGACAAATAGTTACGTGACTCAAGGTTGAAGCAGATGATCCTAGACCTAAAGGACGAGATCCGGAAGGTAGCAGAAAACCAAAAGGGAACTCGCGAGCCGGACCTCACAAATGACACGGCTCTAGTTGATGAAGTCATGAGGGACCCCCTCCCAATTGGTTTTCGTCTACCCAAATATGATACCTACAACGGGTCTGGAGACCCCGTCGATCATCTGGAAGGCTTTAAGGTTGCGATGCAGTTCCACCGAGTCTCGAAAAACATCATGTGTCGAGCCCTGCCTTTGACGTTCAGAGGAGCGGCAAGGTTATGGTACAACCGCTTGCCGATGAAATCGATCCACAACTTCAACGATTTGAGTTACTTCTTCGTGAAGGGATTCTCCAGTAGCCAACCCCTTCAAAATACCACGTTGAACTTGACCAACGTAAAACAACATGAAGGAGAGTCACTACGAAACTACATGAAGCGCTTCCAGCAAGAGAAGATCACGATCAGAGGTCTAGACCCAAAAAAAGAGTTCACGGCCCTGCTGGGAGGCGTCAAGGATAAAAAGCTAAAAAGGTTTTTGGCGAAGCATACACCAAGGAACCTAGCCAAGTTGATGGCTCGGTGTGATAAGTACATCCAGATGGAAGAAACCCTTCAAGCCGATGAAGAAGCTGAAGAGAAGACGGGGAAGAAAAGGATCTCAAGAGGCAACGACAAACCTTCCGAAGAGGGCAAAAGATGAAAGTCCGAACGTGGTTGGGCACCCAATCCACCGAAGAAGTTCGAGAAATACGTGCCCCTGAATCGGAAACGAATGGATGTGCCAATGCAGATAAAGGACTCCCCAGATGCTAGAGCCATGAAGTGGCCAGGCAAGATGGGATGACACCCTGAGAGACGCAATTTGGACAAATATTTTCACTTCCACAGGGACCACGGCCATGAGACTGAAGATTGTTGGCACTTGAAGGGGGAAATAGAAGGAATGATTTGAAGAGGATATCTAGGCCGATTCCTAGACCGCGAAAAGGAGAATGCCTAAGACGGTAATGACCGCAGGGACAACCGCTGAAGAGACGACAGAGGCAGCCATGAAAGGAGGAGGCCAGTCCGCAGAGGTAATTAGGAATGGTAAAGGGACCAGACACCCGAGGAAGCCGACCATCACCTTCGGGACGATCAAAAAAGCCCAACTAGGGTTGTAGCGACAATCTGTGGAGGCCTAGCCACTGGAGAAAGTTCAACCTCGGCCAGGAAAGTAAAATCCTATGCACGAAGCGTGCATGTGGCTGAATGGTCAAACAAGAAGGCAAAGACGGGGATGGTTATTTCCTTTTCGGATGACGACCTAGAAGGGGTGCATACGCCACATGACAAGGCCCTGGTAATCACCATGACCATAGCCGATTGCAAAGTAAAAAGGATCTTGGTGGATAACGACAGTTCAACTGATATCCTATTCCTTGAATCTTTTCAGAAGATGGGCCTGGACGAGGGAAAGTTGAAGAAGGTCGAACACCCATTGCAAGGATTCTCCGGTGCCCCAGTCAAAGTGGAGGGATCGGTTGAGTTGCCAGTAAGAGCTGGCACCAGAGACCTCCAGGTAACAGTCGTGATCAACTTCCTGGTAGTAGGCATTCCTTCGGCGTACAACGCCATACTAGGGAGAGTTCGTTTAAACCTGCTAAAGGCTGTCGTCTCCACACCACACCTCAAGATGAAGTTCCCAACTAAGAACGGTGTCGCTGAATGTCGAGGAAATCAAGAGGCATCCTGGAGGTGCTATGCCACCACCTTATGGGGAAAATAAAAGGCGGGCGAGGCACTCCTGATAGAAGATATGCGCGACGACATCAGTTATCAAAGGGGGGAACCGACTGAGGAGCTGATACAAGTTGAAGCCGAAGAGGGGGATAACACTCGCCAATTCCAAGTGGGGGCTACAATGTCAAGGCAATAACGAGAAAAACTTATCTCATTCCTCCGGGACAATTCTGACATCTTCGCCTGGTCAGCCTTAGACATGCCTGGAATAGACCAAGAAGTAATAGAGCATCATCTGAGTGTCAACCCGACTGAGAAGCCGGTACAGCAGAAGAAGAGGACCTTCACCCCCAAAAGGTAGCAGAAGATAGATGAAGAGGTAGAGAAGTTGCTGAAGGCCCAGTTCATCCGTGAAATCCAATACTGTGGTGATGGTCCCGAAGGCAAATGGGAAATGGAGGATCTGCATCGACTTCACCGATCTGAACAAGGCCTGCCCAAAGGACGACAACCCCTATCGAAAATAGACCTCCTTATCGATGCCACAGCAGGACACGAGGCGTTGAGCTTCATGGACGTGTACTCGGGGTACAATCAGATCAAGATGTATGAGGTCGATGTCCCAAAGACATCCTTCATGACCGAGGGGGGGTTGTACTACTATGAAGTCATGCCCTTCGGGCTAAAAAACGCAAGGGCCACCTATCAAAGGTTGGTGAATAAGATCTTCAAGGGGATGATCGGCAAAACCATGGAAGTATACGTAGATGACATGCTCATGAAAAGCCTGAAGGCAGAACACCATATTCGAGACTTAGAAAAGGCGTTCCAGGTGCTGAGGCAGTACGGCATGAAGTTGAACCCGACAAAGTGTGCGTTCGGAGTAGCATCGGGAAAGTTCCTTGGCTTTATTGTCTTGGAGAGAGGAATTGAAGCCAATCCGGTGAAAATACAGGCCATTCGAGATATGAAGTCACCACAGAATGTGAAGCAAGTCCAGGAGCTAACAGGCAGAGTCGCCACCCTGGGACGGTTCATGTCTCGGTCAGCTAACAAGTGCCTCCCTTTCTTCAAAGTCTTAAAGGGATCCAAAAAGCTCGAATGGACGGAGGAATGCGAAAAGTCCTTTGAACAATTGAAGGAGTACTTGGCCGCACCACCGCTATTGACGAAGCCAGACGCCGGGGATACCTTGCAGTTGTACCTGGCTATATCGGCAGTGACGGTAAGTGCGGTACTGATGAGGGAAGAAGGAAGGCAACATCGGCCAATATATTACTTTAGCCGAACCCTACTGGATGCCGAAACAAGATACAGAAAGATGGAGAAAGTGGTGTATGCCCTGGTAGCAGTGGCAAGAAAGTTGAGGCCCTATTTTCAATCACACATGGTATGCGTGCTCACAGACCAGCCCCTGAAGAAGATACTACAAAGGCCAGATATGTCCAGTCGCCTGGTAAACTGGGTCATAGAGTTGGGAGAATTCAAAATCCAGTACAAATCGAGAACCGCAATAAAAGCATAGGCCTTAACAGACTTCATAGCCGAGACAACGCTCCTCGATGATCCCTAGGAGTTTTTCAAGGCCCGGGCAGAAAAGACTTGGACATTGTGTGTGGATGGTGCCTCCAATAGCATGGGAAGCGGCGCAGGGATCAGACTGGTCAGCCCCGAAGGTTTCAAGATTGAGTATGCCCAATTGTTCGACTTCGATGCCTCTAACAATGAAGCAGAGTACGAAGCGCTAATAGTCGGAATTCATATGGCGCGGGCTTTGATGGTATAGGAGTTAGTGATACACAGTGACTCTAGCTCATGGTACAACAGGTGAATGGAGACTACGAAGCCAAAGAACAAAGGATGGCTGAGTACTTAAAGACGGTACGAGAGAGAATAACAGCCTTCAAGGAGTTCGAGGTAAGGCAGGTGCCACGAGAAGAGAATGCCAATGCAGACGCACTATCGCAGTTGGTCACCTCTGATTTCACGGACCTTGGACGAACAATGTATTTTGAAGTGTTACCCCAACCAAGTACCGAAAGACCCCAAGAGGTGTTACCCGTTGGCAAGAACGGACCTAGCTGGATGGATGCCATAATCAGGTACTTAAAAGAAGGTGTACTCCCCAAAGATAGGGACGAGGCAAGGAAGATACGAATGCGGTCAGCACGCTTCATGCTAAAAGACGAGACGTTGTATAAGATAGGGTTTACCACACCATACCTCAAATGCCTGAACCTTTTCGACGCCAAGTACGCACTCTGAGAAGTACATGAAAGGATATGTGGCCAACATCTCGGAGCCCGGGCCTTGGCCCACAAAGTGCTAAGGTAGGGCCTGTTCTGGCCGACCATGAGGAGGGATGCAGAAGAGTTCGTTAGGAAGTACGTTAAGTGCCAGATGTTCGCCCCCGTCCATCGGTAGCACTCTACTGAGCTTTCCTCCCTGTCAAGCCCGGTACCATTTGCCATGTGGAGAATGGACATCCTAGGCACGTTTTCCCTGGCTACGAGGCAAAGAAAGTTTGTTGTGGTAGTAGTAGACTACTTCACGAAGTGGGCAGAAGCCGAAGCTCTGGCTACGATAACTGAAAAGAACGTAAGGGACTTCTTCGAGAGAGTGGTGGTCTATCGATTCAGAATCCCCCGGGTGGTAGTAATAGACAATGGAACTCAGTTCGCCAATCCAACTTTTGGCTTATTTTGTGAGGCCCTCAGCATTAACCACAGGAAAACATCCGTCGGTTACCTATCAACCAACGGATTGATCGAGGTAACCAATCGTACGCTTCTCCAAAGAATAAAGAAGAAACTGGAAGATGCCAATGGATTATGGGCAGAAGAGTTGCTCAACATCCTCTGGGCCTACCGCACTACTGAGAGATCGGCCACTGGGGAAACACCCCTCATTTTAACTTACGGCACCGAAGTTGTGCTCCCGGTGGAAGTAGGAGCCATGACCCATCGGGTTCAGTACTATGATGAAAAAGAAAAATACAAAGGGCTTCAAGCAAATATGGACCTCCTGGATGAAGTGCGAGAAGTATTGAGAGAAAGGATTGTAGCCTACCAGCAAAGGGTTGCGAGACATTACAATGCAAAGATCCGAAGGAACGAGTTCAGAGTGGGTGACCTCGTCCTGAGAAGGACGGAGATATCGGACCCAAAGCATCAAGGGAAGCTAGCTCCAAACTGGGAAGGGCCTTACAGAGTCTCAAGGATAATACGACTGGGGTCCTATCACCTAGAGACTACGGGGGGAGAAATGGTACTTCGATTGTGGAACTCGAAGAACTTGAGGAAATTCTACTAGTAGTAACATGCCTAGCAGTAGTAGCAAAGCACATTTACATTTACTTGGTTATTCTTTTGAATTAGTCATCTTTTGAATTCTTTAGAACCTTAAAGTTACGATTCTCCATCTCAAGCTCTCCGGAGGATTTTTATTTCATATAAGCTGTTTCACGGCAATTGCCCAAATAATGGCTATGAAACGTACAACCTTCAGTTGGGGGCTCAGGCCGAAGCTGAGATGACTTGACCGAAGGGGTACCCCCTTGGTTGGGAGCTAAGGCCAAAATCGGGCATAGGACCAAGGTCCACCCTTCGGTCGAGAAGCTCATGCCAAGGTCAAGCAAACCTGACCGAAGGGATCCCTAGATAAAAGGCTCGAACAGAGCCGAAATAGCCCGACCGAAGGACTACTCTGAGACAGGGGGCCGCCAACAGCGCCCCTCATCCTTCGGTCATGAAGGAAACGATGACTTAAGTAGGACCTTCGGCCATATGCTCCCACCTTGTAATTAAAATTTTACTGAATCACTTGCATAAGGGCTTCGGCTTTCCTACCCTTACCTGCGAAGCCGAATCCTGTGACAGTCCGTGCTCGGAGTTAATTGTCGTTAAATCAACAAACAATATTGATGATAATAAAAAGGGCACGAAGGAATTTGAAAGAAGAAAGGCATTTCATTCATCGAAGAAGCCCGAAGGCATAAATTACATGGAGAGGCCAGAAGGCCTAAGTTCAAAAGATACAAAAAGGAGACCCGAAGGCGTTTCGTTCATCAAGGGGCTTCGATCGGGAGAATATCTTCGCCATCGACGGCACTGGAGACATCTTGGTCTGAATCGCCGTGACCAGGAGTAAGGGGGACTTCGTGGGGCCTCTGAACCTCCTCCTCGTCACCACTCTCCTCGAGCTCGGTCACCTGAGTAGCCACAGGGGCAGGGGCCGAAGCAGCCCCGCCTTCATCCTCGAAAACAAGGCCACTATCCTCGAAAGACACCTCCGGATAATGCTCGAGAACCCAGTCACGGACTTCGGTCGAGCCCATCGTGTATTTGGGAACAGTAGCTTGCTTAACTTCTTCATAGAAGTCTTTGGAAGCCTTGTACATTTCGACCCCTCGGGCTTCGACTGCTTCAAACCTCACAGATATTTGAGATCTAAGCTCCGAGAGTTCCCGATCATGCTCCTAGCGAACCCGAAGGAGCTTAGTCTCCAAATGCTCTACCTTCTCAAGTAGAACATAACGCTCGTTCTCCAGGATCACCTTCTCCAACTCAGATATCTCCAAGTCCTGAGCCATGGCCTCAACTCGGTTGATCAGCTGGGAAAGTTGGTTCTAGGCCTGAAACATTTATAAAAATAAGAGCGATCGAGAAGGAAACCTGAAAGCTAAAGAACGAAGGAATCTTACCCCTGCCATGTAGAAGCATGCGCTGGTCACCATGGTTGAGGTTCCCTGCTTCTGGGCGTCGGAAACATCCCTCGGAAGGTTACCCTTCAGCACTAGTTCCCAAGACACCCTTCCAACGGTGAAAGTGTCATCCTCCTTCACGGACCAGTCAGGGATGAAGCCACATTCGCACCTGCCTTGGTTCGGCGCTGGACTCTGTGAATGAATGTTTGACAGAGGCTCAGTCGGGGCAGAGGCATCTCAGTCTTGGGCGGTGAGGGCCTGAATGGCACCTTTGGTAGGGTTCCGCGCAAGACCCCTCTCCCTCTTATAAGAAGGATCGGTCGGCTCAAAAGCTGGAACCCTCCTTTTATCCTTTTGCTTTTGTTTCTGCCTCTGCTGCTGCTCCCTTGCTCAGGCCTCTCTCGCGCGGGCCTCCTTCTCCTGTGCTTGCCTTGCGGCCGTTGCTGCTCTAACATCCGCCCTGGAGAGTTGCACTGCATAAGAAAAACAAAGGTTATCATTAGGCAGAAGGAGACGAAGCAAGAATGGAATCGGGTGACCCTAACTCACCCAGGCTAAGCCCGAACCGAAACAGGACGGCGTCTGATTGAATACTATCGGACTCGACTGGTGGACTCCGGGGCTTGAGTTTTACCAATGCCAGTGACTCTGCGTCCACCCTGAAGAGGGCGGGCACGGAATTAACATCCTTCAGGTCGGGAATGTCCCAGACGTTGCCGATGGGGAAACCCTCGGACGATCTCACGAAGAAATACTTGTGCTTCCAGCCGTGGATCGACAAAGGATACCGATTCAACAGCCTAATGTCCTTTCGAGGGCTGAAGTAATAGCAGCCCGAGTCCCCTTTACTGGCTCTGAGGGACAGACAATTGAGAAAAAGAGGAAGGGAGATGGGTCTCTGAATCCAACAGAAGTACACTATGAAACTAAGGATCTGCCGCCACCCATTCGGAGTCAGTTGGGCTGGGCATATGCCATAGTGCCGAAACACTTGGTTGAAGAAAGGGTGTAGTGGAAGCTGGAGCCCTGCCTTGAAGGCATCTCGGTAGAAGCAGAGTTCACTTAGGCTCCTATAACTGGCTCTGTCGGTGGGCCTTGGGAGCCGAAGGTCAAATTCACTTGGGATACTACAGGACACCCTAAGCTCATCGAGCTCTACCTTGGACATAGTAGATACTATGTCCCTAGCCTCTACAGGAAGAGACTCATTAGTCTGGGCTCGGGTTTTAAGAACCCCTTCCATAATATCTTCCGTGCTCGGACCACCTGCGGATCCACTAGGTGTAGCAGTGGAGGAGGAAACACGAGACGAATGGGACTCTGAGGATGAATCCGAGGACATGCCTCGGACACGTCTGAGACTGTGATACCTCGGGTTAGAGACGGTCCCCTCAGAGGACGAGGGCCTACTACCGAATGAGCTAGACATGGAACTTACTGATGACGATGGATGAGGAAAATCGAAGATGAAGGAAAGAGTGCTAGACCGAAGGTTGATGGCTCTGGGAAAAGTGACTAAAATGAGGGGGTCTCACTTTATATAGGCAAAGTAATGATAATCCGACTACTCGAGGCCATTAATGACCCGACATGTCATCAATGCTGATTCCCGAGGCACTCTATGTAAGGCATGAGTGACATGTCGCTCGAGCCGGAGACACGAGCGACATGTCGCAAAGGCCAAAGGACTGAAGGTCAAAACCTCGGTTGGGGGCTCTGGCGAAGGCCGAGCGGACCTGATTGAAGGTCAAATCCTCGGTTGGGGCTCTGGGCTAAGGCCGAGTAGACTTGACCGAAGGTCACCACCTAGGTTGGGGGCTTGGGGGCTCTAGCTAAGGCCAAGCGGACCTGACCAAAGGTCAAAACCTCGGTTGGGGCTCTGGGCTAAGGCTGAGCAGACCTGACTAAAGGTCACCGCCTAGGTTGGGGGCTCCGGCTAAGGCCGAGCGAACTTGACCGAAGGTCAAAACCTCGGTTAGGGCTCTGGCTAAGGCTGACAGACCTGACCGAAGGTCAAAACCTCAGTTGGGGCCATGGCTAAGGCTGAGCGGACCTGATCGAAGGTTAAAACCTTGATTGGGGGCTCTGGCTAAGGCCGAGCGGACTTGACCGAAGGTCAAAACCTTGGTTGGGGGCTCTAGGCTAGGGCCGAGCGAACCTAATCGATGGTCAAAACCTCGATTGAGGCTCTGGCTAAGGCCGAGGGAACCTGACCGAATGTCAAAACCTCAATTGGGGCTCTAGGCTAAGGCTGAGTAGACCTGACCAAAGGTCACCGCCTAGGTTGGGGCTCTGGCTAAGGTTGTGGACTTGATCGGAGGTCTTGGTTTCAAGACGAAGGCCGTGATTGAAGGCCGAAGGGGAACACAAAAGAAGAAGGAAGTTACTTCCACTGAAAGAGCTTCCTAGTGGAAGTAAGGGGGTTGTGATACGGCCCAATTAATCACCCAGTAAAGTAAGAACACATGGTATCCAAAGGAAGGACACGTGTCGCCCACCTGAGAGAGGCCGCAAGAATTCTAACCACATAAACCACGTGAGGAGAAGATACCCGAATAGGGAATATTCCCCAAAAGGGGAATAGCACGTATCCGAGTAGGATTCCAGAAGAGAAAAAGGCGGACTCGAGGGGGACTCCCAAAAGAAACCCTAGACCCTAAGCACTACAAAAGAGGGCCCGAAAGGAGGGGAGAGGTAGGTCAACACACACCATTACTCTTGTGAAAACACTATTCCGTCGGTCTCTAACTTGGGCATCGGAGGACTAACCCCGGAGATACCTCCGGGCCTCTGCCTTCTGTACCTGTGCAGGTTTAGCTCCTCTGGTGGATTTCCGGTGGTAATAGGGTGCTTTGCTCCTGTTATGTATTCTGGAAGACAAGGTCCAGATATAACTCTCATTTATCTTCCAAGGCCACGATTGTTGTTCCAAATAAGAATCCAGGTCACTTGGGTGACTCTCAAATGAAGGTTGTGCTATTTAAATTTGATTGATGACAAGCAGGATGACAACTTGAACAGTTGGAGGAAGAAGCCTCTGCGTATGAATGGTGTAAAATGGTTTGCGAGGCTAGAGAAGATTTGTTTTGACCACAAACAGTGAGACGGGTTTGCTAGAACACATATGCCAGTGGCCACACTCCCTAACAAACATCTCGTGTTTTAGTAAGTCCAAAAATATAAATATTTTTTGGGAAACAAGTATGCTAGCGCACTACCTAGGAATAAGGTATATTAGCGGGGTTTTAACCGTTAGATGAAATAGACAAGATCTCATCCATTCATAATCGTTGTCTTACCAAACCTGCCCAATACCGCTGCTTCACGGTCTTCTTCAAAGCATCACTGTCGCCGGCAAGTTCAAACATGTTTGGCCTGTTTCTCCGATTACTCCGCCTCTAAACTGGTAGGAAAATGACGAAGATTAATTGGAACAATGTTGGATCTTTGGTTTTCGATCGTTCGGGAGGAGGAAATTTCAGGTTATGGTCTGTACTTTCCGATGCTGCATTTTGCCGGAAACTCTTAGATACAATGTTGTGTGGTATTCCTCGGCACCACTACGATGACGACGCTGGTGTTGTTGAATAACCTGTTGAGAAGCCGAGGCAAAAGGAAAAGCATAATAGATCAGATTCAAAGAGGAATGGTGGATCCAGAGAGTTTGTAAATGCCGGTTGATTACATAGAATGTGAAAGCTTTTTTTTTTTTTTTTTTTTTTTTTTTTTAAAGGTATGTGAAAGCTTGGAACCCATTTATATAGTGTTTGACCCCTTCTCCGAGAACACCCGCTTCACCGGCTTCACGGTCACCGATACCCCTCTCTGTAAGGCTTTTAATTTTGCTTTGTAAACCGAGTTCGCCGCCTCGACATTCGTCACTATCCATTTAGGTATGCTACCCTCCCTCCCTAAGATGGAATATGATCCAACATCTTTTCTACACACTATGGATACAGATCCTTTTACCTCCCCTCTTTGCTGGAATTTGGGATTTTGATGGAAAGCTAAAGCCATATGGGTTCCGGCCAAATCCAAGTCACTCCTGGTCACTGTGAATGAATTGGTCAGTCCGTCTCACACTTTTTTCCGACCCCATAGGTTCTTGTGTAGCAATGACCGGGGCTGATTGGTCACCAATGATTTCTTCTCCATATCTCTTCTTCTATTTTATTTTAGGGATGGGTAGTTCAGGTTCATCGACGACTGTTTTTTCGCTAGACACCTAACAGGTGTTTTTGTGATTATTTGGATTGTCTTTGGCCTGTGTTTTGTGTTTTTGTGGAGGATGCAGTTTCCATTATCACTCCAACCTTTGTGATCACGTTGGTGGTTGTACGATGCCAGGATCTCGAAGTTCTGGCAAGATCTCCCCATCCATCTCTTCGGCATCTATGACGATCATGGTATGAGGGCAAAGGAATAGCTGAGCGGAAGAATACCATGAGCAACAGTATAGGGTAAGTTTTGTAAGACCTTGCCACATGAACGAATGAGATTTGCTATGTTTAATCTAACGGTTAAAATCCCACTAACATACCTTATTCCTCGGTAGTGTGCCAACATACCTATCCCTCTCCCATATTTTTTATATCACCATGTAACCAAAAATATTTCATGTCCAGCCATGGTATTGTTTCAAGGGTAAGTTAGGAAAAAAATATACTTTTTTTCTGAAAAAACAAGGACTAAAATGATGAATGCACACCGATTGAATGCAGATCTGAATCAATGGAAATCGATACCTAAATCCATGTATCCAATTCATTAGCGATTGATTCTTCAATCAAGAATCAATCATCAGAGTTCCATACAATGGGTATCAACCCAAGACCCAGACTCATCAAGAATATGAATCACATAAACTGAGCTCACAGCAACGGAGTTTTGAATCACCAGGAAACCATAAATAATTGCTACTGCTACTGATTGGATGGAATGAGCAATAGATTTAGGAGAATCCCAAGGGCTAAGCCCAGTAACAGTTTTAGCCTGGCGACCGACCATGATCCTGCAACCAAGGCAATCACCATGCTCCCATTGGCCTGGCCTGGAGATTCTCTCACATTGGCAGCATTTAGATCCCCCTGCCTACTTTATATCTTCGCATTTTTCGTGCATAGATATTCCACCAAATGGAACACCCCCTCCTTCCATAGAAAAGAAAATGCAACCTCCTCCCCCACCCTCATAAATATAGAAATGTACATATATACAATAACATATCCCACTTGGCCAAACAAATGGAACTACCAGGTTCTCGTGTTTTCTTTACCACCCACCTCTCCCCTACCCCGCCCCGCACCCC